>NC_084481.1:210208259-210566592 GCF_030035675.1 Rhineura floridana | reverse complement strand
GAGAAAATTCATCAAGAGAGCTTTAAACTGAATCCTAAGGGGGAGGGAGACAAACCTGGTGGTAACGACCAACAAAGGCTCGTACACAGTAAGAAGTACTGAGGGAATGGTTCTAATGGTGCCCAGTAATAGTCTTTATAAAAATGTAGGAAAGAAGTCAGGCCGTTAATCACATCGTCTTCAACGTCTGTGTACTAATGCCCAGGCTATGGGAAACACAGGATGAACTGGAACTCTTAATAAAAGAGAGTAAATATGACTTGATAGGTATAACTGAAACTTGGTGGGATGACTCCCATTACTAGAATACAATGACTGACGGATATAACTTGTTTAAAAAGAACAGAAGGGATAGAAAGGGAGACGGAGTCGTGCTGTATGTTAAAAATATATGTCCCTGCACAGAAATACAGGAGGATGAATTTGGCAGCCCCACCAAGAGTATCTGGATTAAAATAAATGGAGCAAGGAATAAAAGGAACATGGTGGTTGGAATTTACCACCAAATCAAGGAGAAGACAAGGATGAAACTTTTGCAAAGCAAGTTACCAATGTTTCGAGGAGGCATGATATAGTAGTAACGGGGGACTTCAATTACCGCAGTATATATTGAGAGACAAATTCTGCCAAACAGCTCCCCCAAGAAATACCTGACTTGTGTTGGAGACAACATTTTCCTTCGGAAAGTGGTGGAAGGAACTAGAGGATCAGCTATCCTTGATTTGATTCTAACCAATAGAGATGATTTGGTGAATGAAGTGGCAGTTACGGGAATTCTAGGGAAAAGTGACCACACTATACTTGAGTTCTTGATTTTAAAGGAAGCAAAAGCTGAGAGTAGCCATACATGTACCCTGGACTTCAGGAAAGCCAATTTTAATAAACTCAGAACAATGGTAAGTAAAGTTCCATGGCAAGCGATCCTGATGAGAAAAGCAGTCCAAGATAGGTGGGAGTTTCTAAAAAAGGAAATTCTAAAGGAACAATGGCAAACAATTCCATCAAGGAAAAAAGGTGGAAGACAGCAAAAGAAGCCAATGTGGCTTCCCAGAAAGCTTAGAGATGAGATGAAAACAAAGAAGGACACATACAGAAAGTGGAATGAAAGACAGGCCGTAAAGGAAGAGTACAGACAGGTAGCATAGAATTGCAGGGATGGCATCAGGAAGGCTAAAGCTGAGAATGAGCTGAGGTTAGTGAGAGATGCCAAAAGAAACAAAAAATCTTTCTTCAGGTACATCCATAGTAAAAGACAGGGAAAAGAAATGGTGGTACAGCTACTTAATGAGGATGGCAAAATGATAACAGATGACAAAGAAAAGGCAGAAGTGCTCAATTCCTACTTTGGCTCAGTTTTCTCCCAAAAGAGAGTCTACAACCCTCCTGGCAGATGTGAAGTTGAATGAGCAGGAATGCAGCTTGAGGTTGATAGACAAATGGTCAAGGAATACCTACACTCTGAACAAGTTTAAATCTCCAAGGCCTGATGAACTGTATCCTAGAGTATTGAAGGAACTGGCTGAAGAATTCTCAGAACCACTGTCTAATCTTTGCAACTTGGGATCCCACTACAGGCCAGTCAGCCTGACATTGATCCCTGGGGAAATTATGGAGCAGATTATAAACCAGTCAGTCTGTAAGCACCTTGAAAACAACACAGTGATTATTAAAAACCAACATGGATTTATCAAGAAAAAATCCTGCCAGACTAATCTTATCTCATTTTGTGATCGGGTAACCTCCCTCATACACTGGGAATGCTGTGTACATAATATATCTCAACTTCAGCAAAGCTTTTGACAAAGTGCCCCATGATATTCTGATTAGCAAGCTAGCTAAACGTGGGCTGGATGGAACAACTGTCAGGGGGATCCACAGTTGGCTCCAGAATTGTACTCAAAGAGTGCTTATCAATAGTTCCTACTCAAACTGAGGGGAGGTAACCAGCGGGGTACCATAGGAATCAGTCCTGGACCCAGTGCTCTTCCACATTTTTATCACTGACTGGATGAGGAGGTGCAGGGAAGGCTTATCAGATTTGTAGATGATACAAAATTGGGAGGATTAGCTAATACTTTGGAAGACAAACAAAATTCAAAGTGATTTTGATAGGCCGGAGGACTGGGCTGAAAACAACAGAATGAAATTTAACAGGCATAACTGCAAATTTCTACACCTAGGAAAAAGAAACCAAATATACAGTTATAAGATGGGGAATACTTGGCTCAGAAAAACTACATGTGAGAAGGATCTTAGGATTGTTGATCACAAGCTGAATATGAGCCAAGAGTGTAATGTGGCTGCAAAAAAGGCAAATGCTATTTTAGGCGGCATTAACAGAAGTACAGTTTCCAAATCGCATGAAGTATTGGTTCCCTACTATTCAGCACTGGTTAGGCCTCATCTGGAGTACTGCGTCCACTTCTGGACACCACACTTTCAAGGATGCAGACAAACTGGAACAAGTTCAGAGGAGGGCAATAAGGATGACTGGGGGTCTTGAAACAAAGCCCTATAAGGAGAGACTGAAAGAATTGGAAAGAGGGAAGATATGGTAGCACTTTTCAAGTGCTTGAAAGGTTGCCACACAGAGGGCCAGCATCTCTTCTTGGTCATCCCAGTGCAGGACATGAAATAATGGGCTCATGTTGCAGGAAGCCAGATTTCGACGCAACATCAGGAAAACTTGCTAAATGTTAGAGTGGTACAACAATGGAACCAATTACCTAGGGAGGTGGTGGGCTCTCTAGTACTGGAGGCATTCAAAAGGCCCCTGGACAGCCACCTGGGTATACTTTAATTTAGATTTCTGCATTTAACAGGGGGTTGGACCTGATGGCCTTATAAGCTCCTTCCAACTCTATGATTATTCCAACCATGTAGCTTTGTGTTAATGAGCTCTAGATTAATACTACCATGCAAGCAATAATCATAGAG
Organism: Rhineura floridana; assembly: GCF_030035675.1. Lineage (NCBI taxonomy): Eukaryota > Metazoa > Chordata > Lepidosauria > Squamata > Rhineuridae > Rhineura > Rhineura floridana. The sequence continues at coordinate 210,563,655 of NC_084481.1, read as the reverse complement.
GGTTAAATAACAGAAAGGTAGAATCAATTAATGCAAACACACAAAAGCTTAGTACTTGTCAAAGGGCAATTTAGTTTTGTGTTTTAAAGAAACTGAGCTTTCAATATGAATCTTAAGAAGTTGATAAAAATGAAAATAATCGTATCACCATAGCCCTCTGGGATGCCATTCATACTACAAATATAATGCACATAAATAGTATAGACAAGTTGCAAGACAACACTTTAAAAAAACCCATGGTTTCTAATCAAGCCAGAAAGATTAAATTGAGGAGTGAGCCCAGATAAACAGGTGTTTCTCATTATTATTTTGTCTAAAATGAGAAAGCAAAACCCAGAAGTTCTGAACTCTATCACACTCAGTGCCTTCAATGTATGGTACTTTATATCTAACTCTCCTCTTTCTGCCTTACATTTCACACTTCTCTACAAATTAACACCACACGTTTCTTCTTGCTCTTCCGCCTCCTCTTCAGCTTTGGCTGCATTGCCAGACATTGCTAATTGCAAACCACCATCACTCCAGAAAACTTAAGGCAAGATTCTTGGAGAAGGGAACAGGTTTGGTAAGCCTATTGATTCCGAGAAAGGAAATCTGCCAACTATCTACTCAACTTGCATCAAGCCACCCTTCTTCCTGCCCAAAGTCATCCTCTATCATCTGAGTACCTCCGCCTGCCCCATGTAGGCCAACCTAACGAACGGCTTTCTTCCCCCTTGTCCAATTCATCCCACTTACTCGCCAGCCTTCCCCAGCTGACACGCCTCTCCTCCCCCACCCCATCCATCTCAAACAAATTTAATTTCCGTTTATTTTAGACAAGTTTATGCCTAAGTAGTCTAAACGAATTTACACAGCATATAACAGGATACATTCCACATCCACCCAGGCAGACACCCCCCCCAAAGGGCACCAAACTATTTTCCTGATACTATTAAAGGCCTGGCATTCTTTGGCACCGTCCAAGAAAAAAATTAATAAAATCAAGATCCCTCCTTCTCAAAGCACCCACGGTGCTTTTCAGCCTCCCTTCCCCAAAGATAAGAACGCCGCAATCCTACGACCCACAGAGAAGCACGTCCCACTGAACAGAATAGGGGCTAGTTCCGATGAAGGGGTACGCTCCTAAGGGTTGTCAACTTTTCAGCCTGGCGCTGCAGCTGTGCTTTTAACAGCAGCCTGAGGACGCACAGGCAAGCGATCACGTTTCTTTCCACGCTGCGCAGAGCTTCGCCTGCTGCTATTTTCGGGTATCTGTGTGTGTTATGTGCCTTCAAATCGATGAAGCAAAGCAGGTTGGTCTTTTGGGTCAGTTGGCAACGCTAATCCCCCCCCCGAGTCCTTCAACTCCTGTCCTCCCATATGGCACAGCGCCCATCCACACCTCGAGGCAAGTCGACACGATACTACCAGGGGATAGTTATCGATGGGCAGCTCTACTAATTTTAATAAATAATAAAAATAACACCACCACAATCGACGTACCTACCCTAATCCATCCCTCTTCGATTCTTCCCCCACCCCCGTACGTGCCAAAGCCAGCGCGCCCTTAATTGTCACTATAGTGTGAAGTCCTCCCCTCACCGACGCCCGTCTCCCCTCTCAGGTGCTAGGACCAGCCGCCTTCGCGGTCCTCCGCTCTCTTTTCCCTCCTCCCGCTCGATCCCCTTCCCACGACTCTCCTCCGTCATGTGCCTCGGCCGCCAACGACCGTGAAGGGCCAAAGCAGTCACAGACTGAAGAAAAACGACGCCAACACTTCCGGTTCTCGATTGAACCTGCCGGGGTTGGATGGCCCACGCAAAGCAAGCAGGAGGCAGGGCCACAGAGGGAGCAGGGGAGACCCTCCCGTTTATTTTACATACATCAAATAAATACATGCTTTGTATTGTAACATACACTTTTAGATTGCTTTCTAATATGTTTTTAAAGCTTTTAAAAAGATGTTTTGTTTTAATAAGGATGTTTTGTTGTAATATATTTTAAAGTCTGTTTTTATGATTTAAAGTGTTTTTAATGCTTTTGTTTGTCGCCCTGGGCTCCTACTATGAAGAAGGGTGGGATATAAATCTATATTCTGCCTCTCTCAGCATTATGTTCTACTTGTACACCCTGCCCTTCTGTCATTTAAGTATGCCTCAGAATTATAGTTTCACCTTCCTCAAATTAACTGAAACTTATTGGGTTGGATCTTATTATGTCAGTAATATTAATGGCTATAAATAGTTGGAAACACCATAATAATATGAAAGCTATAATTTATTATTATTACCACCACCTGCCCTGCACCAGAAGGTCCCAGGGTAGGTCACAAGAATATAAAATACAATGTACCATGAAGGACCCCAAGGATCTAGTGCACATGTGGCAAAACTCCTGGCCTCTCCAGCTAGTTCGTTGAGTTTTGTTTTGTTTTGTCTGGCTGGAATGCGTACTTAAACACTGCCCATAGTGCTTTTGTTTGCCGCCCTGGACTCCTGCCGGGATATAAATAAAATAATAAATAAAAATAAATATGGATACTGTAGTGACTTTTGCTCGCCTATACAGAGGATAGAGTAGAATGTGTATGTATTAACCATTTACTAGTCTACTGTACAAAGGTGATGTTTTATTTGTTGTCTCACCCACTTTCATCTCTGGCTCCACCCACCACTGACATTTGGCCCCTGAAAAATTGCCCAGATGGTAATATGGCCCTCAATCTTGAAAAAGGTTCACCATCTCCACCTATGGAGGCGATAGGCTCTCAAACACTGGAGGCATTCAAGAGGCAGCTGGACAGGCACCTATCGGGTATGCTTTAAGTTGGATTCCTGCATTGAGTAGGGGGTTGGCCTCAATAGCCTTATAGAATCATAGAGTCGGAAGGAGCTTATAAGGCCATCGAGTCCAACTCCCTGATCAATGCAGGAATCCAAATTAAAGCATACCTGACAGGTGGCTTTCCATTTGCCTCTTGAATGCCTCCAGCGTTCGAGAGCCCACCATGTACCTAGGTAATTGGTTCTAACAGTTAGGAAGTCTTTCCTGATGTGCAGCAAAATCTGGCTTCCTGCAACTTGAGCCCATTATTATGTGTCCTGCACTCTGGGATGATCAAGAAAAGATCCTGGCCCTCTGTGTGGCAACCTTTAAAGTACTTGAAGAGTGCTATCATGTATCTCCCCTCAGTCTTCTCCAGGCTAAACATGCCCAGTTCTTTCAGTCTCTCCTCATAGGGCTTTGTTTCCCGTCCCCTGATCATCCTTGTTGCCCTCCTCTGAACCTGTTCCAGTTTTGTCTGCATGCTTCTTGAAGTGCTGTGCCCAAAACTGGCTGCAGTACTTAAGATGAGGCCTAACCAGTGCCGAATAGAGAGGAACTAATAATAGACCTTTCTAACTTTACTATTCTATGATCTCAGGCCTAAGGGAATGCCTCTCCCAATTTGAAAATACCTGAACCCTGATTTTGTCATCTGAGAGGGCAGATAACAAGGTAGAGGACATTTTTGGTTACCCCTCTCCCCCAGTGCTCTCCCCAGTGAGGCTACGTGGCCCCATCACTAACATTCTTTCAGCATCAGCTTAAGACATACCTCTTCTCTAAGTCTTTTAAGGAATTATAATAATCCTTCAAAACACAATAATTCTTATTCCTGATTTTCTCTCTGCATTTTTTAAAAGGGGGTGATGGATACTATTTTACTGTTAAACTTGATGGCTACTTTCAATTGTGTATGTCACCTAGATACGTTTTGTATTAGGTGACAAATGTTTAATAATACTGATACTATGTAGGGCTATGTATATACAAATATTTATGTTATTGAAAATATCCACATTACTTAAATTAATACTGTTATGAATCACCATTTCATTTTTTTAAAAAGTAATTTTTAAACTCTATTTAAAACACAAACACAAAAACAATGAGACCAGCAAATTGCAATGAAATACAGAAAAGGTATTTCCATACAGGAAAATAACCCCGCCCATCCTGGCGAACGCGCCTGTCCCTCATGCCGGGTTCAAACTGTAACCGCAAGTTACTACTATGCTTGCTAAGAGGAAAAACTCTCCTGGGATTTCCGCCTCCTTTGCCCCGCCCCTATGTTTCTGTTTCAGCGCGGGGATGATGACGATACTTTGTCGTGGAGGTGACGTCCCCCGGAGCGTGCGACGACCCGTAGGAGGAGCCAAGTGAGCACAACAACAGCCAAGATTCTACTACGCGAGGAAAGAGGGCGGGGAGCAACAGTCGTCGCGACGGGGCCTCTCGAGCTCAGTAGGACCAGACCGAGGCAACAAGGGAGGGGAAAGAAAAAGAGAGACCCTCATGGTTGGTGTACCTCAGTAAGGTCCGCCCCTTTTCTCCCTCCAATGAGAGGGGGTTGCGCTGAGAAGATGGCGGATGCTGCTTGAGGCTCCGGTCGGGGCGGCGAGGCGTGATGGAACCGGTCCTTATTACCTCTGTGGAAGTTCCCTCAAGGATCTTAGGATTTGTCGCTTTCCTGGACAGCCTTGAATAAGAATTGTGGAGAGGAGAGTCTGGTGGACCGACGGAGGCCCAGCCACCCCCAACAGTCCCCCTTCTTTTCTTCCTCCCCCCAATAGCCAGTCTTTCCTTCCCCATCACTTTTCTTACCTCTTCAGCGCAAGCAGCCCCGACGACACCGCTTTCTTCACGCCCCATTTAATAACATCTGCCCTAGCCGAGCCTCCTGCCATCCCTTCTCCCGTTCTCTTGACAGCTTCATCAGAGCCTTAAATCCGTTGTTCTTTTCTTATCTCCATTCCGACCCACATCGCCGTTCCCTTACCTTTCTCGCAAATCCCATCTCTTCGGGGGGCTCGATCTGTCATCGTCCACCCCCACACCTCAATCCCTGTGTCGGGATTCCAGCCTTTTTCTTATAGACTCGCACATCACTCCTTGCCATCATGCCTTGGCCCTTCTCAGAGTCCATCAAGAAGAGGGCTTGCAGGTACCTGCTACAGAGGTACCTGGGCCATTTCCTTCAGGAGAAGCTCAGCTTGGAACAGCTTACCCTAGATCTTTATCAAGGCACTGGCTCCTTGGCACAGGTGCCCCTAGATAAATGGGTAAGTGGTAACTCTTATGTCTTTTCGCCTGCCTTGGTCCTATCAGTAGAGTTTGCTATCCCCCTAATGTCCAGGGGCCTCTTTTCACTTTGACAGGTATGCCCAGCCAGCTGTTTAAGCTTCCTGTATTTTGATTCCTGTCTGCTACAACAATAGAGTACTTTGAAGAGAAGCAGTTTGGGGCTGATCAAAGCTGGCAGCTGTACACATGTTTACGTGTGAATGTCGCATTTCACTTCCAAGTGCTTGGGTTCACAACTTAAATGCTTCTTCCTATCCACTCCAATAACCATGATCAAATTCCCACTGAAGTTCCCCATCCTGGTGTCCTTCAGATGTTGTTAGACTTCAACTCCCATCAGCCCTGGCCATTGGTCATGCTGGTTGTGGCTGATCTTAGTTCAGCAACATTTGGAGAGTTTTGATCAGGTGGTAGGGGAAAGGAAAATTCAGGAGAGAGAAGGGAAATAACTGCCTCTCTTGCTGAAAGTCATCTGTCCTATTCAGACTGTAATCTTAAGTATACTTGCCTGTAATCTTAAAGATGCTTCATCTGAGAGAGCCCTGTTGAAGTTAGAGCTTGTAGTAGTAATAATAATAATAGCATGGGCTACAAAACTCATTTTGACATGTTTTATTTCTTTGACCCAAGGAGCAATTCTTTCAAACAAGTCTAATAAAAGAAAATGGTTGTGGAAGTACATATTTTGCTCACCAAGGGCTTGGAAAGTTTACGTATTTACTTTTACATGAATTCATCAGAGGGCACAGTGTTGGGATTATTGGAATGGTATACTTGTATGTTTGTGGCAGTAACTTCCTTAATAAATTTGCGTTTAGTGGAAGTCTTGCTTAGTCATTGTACTGTATGACACTATAGAAATCTGGTATGGCGGTTGAAGCATTGGAGGGTTGTGGGGTCAAGTCTGTATTTGCCAGCAATTTCTGGCCTCTGTTCTAGTCAGACATTGGGGGGAGGAGGCAGGTATTTCTAGAAACTATATATTCTCTACTGTGTTAAGTGTCAGGGTATGTATGCACTTTTTCTGATACTGCACATTCTTGCATGTTGACATGAGATCAATCCAGTCTTCCATATCACTCTTCCTCTCCTATGCTTTTGTTGTATTCAATTAGTTTGCTCAAGAATGACATTTTGAATAGATTTTGTAAGAATAAATTATTTTGTTACATTACAGAATTTTTTTGTTTAAATGAGATATATATTTTTTAGAAAAGAGAATGCTCTGTTTCTCTCCAGGAAGTCTGGAGACCAGTTGTGTGCACTTTTTTTCTTTGTAAGAACATAAGAAGAGCCTGCTGGGTCATCCAGTGGCCCATCTCATCCAGCATCCAGTTCTCACAGTGGCTAACCAGATGGCTGTGGGAAGCCCACAAGCAGGACCTGAGTGCAACAGCACTCTCTCTTCCTGTGGTTTCCAGCAACTGGTATTGAATTTATGAATTGAAGATGATTAATTATATACTATGTTCTACTAAAATTATTTTGTTCTATTTTTCATATGTTCTAAGAACACCATCTAGCTGTGAATCCTGAAAACAATTTTTATAGAGTGTATAAACGGTGTGAGAGCAATTATTTGGATAAAACGAATTTTGTCAGTATAATTGTTGTTCTCATATGACCCTCTGACACAGTGAAGTTTTTATAGCAGATAGGTTGGTTCTGAATGTTTTTATTTAAATATCGTTTAGTGGACACCCCAGTGCTTGCTTGCTTCAGCAACATGTGCTAGAAAAAAAAAATTACTATACCTATTTTTATGTGCTGATTGGCAGAAAAGAAAGATCACATTGTTTTAAAGACATTGTTCAGCTCTGAGCTAGCTATTTTTCATGCCAGAAGTCACCCCCAACTGAGACATAAAATTGAACTAGCAGCATGTGAATCAGGGAGGGATGGATTACTTACTGGTTACCTTCTGTATCATCTGCTGCATCTCAATTTATCTCTCTACAGCCCCCTGTCTATGTCTACTATGATAGTTTAGTTGGATAATTTTCATTGTGACATTAGACAGCCACTCATTGATGTTATAGTCTTGTTTCTTTGTTGGTTTTCCATCTCTGTTTGAAGTACCTGTAGAGGCATTAACATCAGTGGACTAAACATTGTGATCACATTATTTTGACCCAGACTACCTGAAGAGATCGCTGGTAGGAGTTGCCACCAACAGGTTTTGCTTGAAACTTTGCTGGCAGTTACTATAAGACCTGCTGTTTGTTTCATTGTATTGTGAAACAATGCTGAGGCTGGAACCTGCGTATTCAGTGTTTAAATTCCCAATCCTTGATACTTGTTTTGTGAGCAGACTGTTGCTGCCATTTGACATATTAATGCTATGTAAATACTCGAGTGTGCTGATATGCATACAGGAGTGAGAGATAGTACAGTTACTTTCCTGAGAGCATATAGCCTGAACTAAATGGTACAGATGGGAAAGGACTTTTCTAGAAAACAATAATCTGAATTAAAATTCCATACTTTCTGGACTGTGATACAGCTGTGAAATTGAAAGGGGAAATATTGGTAGGTACCAGATGTATTTTTAGGTTTGTTCATAATCTGCGTTACTGAGAATTAAATAATACTTTTGCTCATATAATAGTACCCCCATAACTCTATGGATGGTGAGATCAGGAGCAGGCTTCAAGCTTAAGTTTACTTGCATTAACTCAAGGGTGGCCAGTATGTTGCCTTCTAGATGTTGTAGACTGTAACTCCCAGCAGCTCTAAATTTTGCTGTTCTGGCTGGGGCTGATGGGAATAGTAGTACAAAAGTCTGAAGGGCACCATGTTGGCTACTTGTGCCTTAACTTTCCCTGGTGCCCTCCAGATGTCTCAGCCTACAACTCCTAGGATCCTTGACCATTGGTCATGGTGGCTAGGTCTCATGGGAGTTTTTAACTTGCCTATCGGTTTTTATGGGTTTTAATTTGGTATGGTTTTAAATTTGTATACTTGTTTTTAATGTTTTTAATTGTTGTAAACCACCCAGAGATTTTCGGCTATGAGGCAGTATATAAATGCAATAAATAAATAAATAAATCTAGGGAAACTGTTCCAAGTGGCAAGGAGCCTTCTTCAACCTGAAGAAGTCGCCTGATGAGACCATTGCATTTTTCTGTTTATCACTCATGTCTGCTCAGACTCGGACATCATCTTAAGAAGCAGTGCAAATGCCAGTATATTCTAGTATTCCATCAAGCCAGATTTGCTAGTGGATAGGGTGCTTGGAAAGGTGCAAATGTCACCTCTATGCTTGATCCTTGCCTCTGTTTGCTGTTGCCTGCCTATCTTGGTTACTGATGTTAAACATGTGGGAGTAGCTGTTAGGTCTGGGAGATTGTGAATGTTTACTTGGGAGAGCAAGAGTGAAGGTGGGCCCAGCAGTCTTGCAGGAGATGGCTAGGAAACTACTCCAAAAGAAGTCTTCCCTGGATCATAATAATATATTCATCACTGTTATCCATTCTTTGGTAATATTTTGGTTGGATTACTGCAGTGTAATTTAAATAGGCTGCATTTAAATAGCGTCTGGAAACTTAAATGCATTTAAAATATTGTGGCCAAATTGTTAACTGGGATTTGCTGGCATCAGAGTATTAAGATATCTTCACTGGCTCTCACTTTGCTTCAAGGCAAAGTAGTGGTTTTTCCTGGACTTCAGAGATAAGTCACATGCATGCAGAACAGAGGGTCTTTTCTGTGGTGGCACCTCCCTGTTCCATTACAGTATATCTTCTGTAAACCAGTTCACCTGGCATTTCCACTGCTGTTTAGACACAGGGCCAAATCCATGCTGTTTGACTGTGCTGTTAAAAGCATTTGACATTTTTGGCTGTTAATGCTTCATACTTTATAGTCTATTTTAATTACTGACTTTTTTTTATTTAGGTTTGCTTTCACCAGCTGTTGTATAGGCTACTTTCCTTGTAAATTTGTGATTCAATGCTTTATTGATAGTGGATTTTCTTTATAATGTTGGCTAAAATATTTTTCTCCTGTCTGTGTTGGGTTTTCCCGATTGTATGCTACTTTGTGCACATTTTCCAAAGTGTACATTATGCACACTCACCAGGCCTCATGGAGAATGTGCACGTAATCTGCCCAGGCCAGAGAATGTACAGATGCAGTTGATATATGCACATTCCCTAAGTCCTGTTGGAGATTATGTATATTGACCAGAAAATGTGCACAGTTCCCTCTTCAGGGACTCATGTGCACATTTTCCATGAGGCCTGATGAATGTGCACAGTGGTCGGTTGTTAGGCACATTAACTGCTCATTTTACATTACCCGTAACTAGAGATGTGAATGCCTAGAAAAAAACATGAAAAATTGGGGGAAAACGTTTTCCTGAATTTTTCTGGTAACCTCAGGGGGGGGAATGGTTTTTTTTCCTGAATTTTTCCAGGTTCCCCCCCCCCCCGGGACTTCATAATTCTATCCCTAATGCATATATCTTTTGCTCTCAGAATTTATTATCTTGGTGAATCAAGAATGGTTTGAGTTAAAGAATTCTTCATTTCTACAGGATTGCATTTCTTTTGTGTTTAACATTTGAAAATGTATTTTTGCCAATCATTTCCTAGGACATTTTAGAACTGATGAGCAGAATAATTAATGTGATTAAATAAACACAAATTATTTTTCTTCAGTTGTCACAAGTGTAAAATGGGCATTATGTGAAATTTAATTGTTTAGCTTATTGTGATAAAGCTTTTCTACAATCATTTTGCCTGCTACATTACCCCCCCCCACTTCCACAATTGAAATTTAATGGTTTCTTGTAACCCTTGAAATAATTTATGTGATTATGGCAGTAGTAGAGAGCCACCACAAAATTATTTATCTATATTATATCTATATTATATAATATTATATAATATATGTAAACATACTCCCATTTGCACCAAAATCACAGATCTGTAATTCAGAAATTATCTAGAAATTAAGAATGAAACATTTGTTCTTAATTTCACATTCAGTTATGAAGGGAAGTTTAATTATTTTTGATATAAAATGTCATAGGTGTCAACAGAAATTGAACTGCTTATGTAATATGCAGATTAATTCTGGGTTTTCTTCTTCTTTTTCTCCTTTCTTTAGAGTCTTAATGAGATTTTAGAGTCAGCAGATGCTCCCCTGGAAGTCACTGAAGGATTTATTCAGTCAATTTCTCTATCCGTTCCCTGGGGTTCTTTACTTCAAGATAACTGTGCACTGGAAGTGAAGGGCTTAGAGATGGTCTTCAAGCCAAGACCCCGACTAAGTAGGTTAAAAATATCATTGACTCATTCATTTTTGTCAGTGTCTGCTTAATTTATGATTAGTGGAATATTAGTGGAATAATACTCGCACAGTGAGTGCTGATCTCTCTGAAGCAGCAGGGTAGCCTATTCTTAATCACATGATAAAGAAGCAGATTATGACTTTCTTGGGGAGAGGCTGATGCTTCTGTTGTGGGTCCCACCCACAGTTCAAAGATATAGGATTGTATTCAACGTAGCACTAAGTAGAGTGTTCCATCAGAGCAATTTTTTCCCCTTTTATAACAGAACCATCTCCCCTTTCCCCCCTGCACACCCCTGAAATCTGTTTTGGGGTTTTCCCCAACCCTCCACAGCAGACTTTGTGATAGCACGGGGCGTGTGTGCAGGGAGGAGGGGGAAGCCTCATTGTGCTGGTGCTAAGTCTAGTTCAAAAAGTTAGTTGAATACTGCGCACAATTTGCAAAATATTTTGGCCCCAATCCAGCCAACAGTATTTTTGAATCCCAAATCCGTAGGCTGGGGTAGGAAACCTGTGACCTTTTAGATGATGCTGGATTACCAACCTCCATTGACCCTAGCCAGCATGGCCAGTGGTTGGGGATGATGGAATCTGTAGTTCAGCAACATCTGAAATGCTGCAGGTTTGTAAGAGAAGGGCAAAGCATATCACACAGTAGGAGTGATGAACAGTTTTGCATATCTCAGTGAAAACAATTTTGGACTATTGCCACACACACTTCTTAGTCATAGCAGCTGGGTATATTTGTATGGACTTGCACCTGACATTTAGTTTCTTGCTAAAAATGTTAGTCCTCATAGTGTTCTGTTGATCCAAGCCTGTCTTCAGCTGCACAGTCAGATTTATGATCAGGACCCAGAATATATGAAAAGTGCATACTTGGTTTATCTTTGTGTATCCACATCTCCCTCATGAGCCACAGTTTGCATGTCTGAAGACAATTCCTGCTTTTTATTCACAGACCATATATGCTTACCAAGTGAGAAACCTTACGGGAGGCTGTAGACCAATAGTTCCAAACTTTTCCCCCCATGGAACACTTGAAAATTGCTGATGGTCTTGGTGGACCATTTCATGATTTTTCTGCCTGTTGTAGCCATTGTAATGCACTGTGGATTCTGTGTGGTTTTTAATTGCATCTTATTATTATTCTTTTATTTCTTATATTGTATTTTATTGTATTACAATTTGCATTCCATAGAATTCAAATTGAAATACAATATAAGAAATAAAAGAAGCAATAAAAGTACAGTTAAAATCAATGTGAATATTTAATGTGGATATGTCAGTTTGGGAATCCCTGCTCTAGACCACTTTTTCCTTTGAGATTTCCAATATAATTGAAATCAACTGCTTTGTGTTTTCTGCATGCACACCTATTAATATTGTTATCAGGATTACACATTTACACAAAGAATGGTCTGCATATGTTTTGCTGCTTTTGCCATAGGTGGGCAACACATGCAGTGCCCATGCACTGTGAGTTCAAGCTAGATGTATACCTACAGTTTTCCTTCCTACTCCATTCCAGTCCTCAATGCTTTTTTCTGAACTCTTGTGTTCCACATCTGTGTTAATCCAGAAAGGAGAAAGCAGTGAAAGAGATGGCAAGCATGGAGTCAACACATGAGCAGGTGGCTGTGTAAAATAACAGTTACTGAGACATTTCAGAAGTTAAGGGGAGACAGATTTGGAAAGAATTCATGCCTGCTACTTGGTGCAAAGACCTTTTGAAAGTCTCTAAATTTTGTACTTCTGATTTTTCCCTGCATGCATGTATTTTGGTTATGGCTGTACATTTGCTGAAGACTGTTTATGACAAAACATCTGAGACACGTCTCTTCTTTTCTAGCTTCTGGTTCAGAACCTATGTATTGGTCAAGCTTTATGACTAGTAGTATGCAACTTGCAAAAGAATGCCTTAGCCAGAAACTGACAGATGAACAAGGAGAAGGGTCCCAGCCATTTGAAGGGCTTGAAAAGTTTGCTGAAACAATTGAAACAGGTACTATTGACTCTATAAACTGCAAAGCAGTATATCAAGATATTTTTTGTAATGCTAACTGGGTCAGCCAAGGTCTTACAACTTTATCCTAGGAATCTGACAGCATGAAAAGCTGCCATTGTTTGATTAAATTAATTCATTTCAGACGCAAAACCAAGCAGCATACTTGGGTTATAAGAAATTCCTATTCAATGGTAACAATAGTCAACTCTTAAGATGTGGGCCATGATATAGTAATAAGTGAGTCTTGCTGGACCCACAAAGGGAATTGCTGTAGGGCAGAATGCGCTCTCTTTCCCTCATTCCCAGGTCTTCATGCATGGACCATGGTGCACCAGTTATTATTGAGAAGGGGAAGCCAGTATGTATGTTCCCTATAATGGTTCAGTAGTCCCTCTTCTCCCCAGTGCTGTTTCCACAATTTACTTCTGCCCTGAGGAGGAAAATAAGGGCTGGGTAGTTCAAGGATGCACATACAACCTACTCCTTCTACATGATGAATAGTGCAGGTGATCCGTATGTTTGTAGAGGTCCAGAAAAAAATATGGGGGGGATTTTTTCCTAATTTTTCTGTTTTCCTTGCCCCCCAAAAATAATTTTCTTCCAAAAAATTTTTTTAATTTTTTTTCTGGGCCTTCACGCTTTTTATATGTGTACCTAGGGAGAGGAAGAAGGCTCATTGAACTTTATGTTAATTCCTTCTATTGGTATAGGCAATAGATAACTGCATAACTGAATGCCATATCTTGTGTTTCGTCTTCATATTTGTATGTGACCCCTCCTTCTAATTTTTCTTTCTTCCGTGTAGTTTTAAGAAGAGTGAAAGTCACTTTTTTAGACACTGTCCTGAGAATTGAACATGTGCCAGATAACTCTAAAAGTGGAACAGCACTTGAAATCCACATTGAGAAGTAAGTAGTGATTTTTTAAAGTGACGCTTAAAATTTTATCTTGTTCTTATACGTGAGGATTTATTTTATTTATTATTTATTTGATTTCTATCCCGCCCTTCCACCCTTGGGAGTACAGGCTAGCAAACAGCAAAGAGTTTTTAAACATTTTAGAACAGCCAAATACCCTCACAGCTAATAATTTCATGGTTGCTAGGAACAGTATATTTCATCCACCAGCTGTCTGGGTGAATAGGAATGTTTTTAAATTTGTTTTGAATATTAATCAAGAGGGAGACACACTTCACCAAGGAGGGCAGTCCATAAATGGGGAAGAGCTGCCGAGATGGGCCCGTCACAGGTCAGCGCCTACCGGGTAGAACCTACCACCACCAAAAGACCTTCCCTGCCAATTTTAAGGCCTGAGATGGTTGATATTGGAGGAGGTGCTCTTTGAAGTACTTGGGTCCCAAGCCATTTAAGGTTTGCACACTAGTACTAACCCCTTGGATTAGGCCCAGTAGTTCACTGAGTTTATGCTACAGGTTTTGCTGAATTCCACAGTAACTGGAATCTGGGGGCAGATTGTGTCTTTAGTAGAACTGCTCTTGATTGTAAACTTAACAGACTTACTCAGTAATACTGAGCCTATGTTGTATGTACAGTAGGGCCCCACTCATACGGCAGGTTAGGTTCCAGACCCCTGCCAAAAACTGAAAACCATCAAAAAGCGGATCAGCTGTAGTGCAGGGGTCTGGAACCTAATCCGCTGATTGCACCCGAGGAGGAGAAGATCTTCCCCTCCTCGGGTGCGATTAGCTCAAGCGGGGGAGTCTGATCGTGCCAGAAGATCAGATTTAGCGTGCTACAGCTGATCTTCCCCTCCTCTGGCATGATCAGCTGGAGTGCAGGGAGCTCCAGCCCCCCCTCCAACTGATCGCCCCGCTGGTGCTGTATTAGCAGAACTCCGAAAAGCAGGGCGCCGAGAAGTGGGGTCCTACTGTAGACAGAAGTTACCTTTGCTGATATGGTGCTACAAGAAGCCTCTGAGCATGTACAATGTAATCTGGTAGGATGCTAAGAAAGTCTGGCTCCACAAAGCTTTTTCCCCAGAACAGTACTTCCACTAATCAGTAATTTAGCCATGCATAACAGCTCTTCTCCCTCCTTCAAAATCGCCCAATAGGGTCATGAATCCAAAACGTTTATGATTGCTACCTTTGATGTTTCAAATTCATTTTTCATTTTGAAGTTTTCTAATTAAGAATTGGTGTGGTTATTCATTGTAAGATCATCAAAAAGCATTATTGTTCTTTTGGAAGCACAAAAGCTAACATTATTTAGAATTTGTATTTCATCTTCCAAATTGAAAATGTTGGAAAGTATCTATCATTTGCTGTAACTGCCTTTCTCCAGAAAGGGCAATCCATGTGAAGAAATGGGCTTTTGCATGCAGATTAGATCATTTGGAATACTGTGTACAGTTCTGGTCGCCTCATCTCAAAAAGGATATTATAGACTTGGAAAAGGTTCAGAAGAGGGCAACCAGAATGATCAAGGGGATGGAGCGACTCCCTTACGAGGAAAGGTTGCAGCATTTGGGGCTTTTTAGTTTAGAGAAAAGGCGGGTCAGAGGAGACATGATAGAAGTGTATAAAATTATGCATGGCCTTGAGAAAGTGGATAGAGAAAAGTTCTTCTCCCTCTCTCATAATACTAGAACTCGTGGACATTCAAAGAAGCTGAATGTTGGAAGATTCAGGACAGACAAAAGGAAGTACTTCTTTACTCAGCGCATAGTTAAACTATGGAATTTGCTCCCACAAGATGCAGTAATGGCCACCAGCTTGGATGGCTTTAAAAGAAGATTAGACAAATTCATGGAGGACAGGGCTATCAATGGCTACTAGCCGTGATGGCTGTGCTGTGCCACCCTAGTCAGAGGCAGCATGCTTCTGAAAACCAGTTGCCGGAAGCCTCAGGAGGGGAGAGTGTTCTTGCACTCGGGTCCTGCTTGCGGGCTTCCCCCAGGCACCTGGTTGGCCACTGTGAGAACAGGATGCTGGACTAGATGGGCCACTGGCCTGATCCAGCAGGCTCTTCTTATGTTCTTAGGTTCTGAATGGTCAACAATTACAGCATGAGGGAAATACACTTCCAGCACTCAAGTCTGCATGGAGAGTGCTGACAACTTGGTGCCCCTCTGGACTTGAAGGCTGCAATTACAAGTGTGTTTATGAGAGTTCAAGTCTTACTCAACTTACTTCTAAGTATACAGGCTTAGGATTGTGCTGTACATACTCTCAACAAGGATTTTAAAATGTGTTTTTTTAAATGAAGTCAGCAGTGAGCAAACAACCTAAAAGTGCTCTCCTTTCTAGGATTATCAGTGCCTCTTTAAAAAAACAAAAACAAAATTCTCTCAAACATGGTTGGAGATGCAAGCAAAAAATGTATTTGTTTTTTTGTTTGGTTCTGTCGTTATTTCTTTACTTTATTTCCATTCTTCTAGAACGTTGTACTATGATGAAACTGCTGATGAATCCTCTGGAATTAATGTGCATCAGCCCACAGCTTTTGCTCACAAATTGTTACACCTCTCAGGTGTTTCTTTCTTTTGGGATGAATTTCCAGCATCTGAAAAATCCTCTCCAGTTTGTTCAGCTACACCGTTGGTAAAAAAAATTAGATTACTATATATGTATAGTTGATGAACATGTTTATCCTAGTTGTCCCTCAGAGGCACACAGAAAGAACATCCCTGTGTCCCCCCTATTCTATATTCTCAGGTTTCTTTCCCTGCCAGCAGTGTCAAATGTCTCGGATTCTGTGAGAGCTAAATTGGGCAAGGTTTATAGCATTGCCACATCTTGTGTTAAATCCATTTATACATTGCCCGCTACAGTTTTATAGTAAATGAATTCTGAATGAGAACACTCATTCTTTTAGTTGCTAGAATGTTGACTTGACTCTGGGAATCCAAGTTCAAATTGCCAATCTGCCAAGACTACCCAGTGAGCTACAGAGCTATCTTTCAGCCTAGCTTAACTCAAGAGTTGCTGTTAATCTAAAACTGCTACTTTTGAGGTCTTTGGGGCAAAATACAGATGTAACAAAGTAAAGCTAAGAGTTCACCAAGTGCAGTTTGACATTTAGTATGTTCATTAAAATGAGATGCTATATTACAAATTAGTTTTGACCTTCCAGCTCAAAATCTGTGTTCCATTTTGATCTTCAGAATGCTGTGTATTGTGAAAGCAAAAACTAAGTCTATAATACTAGAAAATGGTTGCATCACTTTGTTCCAGTTGCTAGGTACTGAATAATAGTGTAGTTGATTCACAGTCAACTAATGTATAATAATTACACAGTCTCTCATTGTATATGCTACAGCTGGAATACACAGTGTTCTTGAACGATAATGAAATTAACTGTTTTCCTCATATTTATTTTAAAGGCAACAGAACAAAAGCTCTCACCTAGCTGGAACCCCAAAATTGTATATGAGCCACACCCGCAATTAGCAAGAAACTTGCCAGAGGTTTCTCCTTCTGACCCTGTGCAAATATGTAAACTGATTGGAAGGATGGAACTGAGCCTTACATTAAAGCAAAATGAAGTGCTTCCAGGAGCAAAGGTTAGTTGTAGCCTAGTGTATTACAGGTAAAGTCATATGTTCAGGGTGCCAACATAGGCATACAACTGTAGACAAAAGTTGCAGTCATGTTTTCCCCCCTGCTGTGTGCTACTCAAAGTCTTAGTGCTGATCATTCCCTCATCCCCCTTTCCTTGATGCACACAGCTGAGCTCTCCTGGCCAATTTTCTGGGTCTGAAAAAAAGAGTGCATGTTGTGGTTGCCAGCCAATCATACAACTGCCATTTAAAACTTGCTTCTTTTTTCTTGGGTTTAGCGCAAAGGCCAGCTCCGGACAGAAACAAGTTAACTGTGACATGGAAGGTGACACTCTGCCACTCTT
Organism: Rhineura floridana; assembly: GCF_030035675.1. Taxonomy (NCBI): domain Eukaryota; kingdom Metazoa; phylum Chordata; class Lepidosauria; order Squamata; family Rhineuridae; genus Rhineura; species Rhineura floridana. The sequence goes on along the minus strand of NC_084481.1, from coordinate 210,546,378 downwards.
TTCTGCAGGTGCTCCTGCTAGTGAACATTCTTTTCCAGTTGATGACCAGATGCTGATTTCGTTCATCATGTTCAATAGTGACTTCTGCTTTAGTTTGACTTTCTGCATTCTGATAGAATGCCATGTCATATTTTGTTTTGGCCATAGTTCATTGAACAAGCTAGGATCCATTTTATGTTCAAACAAACCTAATGTCCAAAAATTGTCTGGGGGTGGTTTGTTGTTTTTCCCCCACCCCTGCACTGCCTCTATGAATGCCTGCCTGCAGTATGAAGCCCTTTTTTGGTCTCCAAAGCATCATCCATTCTCTTCCCATTGGGTGTCTGCAAAAATGGGGTGAGGAAGTCAAATGCTGTCTTCCTTTGAGATCTTTGGCTGCTTGTAGCATGACCCTCAGCTGAGAAAAAGTCCTAAAACATCCTTTCCTCCCTCATTCCTAGATACTCCTCATGAAGGGATGCTAGCGTTCTATATTAGTCCTTTCCTCCCAACAGTCTTGAACAAAATTCCTTCCTTTTGTGAGGATTCTTTCAAAAAAAGGGACAAAGGTGTGTTTCCCCCCCAGTAGTAAAACTGCTGATGGGCAAGAGGAAGAACAGTAACCTGGGTCCTTTGAATATAAAAGGTGGTAGACAGGATGTTGCAGAAACAGAGTTTAGTGGAAAATGAGTGTGTTGGTGGTTAGGCGGAGCTTTTAGATGAAATTGTAATTGCACCTGTTGAACTGCTGATATAGCTTGCTAAGAACAAAAAAGTATGTTTAACACGTATCTCTTATTAGCTATGGGGAAGAGAGTCCTTGGTCCTTTAAAAAGAAAAACAATAATTCCCTTGCAAGACTGCTGTGGAGATAGGCACCTAAGCTGGAGAGGAGAGCCTGTGAGTGAGGAGCGGGTGGGGAAAGCAGCCCATCTTTAGGCTGAGTGAGTAGAAGAGGGATGGAGAGGTCTGTGAAAGCACCAGTGAGAAGCTCTTAGCCACGTGACTGGTTTTGTTTTCTAGCCACTCTTTCCTTGTGTTTCTGTAGCCAAATAGGCAGTGTGGATGAGGTGACACAACCAATTAGGATTAATCCAGGATACCGAATTCAGGTGTAACCACAAACCGCAGGTGACCCAAGCCAAAATTCACAAACCAATTTAAAATCGCAGTTATAGAGCATGGTGCTTTGGCCCCTAACAAACCATAGTTAGTGAACCTGGTGGTTTTTAGATTAACAGACAAGCCAGAGTTAAGGTAAACAAATCATGATTTAGCATTACACGCAAGCCAGCCAATGTGCAAAGTAAAAGATTTCCTTGCATTTTGGGCTACCATGGCTTCTTGTGATGGTTGCAAAAATAGAAAGCGCCATGACCCAAGACTAGCTGTGACAGGAAAGCAATAAGGCTTCTGATGTAAACATAAGCAATTCTTTGAGGAACTGCGACTCACAGAGAACTAACGCTGTCTCTAAGATACACAACATCTTTAAACAAGAGGCATCACTGCATTGAATGTAATGTTTTGGAAGCCATTCAGAAGGAAATGGATTGTTGATTTTTTAGAGCTTCTTTTAGCCTTCATTTTGGTCTACACAATGAGAATAAGAGGAGAAATTACAAAGTTGAGGAAGAAATAGAATAACTTCAAGAAAATGTGGTTTTGCTTTATGCATCTTCATACAGTTATGTTCTGTGGCTGGCAACGTATATATAATGCAGTTGCTGAGAGTTTTACATGCCAGCAATACAGAATTTTTTGAATGCTATCACAGTGAACGTGTAACTTTTACTGTTAGGCTGCAGAGTCTGGGCCTTTTCAGCATAACTGGTCATTTTGTAATTTGTCAATGTTGTCTTTAATACCCGAGTTAATAAGATATTGTGCATAGCCCACCATCTGACCTATAACTTAGATGTTTTAATTTCTTATGTTCACCCAGTTTGAAGGTAATTGCTTCCCATTAAACACTGTACAGCAGATGTGTGAGAGCAAGCAACCCTAGCCTCTCCAGGTATACAATGATTTCAGTTAATACATAGTGTAAAATCAGCCATAGCTATGGCTAGCAAGAACTTACATGGTTGCAGAGGTGTTGTGATTCAATCATAATAACGGAAATTGCCAGTACTATATTCTGTGATTGCTTACTTAAATCAATCTATCTGCTTGCCAAGTGACTCTCAGGATTGCTGAGAAGGGTTGCGTGCATTAGATATGCATGAATTGGAGGCTCAAACTGTTGTAGATGGGGTTGCTCTCCCCCTGAAGGAGTACGTATGTAGCTTGGGGATTCTCCCTGAATCTAGCACTATCACTAGAGGCTTCAGTGTCATGGAGGGCCTTTTTCCAGCTTCGGTTGTTTGCTAGCTACAGCTGTTTTTGGATAGCCATGATCAGGCCATAGTGATCCATGCTGTGGTAACCTCCTCATTTGGATTACTGTAATGCAAGGATTGCCAACTCGGTTGGTGGCCCTCGTGTTTGTGTTTTGTTTGTTTTGAAAGAAAAAAGACTTGTTTTCTTTTTTCCTGAATGTATATGTGTGTACTCAAGTACGCTCTTCATATGTGTGTGAGATAGACATTCGGGCAGAGAGCAACGGAGAGGTCCATGTGTGGTCTGTGTGTGAGAGGGAGGGAGAGGTATGAAGATGTGATCTGTGAGACATGTATGGTGTGTGTGAGTGAGAGAGGGGCCTATATGTAGTCTGTGTGAGAGGGAGAGACGCACTTGAGCAGAGAAAAGGAGAGAAGTATGCGTGGCTATGTATGTATGAAGTATATGTGTGTGAGAAAGATGCATGTTTGTTGTCTATGTGTATGGTGACTGTGTGTGTGGGGTGACTACCTTGTATATATTTTGCTACTGGAGAATGCTCACTGTTACTAGACAGCAACAGCATCTTTGTGTGGGTTGCCTTTGCAGATAAATTGATTAGCATAGAATGCGGTAGAAAACCTCTGGCCTCCAAACCAATCATGCCCCCTCCCTCCCCGTGGGTCCAATTTGGCATGCACGGCCATTTTCCTCAAACTGCACACCCGCTGGTGTCACTAGGTGACATCAGGTGATCGGCGGGAGGACAGAGTTAAATCCTGCATTGGCTGCGCAATCCTATTTCCAGAAGAGATTGTGCAGCCAAGGCAGCAGGATTTAATCCCCACTCATCAGCTGAGCGGGGATTTAAAGTCCTATGCAAAAGCACCCTTGGAAGCAGCTTATACAACTGAGCTACTTCAAAGAGGTTTTTGCAAGGGCTGTAAGACAGTTCAAATGGGAGCGCGGGGGCTGTCCTAAAACCTTTTTTAGGTTCCCCCCTCCCCTTTGAAATTCTCGATCTCAGAGACTCAAAGGGGATGTGCCGGAAGACTTGGAAAAGGCTTTTGCTAGCTCCCTCCCCCTTTCCCTTTAAGTCCCTGATCTTGGAGATTTAAAAGGAAAGCACAAAGGATTTTGACAGGTGTGTGGCCTCTCCCACCTGTCAGTCATCTGATGTCATAATGACACCATGTGATTGATCGGTGGGCAGCCTCAGCCACCTGTCAAATTTGCCCACAATACACATCCTGAAAAGGATCTGGAAAGTGGAGCCCAAAAGAATATGGCTGCCAAATTTTTTAAGCCAGATGGAATCATGTTACACCAATTCTAAAAGAGTTATGTTGCCTGTCTGTTTCCAGTTCAAGGTGCTAGTGTTTATCTTGAAAGCCCTAAATAACTTAAGGAGCACCTCTCCCTATTTTAAGCTTGCCTGTGCCTTATGATTCTTGGAGGGGGCTGCCTCTTCTCCAGCTTCCATCATCTAGGGAAATCCACTATGTGATGATACAGGAAAGAACCTTTTCTGTGGTAGTGGCCCAGCTGTGCCATGCCCTCCCTTCAGAAGTATAACTGGACCAACGTTGTTATCATTGTGGCACCAGGTTAAGACAAATTTATTGGCTTGGGCATTTCTAGAATTTTGAGAGGTTTGAGAGCATTTTTGTTCTTGCTTTAGCTGCCTTTGTTTATTATGAATGTTGTGTTTTCAATTTTATTACTAATTATTGTATGTTAGCCTGTTTTACATATATGTACACATAAAGGACAGGCTGTAAATATTAATGGAAGATAACTAAATTAAAAACTACTGTGTGAATCAGCCCTTAAAACCCAGTTGTCTGTGGTACATAGCCAAAGGCCAGTGAATCGAGTCCAGTGTTGAAAACCTCAGCTGCATATTTAAAATTGTCAGGCATCTTTGTACAACCAGGCCCAGGAGCACAAGTTGCTTTGCAGTTTGAGTATGCAAATAGCTCTTGTTCAATGTAGTAGAGATGTCAAAGTACGCATTATACGCATCCAAGTTTAGACGTAGTGCTGTTGTGTGTTGTGATTTTTTTTGGCTGTCTGAATATAGTGTGTATTGTTGTTGTTGTTATGTGCCTTCAAGTCAATTACAACTTATGGCGACCCTATGAATCAGTGACCTCCAAGAGCATCTGTCAGGAACCACCCTGTTCAGATCTTGTAAGTTCAGGTCTGTGGCTTCCTTTATGGAATCAATCCATCTCTTGTTTGGCCTTCCTCTTTTTCTACTCCCTGCTGTTTTCCCCAGCATTATTGTCTTTTCTAGTGAATTATGTCTTCTCATGATGTGTCCAAAGTATGATAACCTCAGTTTCATCATTTTAGCTTCTAGTGACAGTTCTGGTTTAATTTGTTCTAACACCCAATTCTTTGTCTTTTTCGCAATCCATGGTATGCGCAAAGCTCTCCTCCAGCACCACATTTCAAATGAGATGATTTTTCTCTTATCTGCCTTTTTCACTGTCCAACTTTCACAGCCATACATAGAGATCGGGAATACCATGGTCTGAATGATCCTGTCCTTAGTGTTCAGTGATACATCTTTGCATTTGAGGACCTTTTCTAGTTCTTCCACAGCTGCCCTCCCCAGTCCTAGCCTTCTTCTGATTTCTTGACTATTGTCTCCATTTTGGTTCATGACTGTGCCGAGGTATTGATAATCCTTGACAAGTTCGATGTCCTCATTGTCAACTGTAAAGTTACATAAATCTTCTGTTGTCATCACTTTAGTCTTGACGTTCAGCTGTAGTCCTGCTTTTGTGCTTTCCTCTTTACCTTTCCTCAGCATTCATTTCAAATCATTACTGGTTTCTGCTAAGAGTATGGTATCGTCTGCGTATCTTAAATTATTGATGTTTCTCCCTCCAGTTTTCACACCTCCTTCATCTTGGTCCAATCACGCTTTCCGTATGATATGTTCTGCATACAGATTAAACAAATAGGGTGATAAAATACACCCCTGTCTCACATCCTTTCCGATGGGGAACCAGTCGGTTTCTCCATATTCTGTCCTTACAGTAGCCCCTTGCGCAGAGTATAGGTGCATCAGGACAATCAGATGCTGTGGCACCCCCATTTCTTTTAAAGCATTCCATAGTTTTTCATGATCTACACAGTCAAAGGCTTTGCTGTAGTCTATAAAGCACAGGGTGATTTTCTTCCGAAATTCCTTGCTCCATTCCATTATCTAATGTATGTTTGCAATATGATCTCTGGTGCCTCTTCCCTTTCTAAATCCAGCTTGGACATCTGGCAATTCTCGCTCCATATATGGTAAGAGCCTTTGTTGTAGAATCGTGAGCATTACGTTACTTGCATGGGATATTAAGGCAATAGTTCAATAGTTAGTGCATTCTCTGGAATCCCCTTTCTTTGGAAGTGGGATATATATTGAACGTTTCCAGTCTGTGGGCCATTGTTTAGTTTTCCATATTTCTTGACAAATTTTTGTCAAAATGTGGACAGATTCAGTCTCAGTAGCTTGTAGCAACTCTATTGGTAATAGTGTGTATACAGACCAATAATAATTAAAGGAATTAAAGTCAGGAATGAAATTTCTATTTTGGTTCAGTTGCGAGATTGTACATAACCTGATAACTGGAAAGAAATCGTTCTGATCCACATTTCTTTAATATTCTTTTTCTTTTCTTTTTAAGTTGGATATAGATGGACAGATAGATTCCATGCATCTATTCCTGTCCCCCAGACAGGTACATCTTCTGTTAGATATGTTAGCAGCTATTGCTGGACCAGGTAAGTTCAAGTTGCATTGCCTTATGTGGTTAGAAAGAGAATGCCCACCTCATTATATGTTTTGCACTATATCCAAGGTTTTAAAGAATTTCTAGACCAAGGAAGTATCACAAGTGCATACATCACTCAAAAGTTCCATTTATTGAATTGCAGAGTAAAGCACATGCTTAAATTTCTTCCTTTTAAATCCAAGGGATTTAAAAAAACTTAACCTGAACTGGATTGTGCCATTAATTACTGAAGTTTTATTTGCATTTCAATAAAGGCTAAAGAAAATGTTATATCAGGGAGGAAATCTCTCATATGTAGGTTTGTATTGTTCTTTGAAAATTATTCTGAAAATTTAAAAACTCAGCAGCTGACAAGAGCTAGAAATATCCAAAAGGACCTGAAACCAGAGTCATAGTTGCACAGTTGAAATTAATATTAGTAACACTCTTTTCTTCTGCAGTCACAATCTAATGCTTGTCTTCATCCAGTGGTGGTACTGTGTATTTTTAAAAGCCCATAAAGGATGAAAAATGGAAATTGTTTCCTTTCCCTCTCCTCATAAACAACTTACAGAGGGCACTTAGCACCATATCCCCCTTTGTGTGGTGAGATCAGGAATGGGTACTATTCCCGCACACACTCTTCCCCCTCACTGTAGAAGGTAGCAGCCGCCGCAGGAGATACTACAATTTTTTCCATTTAACAAGGGAAGGAAGAGTTTTTAAAATAAGTTTGGATAACAAAAGGTACAACTCAGTTATTCAAGTGAGGTCCTCTTCTCTTTCTAATTAGCTATACCATAAGAGGAGAGAGTCTTTATCTTTTTATCAAAGTTTCATATATATAGTTAGGCAACTAAAGAAGATTCAGAGCCTCTGGCCAAAAGTCATTAAACAGTGTATTTGAAAGTAATGTTTGGTAGATTTTTCTTAAACAGAAAAAGCTCAAATCAGAAAACTTTAATTCCTTCCTTGTATGCCAGATTGTTCTTTTTGTACATTAATTTCTGGTTTATAGTGTTTTAAAATGTGGGTGGGGGCTTAATTGCTGCTAAACCTGGTGTTGGGAAGGGGAGAGATTATTTGATGTTTTGATATCTTTGGGAATTGAATTGGAGGTCACGTTTCCATATCCTGTTTTTGTTTACAGAGAATCCTAACAGAATAGAATTGGGTAGTAAAGATAAGAAAAACCGGCCAATGCAGCAGGAAGATGAATATCGGATTCAGATGGAGCTCAACCGTTACTTAAGAAAAGAAACTTTGCCAGCAGGAGCACAGTCTGATCCAAGTTTTTACGAGGCTGATGCAGCCAGAACTCCTTCAAGCCGTGGTGAGCGACTGAGCTTCTCCAGTGGGCATTAGGACACCCCCAAGTGGTTAATGTGTTCCTCCTTCCTCTGCAGCTCATTGTGTGCCCTGTAAATCTATTCTGGACAATCGGGGGACAGCATGAGAGGTGATGCAGGCACCTACAGGGGGAAGGTGGAATAGGCAAAAGAAGCCTCTCCATCTGCTTCATCTACTTTTGTGTACTGTAGTTGACGTAAACATTTTTCTTTGCAAACAAACCACATAAGATAATCTATTGTTTTCCCTTAGAAGAAGAAGTTTTTTTCTCAATGGCTGACATGGAGATGTCTCACAGTCTTTCTTCTCTGCCGCCTCTTGGAGACCCACCGACTATGGATTTAGACCTTTCTTTAACTAGTACATACACTACAACTCCGGCAGGATCTCCACATGGTGTTGCAATGGTATGTCATTGTTAACAGTTTGTCTCTGAGTGAATGAGTAGGAGAAAGGCCATAGCTCTGTGGAAGAGTATCTGCTTTGCATGCAGCGGGCCGCAGGTTCTGCTCCTGGAATCTCCAAGTAAGGAGGGAAACATCCCCTGGAGAGCTGCTGCCAGCCAGTGTAAACAGTACTGAGCTAGATGGACGATTGATCTAAGTCAGTATAAGAGAGCTTTATATGTTCCTATGATTTTATAGTATGTGCTTTTTCAAAAGTTGACACAATCTCTGTTGTGCTTAACTGTCTGTCTACCAGTTTCATATCCTTAAGCCTGATATCCCAGTAGGCATCTGTTGTAGGATGGCTTTATTTGAACAGTATCTCAGCGAAGGCACTACCACTGCATTGAGGCTTCATATCTTCTACCTAATTCACTATGGTACTACTGTAACTTGCTGTGATGTTAATATGCCCAGTCCTAGTGTGCATGAGAATTTGACATTGCCCGAAGACATGCTAGCAGACAGAAAAAATCAGTTTATAGCTGTGCAAAATTACAGATATTGGCAAGGTCTGTGTTTGACAAAGTGCTATTTGTTTAAGGAAAATAACTTAGCTACTTTATGGCTAATCTGGCTTTTGTCTAGCTCAGTTCTGTCTGCACTGACTGGCAGCAGATGTACAGGGTTCCAGGTAGCAGTCTTTCCCAGCCCTTCCAGGACATACCAGGCATTGAACCTGGGATGCTTTGCATGCAAAGTATGTGCTCTACCACTGAGCTAGGGCTCTTCCCCAATAGGATGCACATATATGACCTCATGGTAGCAACTGGTAACTTATCCCCTACAGTTGTAAAGCTACTTTTTCTGTGAAGTCTTTGACACTCTCTCTACCCCCACCCCTGCCCAGGTTCCTAGGTTCTACTGTAACTATTCCTAAGTACATGTAACTGAACTATTCTTGCCCTGTCTTCCTGTCCTCCTGTTTCTTTCGTGTCTAAGGTGAGATTTGTCCTCAGTAAATTGCTGTGCACTATAAAAATAAATAGCATGAACAATATCACAAAGCCCTCTGCTCTTTCCCTATAGGCATAAGGTAGCAGCCTATGAGTGGGATTTTTAAAGTATACAAACAGATAGAAAGAGCAGAACTACAAAAGAAGTCACTGATAACGGACATGCGAAGACAAAAAAAATGCTGAACTTCATTTTCTGTTTCTTTAGTTAGAATGGGGTAATGTGTTCTATAAGCGTGATAGCAGCTGTCTTTTTCCTTTTAGCAGCAACCAGCCTGGGGAGATTGTTTTGATCAAAACAAGCAGGAACTACCACACATAAGAAGTTCATCCTTTACGCCCAGCGTAGTCCAGCCAGCTCCGTTGCGGAGGCCTTGTAAGTAAAGAAAGGGGAGTTACTTCCTCAGCATGTCTCTCTATTCAGAACCTTGTGGAAAACAGCATATAATTTAAAATCACACAGTGGTCTCATTTTTTTTCAGATTGCAGGTAGGATAAGATACAGTGCTCTTTTCCTATGGTCTCTGAGGAAAGGGCTGGGAACTTTTTTCAACCTGAGGGCCGTATTCCTCTATGGGCAACCTTCCAGGGGCTGCATACTAGTGGTGGTTGGGGGCCAGAGGCAAAAGTGGCCGGAGCAAGTAATGTGACTCTTACCTGTGTATGATGGGGTACTTTCCAGTCATGGAAAAACTCAGTGGTTGCTGCACACACACACATATGCAGCACGCGCACACTTCTATCCAGGCAAGCAAAAGGCATTGTCACAGTTCAAGGACGCATTTCAGCCAAGCAAAAGCACTCAGAGAGGATGCAGAGCAGGACCAGGGAGGGGTGTGTCCTGGGGACAGACCTACAGACCAGAAAGAGAGATGTGAAGGGCTGTTTTTTTATCCACCTGGGCCAGAGGTTCCCCACTTCCGTTCAATAGCTTTGGTTTAAAGAGAGAAAATGATTTTTATTGGGCTGTGTTCAAAACAGTCATTTAAGCCAGAAGTCAGCATTAATCGCACATGTCTTATATTACACTATCTGTAAGAAGATTGGACATACAGAAAATCCAGCATATGTGGGAAAGTGACATTTTTATTAACTCTAATCATTTGTGCCAAAAAGAATTTCTGCAATTAAGAGCAACTAAATTAAATAGGTGTTTTGTAAAAAGTATCTTTTGGGCCATTTTAATACTTACCGCTTTTGTTCTAATTAAAGGTACAGTCCTATACACACTTACCTGAGAGTTAACCCCATTGAGCTCAGTGGGGCTTGCATCCCAAGACAGACTGCACTATAAAAGTTTATATATCACACAGATGTACACTAAATGTTACCTTTAAACTGTATTAATTTTATCTCATTTTAGCTCTTCCATCTAGATCTGTCTCAGTGGATGAATCTAGGCCTGAACTTCTTTTTCGATTAGTAGTGGGTGCTTTCTCGGTGTCGGTGCTTCATATTGATCCTTTACCACCACCTGAAACATCGCTGAACATTAGTCCACTGACACCAATGGCACAGGATTTTTTTACCCGAATAGAAAAGGTTGATCCAGTTAAGTTTCCAACAGAAGATTTTCTATCCCTCCGAGAAGTATTTGCAAAGGCTTGTTCACATGACCACCTTAGGTACAAGTTTGCTTATTCATCAGCTAATGTCACAAACAAAACGAAGCGTTCTGTATGAGTTCTGTGACAGCTTAAGCTTGTTTACTGAACAAGTCAAACGGTGTTGCAACGTATTTGAGGTGTACTGATACATAAAGAACAGATTTTTGCATAGTCATTTCAGCAGCAGACAATTTAGGCTAGTGGGGATAGTGCATGACAGACATCAGGCCACCACCACACATTAAAGTAGAAAACTTTTCTCTCTGTGTGTATGCAGAATTATATAGCCTTCTTGTGCATGCTCAAGATGTTAGGAACATTATTAACAAACCATGCAAAATACAGAGATGTGATCACAAGTGGATCTCTTAAACAATCACAGATTCAGAATCCAATTTGCACTTTTGTGTACATATGCAGCTCTTACATTTAGGGGAAGGGCTGTAGCTCAGTAGTATAGCAGTACAGCATCTGCTTTGCATGCAGAAGGTCCTAAGTTTGATCCCCAGCATCTCCAGCTAGGATGGAGAGACTTCTGTCTGAAACCCTGGAGAGCTGCTGCCAATCAGTGTTGGCAATACAGAGCTAGATGGACCAATGGTATAAGACTGCTTCCTATGTTACTGTGAGTGAGTTTTCCCACTCACTTTAGTAGAGTGGTCGGTGTCCTGCATCATTTGCTACAGCATTCTTGAGTGAAAGGAATGAATAAACTTTGTGTATGCATCAGGTCTCTAAGAGCCAGTTTAGAGCAATTCTGTTTTGAAAATTGCTGCATTGAATTTCAAATCGCCTTTAGTGGAGAAAGAATTTCAGCTGCCTTTAGTGGAGAAAGGGCAAGGATGTTTAGAATGCAAAATAGGGTGCAACTGGCAGGGGGGAGGTGTTGCATAAATAATTCATTTTAGTTATTGATCTCCTGCCTTTGAGTTTTAATAAATTTTTGTATGTTTTGTAACAAATTAAGTATTAGCATGTGTTAGAATATGATAGCAAAATGATGTCTTTTCTCCTTTTGTTTCAGTTATATTGGCAATTTAATTATTGATTTATTTCTATGATATTTTAAATAATTATCAATGCAGAATGTGTTCAGTTTATGCAATTTTATACCGTTGTTTCTCACCATAGATTTATAGGCACAGGCATCAAAGTGTCCTATGAACAAAGACAGAGATCGGCCTCCCGTTGTTTGAGTACTGATTTATCTATTAGACAGATGGAACTTCTAGAATGCCTCTTTTCTATGGACTCTCATTCTGAAATACCTCATTATACAGAGGTAAAAATCTGTATGACTTAACACAAGCAATTGCAATGCATTGCAAAAACTCTTAATGCTTTAATAGCAGTACTCCATGAAGATCTCTTACCATGTTCCAGGTAATGTGGGAATGATTCCACATACTGCAAGATTTCATGTAGTTTGTTCCTGCAAATAGGTACATGTTTGTAGAATTTGTGGTCACCCCACATTCTGGGAATGAAGGAGCAATTGGTGCTCTGAGTGTATCTTTTCTCAGCACTATAGATCAACAAGAGTTTCCCTTGTCAGCTGCAAATGATATATTTTCATTCTTAGGGTTGTATCCAGTGGTGTTCCCTATGCTGACAGATGGTTCTTTGACCCAGCAGAGGTTTCTGATAACATAATGGGGAAATGCAATTTTTGCTGATTCATCCTCTCCCCAATGTGTCCCTTAAAATCTACCTCAGAGTGTTGGTTGACTGGTTTCAATAGTGTGGGAGGTGGTATAGGCACTGCAGGTAAAGAGGGAGAATCAGCAAAAAATTCCTTCCCTCCCCGTTCTAACAACAGAAGCCCCAATTGGATCAAAGGGCCTTCTGCCAGCACAAGAGGTGCCCCTGGATACCACTCCCAGTATATAGAAAAGGTGGTTCCAGGCAGAGGTCATTTTTCTTGGCCCCAATGATTTCATTGGGAGCTAGGGATGTCCCTGGTGCCCAATACTCCAGAGTTAATGCTTGCTACCTGGGGCACTCTTAACTTCACTAATCAGAAGATGCCTGCTTTTGCTAGACTAATTTTTCTCCCTCCTTTAAATTTCCTAGAGCTCCATATTCTCCATCAGGATGGGGTGTAAAGAGAGATGGCATCTTGCGGATACAAATGTTGTGTTGCTGCCAAGTTTCTGTAGACAGCTCATAAAATGACAAAAAAATTAAAAACACTGCAAAGGTCTGTTTAATGGATTAGCCTGCAACTTTGCCAAATATCATATGGTGGAGTATGAATTTGAACCAGGTGTCCTTCATGTTTAGCAGATAATTTTTTCTTCCTCTCTGCTTGCTTTTAATTGTACCTGTTGCCTTTAATTTTGTTAAAGCTGCTGATGTTTAACTCTGAAAAACAAGGAAACAAAGCACACCCTCTCTCCTGCCTTCAGCTCCATTACAAGCACTCGGATAACAGAGGCCCTCAGGTAGAGTAGAAAATATTATTTCCTCTGATTTTTTGAAGAAAGCCAAATAAAGCATTTATACTAAGTTACATATATCTGTGTAGAAAATATTTCTTTATTTATTAGATTTATATCCCGCCCTTTCTCCCAGTAGGAGCCCAGGGCAGCATGTTACATTTTGCCACTAAGACTATTTTGTGTAACAGGGTAGCCAAGGGAGATTGAGCTCTGTTCCCCAGAAAGCAGATTTACAAATCAAGCTGAGTCCAGCATCCTGTGAATTGGATATCAGCATTGTGGACAGACTGAATTCGTTGCTTCAGCCACAAAAGTTAACAACGGTGGAGATGATGGCATCACACATGTACACCTCATACAACAAACACATTAGCCTGGTAAGTGTTTGCATGCTGGTTACATCTTTGTCACTGATAAAAAGAAAACAGTAAGAAAAATGTTGGTTTGTTGTAACTTGTGTGTACTGTCTGCAAACAGAACAAATTCTTGTGTCCTCTTACATACCTCCAAAAGCTGATCTAGAATGTTGGGGGGCACTCCAGGGAAAGTTCAGCGGGGGCACAGAGGGCTACAGGCAGGAAAAGTGGAAGGGAAAGCCCTATTGCATGGGTGGACATCCATTCACATGATATTGGATTTTGTCCCTTAAGTTGTGTTTTTCCTTCTCAGAACTGTTTTAAAAATCTGTGGGGTTTGTTTTTCTTACTGTTTTTGCAATTGTTTCAGCACAAGGCATTTGCTGAAGTTTTCCTGGATGATTCACGTACTCCTGCAAATTGCAAAGTATCGGTACAAGTGACTGCTCCTGCTTTGAAGCTTTCAGTTCGCTTCCCAATACCTGACCTACGATCAGATCCAGAACGAGGACCTTGGTTTAAGAAATCCCTTCAGAAAGAAATTCTTCAATTAGAATTTGCAGATGTGGAACTTAAAACAGAATGTACAGGAGGGCCCACTCCAGAACAAGTTAAATTAGAGCTGACTTTTAAAGAGTTAACTGGTAAGAGAGAGACTCAGCGAGGGTTGCAGTAGATGGTTGTAGCTGTGTTGCTCCAAGAGAATACAAAGGACTTATTAGTAAGACGGGACCTATTTACTGGTCCAGTTTCCATTATTGTAGGAATATGCAGGCTTTCTTCAGACAGAATGGAAAGGAAGATGACTTTCATACAGATGACTTATGGGGTGATGGGAAAGTAAACTGGTTACAGATTTTGATTTTTTTACAACTTTAAAGCCCAGTAACAAATGTTTTGTATTTCAAACATATCTATTACAAGATGGTTGCATATATTTGTTCTTCAGTGATTATAGTTGTCTGCAACCCTCTTTTTATGCAAGAGTAGGTCACTATCTACATTTTTATAACTAAGGAGGAGCTGCTTTTCCATTCTGTGTAATGGAAAGGGAAAAATGATTTCAAAGGGACTGTTTTTTTTTAAAAAAAGGTCTAAATTCTGTTCATATTAAATGGCTACGCAGTTAATTCTAGTTAAACAGTTAATTCAGTTAATAACATAATCTCCTCTGGTTTCACCATAGGGTCATTTGAAGAAAGCAAAGAAGAATCCGCTGTACAATTTTTCCAAGTTTCCAGTGGTGTAGTTGGAGAGATGATCTCATCAGATAACTTTGACTGGCCACGGTAAAATGAGATACTTGGTCGTTCATGTTCATTCTTAGAGCTTTGGTGTATGGTCAGGCAACACCAGTGTTATTTATGTAAATCCTGGCTGCCTGCAATGTTGTTCTACTGAAAAATTACTTGGGTTAGAGCAGAGTTAATTCAAATCCAGGGCATGTTGATCAGGGCAATTAAGTACTCTTAATGTTGGAGTGGTGCTCTTTTTCAATCAATAGTTACAGCTTGAATAGGACCCCATTTGCTATGTGGGTGCTCTGGCATAGACCCAAAGTCATCATTACCACCACGAAAAACATCTATAATATGTAGACATTTTAAATACAGCTGACCATTTTTGACAGTACTTAACGAAACCACAGAAATAACAATAATTGCAACTATAATCAAAAGAAGGCTGTGTGGATCTCATTTGGAAAAAAAATCTTAAATATGTGGGATAAAATGAGAGAACAGTACCAAAGGATGAGGTCTTATAAATCCAACATAAACCCATGCTTATCTCTAGGTTTAGGGCTATTATATATTAGTATGTTTATATAAATGTAGTATTAACATGGAAATAGATTTTGTTTGTGCTGGAAATAGTGGTTGTAGAACCCTTTGCAAATAATTTTCATTGCCGTAAAACATGTATAACTGTTTCTGGAATTAGTCACAATTTCCTCCTCTTGTCTGATTATTAGGATTGTACTTAAAATAAACCCACTTGCTGTACACTCCATTCTGGAAAGGATAGCTCCTGAGGATGAAGAGGAAGTTGATGGTCATTTTCAAGAGGAAGAAGAAGGAGGGTCTCATTCCTTGAAGGACGTGTGTGATCTTAGAAGACCAAAGCCATCTCCCTTTTCCTCTCGTAGGGTCATGTTTGAGAATGAAGAAGTAAGCTCAAAGGGCTTATCCATATGGGATTTTTTTTTTCCTGGTGATCTGGTGCATTCCAGAAGTGCATCCAGTTCATGTAGCTTGCAAGTGGCTTCAGCCTGTGCTGGTTCCCTGGGTCATCCATATACCTGACAAAAGCAATTGTGAGCATTAGAGTAGGTTATTCAGTGAGCACAGTCAGTTCCCTGCTGCCATATTCAGAGTGTTTGAGTTGCTTCCTGTCGTTCCAGTAATGTGCTACAAGACAGCTGCTTTGCCTTCTTGGTCAAGAAAACAGGGCTTCAAGAAATGACTTGCATCCAATTGGTGTATTCCATTTCAACCAATAATTCACCATCATAAATTGCTCAATCTCTATGAATGCTTAGTTTATGATGTTCATTGCTATGGTCTCAACAAATTACTCAAACCATTTCCCCAAGGTGAGCTTTTATAAGTTACTGGACCACTAAGCTGCATAAAGTTCATGAGCCATGCCTGACCTCAGTAATTTTTCCTGCTTTTCTTCCTGCCTCGGAATGCAAAATAGAGGCAGTCAAGCTCCTGGAAGGTTACAGTACATGGCTGGTGGACTGAATTCATTTTGGTTGGTCAGTTGTTCAGGCCTGCCCTAAGGCATGATTATTTACTGTTTCGGGGTTCTTAGTTCATGTTTGAAAAATCAGTCAGTGGATTCTCTGGCTGGTTACTAAATATGATTTGCTTAGCTTTGGATGCAGTATTGTTTAAAAGTTAGGCTCAAGGGGTTGTATCTAATGCTGCAGTTCTGTTCACTCAACAGACTTCCATGTGCACAATCACGACTTTCTCTCCTCCCACCTGCAGGCCTCTGTGTGCCCTCAAAATCTGTTCCAGAATGTTGGGGAACCCTCCAGAGCAGATTTGGAGGGGGGCAGGGAAGAGAGAAAGGGGAAGTCCCATTGCATGAGCAGAAATTTGCTTGCACAGCGTTGGATTCAATCCAAGGCCTTAAGATGCAAAATGTTCTAGGAGTCAGTAGTATCTCTAATTTTCACATTGGTGCTGGTGCCGGGGGAGAAGGTCAAACAACCAACGCTGCTTTGATAAAAGCAGACTGATTTTCAAGGTGTGCTCAGAATGCTTCTTGAAGGATTCTTCTTTATTATACTAAAACCAAATATGGATCTCTGATTTGTGGTCTGGACTAACTAACTAATTTTATATATATATATATATAATTAATTAATTAGTCCAGGCCACAAATCAGAGATTACACTAAAGGTCCACTTCCTATGTTGTGCAGAACAGATCTCCTGATAAGATAGTATCTGTAGGAGGCCCTCACCTGCAGAGCGCAGTGATCAACTGGGTATATAGGGGGTAAGACGGTCTTTCAGGTATTCTGGTCCCAAGCTGTATAGCGCTTTGTACACCAAAACCAGCACCTTGAACTTACCCTGGTAGCTAATAGGTAGCCAGTGCAATTCATTCAGCCGTGGGGTGACATGTTGGCAATATCCTGCTGCAGTGAGCAGTCTCGCCACCGCATTTTGCACCAGCTGCAACTTCCGGACCAGCTTCAAGGGTAGCCCCACACAGAGCTTATTACAGTAATCCAACCTGGAGGTTACCAGTGCATGGACAACAGTGGTCAGGCTATTCCAGTCCAGAAATGGCTGCAGCTGTCTTACCAGCCAAAGCTGGTAGAAGGCACTCCTAGCCACTGAGGTCTCCTGGGCCTCTAGCAACAAAGATGGATCCAGGAGCACTCCGAGATTACAGACCTGCTCTCTCAGAGGGAGTACAACCCCATCCAAAGCAAAGTCCAGTGGTCCAGGGCTCGCACAACCTCTCCCAATTCAGATGTTACAGAGAAATAGAGCTGGATGTCGTCAGCGTACTGCTGACACCTCGCCCTAAATCTGTGATGACTTCTCCCAAGGGCTTCATATAGATGTTAAACAGCATGGGGGACAAGATGGTACACTGCGGCACCCCACAGCACAACTGCCGGGGGGGGGGCGGAAGACAATCGCCCAATGCTATTCTCTGAAAATGACTCTGGAGGTAGGATCAGAACCACTGTAAAACAGTGCCTTCCACACACATCTCACCAAGTCGGCCCAGAAGGATACCATGGTCAATGATATCAAAAGCCGCTGAGAGATCAAGTAAGAATAACAGGACTGCACTCCCCCTTTCCTTCTCCTAATAAAGGTCATCCATCAGGGCAACCAAGGCTGCCCATAACCAGGCCTGAACCCAGACTGGAATGGGTCAAGATTATCTGTTTCATCCAAGAGTACTTGCAATTGCTCTCGATCACCTTCCCTAAGGAGGATCTTCCTCTCTCTCTCTCTCTCTCTCTCTCTCTCTCTCTTTGATTCTGTCTACTTGAGATGTTGTTTTTATTTCTAGATGGTGATGCCAGGCGATGCAATGGAGATGACTGAGTTTCAGGATAAAGCAATCGGCAACTCTCATTATGTACTGGAACTCATGTTACCAAATGTGTATTTAACATTACCAAACAAGAACTTTTATGAGAAGCTTTACAATAGGCAAGTATAAGCACTAGCTTTCATGGTTTGTATGACCCATGACTATGATCCAGGGGAGGCCTTCTTTGAATAGAGGGCAGGGGAAAGCTATTTTCGCCAATTTTACCCTCTAGCGGCTAGCCCATGCCACCTCCCACAGTGATCCAAAAGATCCCTGATCCCCTGGAGGAGATTTTAATGAGTGTAGGGGAATATAGAGGGAGGAAAGCTGAGGCTTGAGAGTGCTCCATTCTGTAAGTGGAACTCTACTCATTGAACTGTGGATTCATCTCTGGGTTTCTGGTCAAGAATCACAGAACTAACTTGGTGTACTTAATGTAGCTTTTTATACTCCCCTTTTCCCCTGAACAAATACTCCCCCTTTCCCCCTCCACACCCTGTGCTGCGTTACAACTTTTTTTTGAAACATTAGGGGTTTAAAAGCAGACTGTGGTACATGGCTGCAGAGCTTGCTTGTCTAAGAAAAAAAAACTTTGGAAGTTCTTCTGGATACACATGTGCCCATAAGTAGCTCATAATATTATGATCAATATTTGTATGCTGTCATTTTTGTAAAGATTTAGATAAATTTTCAAACCCCAATAATATACAGATGTGGCCACTGTGTCTGGTCTTTTTTCTTCTGGTTATGTTTTGCTTTCCTCTCTAAATACATATAGCATGCAGACATCGGTAGGAGTTCATAGCACCAAGCTTAGTGCTTTCAGGTGCATTCAATTGGTTAGATTTCTTTTAACTAATTCAAAAATAAAATAATTCTAAATACACTGGGTTGTATTAAGCTAAGTTGTACTCAGAGTAGACCCACTGAAATGAATATGGATCTAAGGGAATCATATCCATTAATTTCCAAGGATCTGATCTGAGTAGAACTAATGTTGGAGACAACCCATTATTGATTCATTTGCCCCCTTACCCTTGCTCTCTTTTCAATTTCTTCCAGGTTCATATTAAAATACTTCTGGTTTTTTCCTCTCTTTCTAGGATCAGTAATGATTTATTATTGTGGGAACCCACAGCGCCATCTCCTGTAGAAACATTTGAAAATATTTCTTACGGTGTTGGGCTTTCAGTGGCCAGCCAGCTAATCAACACATTTAGTAAAGACAGTTTTAATCAATTCAGATCTACGATTCACTATGGTAATATGCTGTATATGTCTTCTCAAATTGCTGTGCTTAAATGTATGAGAGTTCAGGGGTATGATGGAGTGAGTATGTGCCACTTGTACTTGCTGAATGTCCCAGCAGAGCAGAGCTGGATGTGAATTGTACCTTCCTCGTCCTTTCTGGAACTTACAACCCTGAACTGCTCATAGGGTGGGATCATCCTCAAGTGGCACGTCAGAAAATTTCTTGATGGAAACTCCATGACAAGAACATATGAAAAGCCTGCTGGATCAGGCCAGTGGCCCATCTAATCCAGCATCCTGTTCTCACAGTGGCCATCTAGATGCTTATGAGAAGTCCCTAAGCAGGACCTGAGCACAACACCATTCTTCCCTTCTGTGGTTTCCAGCAACTGGTATTCAGAAGTATACTGCTTCCAATTGTGGAGGAAGAGCATAGCGAATGTTACTAGTAGCCATTGATAGCCTCACCCTTCATGAATTTGTCTAATCCTCTTCTCAAGCCATCCAAGTTAAGGCTCATCACTGCCTCCTCTGGGAGCGGATTTCATAGTTTAACTATGAGCTGTGTGAAGGAGTCCTTTCTTTTGTCTGTCATGAATTCTCCAACATTTAGCTTTTTTGGATGTCCATAACTTCTAGTGTTATGCGCAACTATCTCTAAAAAACAGCTAAAGCTACTAAATTGATAGAGGAAAACCTATACATAGAGAGTTACTTGCTCACCCTGAGGGAAGATTTTAAATGTAAATTTTTAATGTCCTTAAAGTTAAATGATCTAGCTTTCTGTGATAAGCTGTTTATATGCATGGTTAAGTGTTCAAATATTTCTCTTGTAGATGATGAGAGTGGGTCTGAGGAGGAAACGCTACAGTATTTTTCTACAGTTGATCCAAACTACTGTTCGCGGAGAAAGAAAAAAACTGAATCCCAAAACAGGAATGCACAGAGTTTTCTCTCGGTTCTTTTGAATGTTAACCATGGATTAGTGTCAATATTCACTGATGTCAAGGTGAGACTTCTAGGGTGAGAAAGCCCATCTTAACTTGAACTACCATCCTTACATTTGCTATACCATATAAGCTGCTATGGCAACTTGCTGTGGCATCTAGTATGTTGCTTTTACTGGTGTGTTTTTTTTTTTTAATGGCAGTGTTGCTTTAGATAAAAGGACTAAGCTGAGAATATTTGCAGAACTATATAATTTTCTGATTCTTTATCTAGCAGGACGATGGGAGTGTATTTGAAGAGAAACATGGAGAATTTTGGTTTGAGTTCTGTAATGGGTCACTGTTCTTTGTGACAAAATATGAAGGCTTTGAAGACCAGCATTACATCTGTCTCCATTCTGGTAGCCTCAGCTTGTATCATCAAGGTATGAAACTGAAATGTCAATATAGATATGCAATTTGTGTTCAGATCTATGAAAAGGTGGATGGTAGAGTAGAGGAGAGAATCAGTTTTTCTATGTTTTAGGCAGCTTATAAAAATTCCTTGACAGCTAGAGATTAGCAAATGGCTTGTGGTCCTTAGAAGCTGAAGAGCTATTAGAAGCAACTCCTTATTTCATACATTTTTTCCAAACAGTAAAACAACTAATGCTGCTAATTCGGACCAAAGGCCCATCCAATCCAGCACCCTGTTCCTAGCTGTGTCTTCCCAGATGTTTCTGAGAAGTTTACAGGCAGGGCATGAAGGCAGTGGCCATCCCCTATTCTTTAGTGTCCTATCAACAGGTATTTGAAGGTGTGTTGCTTCTGAATCTGGAGGTTCACCTAGTTACAGCTAATTGTTGGTTGAGCTTTCCTCCATGAATTTGTCGAATTGCTTCCCCCCAGACTTTGGTGATAGTGCTCTTATATTCCGTAGAGTATCTTTGAAATAATTTTGATCTAATATTATAGACCACATGTCTTTCATAGAATTCCCCCCCTCAATTCTAATATTTGAATCCAGATGGGGGAGCTATTGAAAAATGGAAATGGACTGCCTTCAAGTCGATTCCGACTTATGGCTACCCTACGAATAGGGTTTTCATGGTAAGCGGTGTTCAGAGGGGGTGTACCATTGCCTTCCTCTGAGGCTGAGAGGCAGTGACTGGCTCAAGTCATCCAGTGAGTTTCATGGCTGTATGGGGATTTGAACCCTAGTCTCCCAGGTTGTAATCCAACACCTTAACCACTACACCACACTGGTTCTCGACGGAGCTATTATTTCCTTACAAATATGTCTATTGCAATCCAGTACAGCCCCATTCCATGTGTAGATTAAACAATGATATGGAAAAAAATACTTACAAGGTGTCCTAGGAGGAAGGCATGGTGGTTATGCCAGTAACAGGAGGGTGAAGTGCCAATAACAGCCAGTTCAGAACTGACGTATCAAAAGTGTTTTGCAAGTACATCTATAGTTACAAAACCGTCTATTGCCCTTTCATACAGTAAGAAAATGTTGCTGGGACATTTCTGTGAGCTTCCTCTCCCAGAACAAGAACTACTATTAATTGCTCTAAATGCCTTTTCCTTCTTTTAAGTTTTTCTGATTGTTTTTGCTAAAATATGTAGTCAAATCAATTGCTGGTGACTGGTAAGCTCCATTATTTAAGTAAAAGAATTTTTAAAAATCTCTCCTGCACTTTCACATGACACGATTTAAGTGTTTTGAATACCAGCCAGACTTTTTTTTTGCAAGTTTTAGAGTAAAACAGTATGTTTTTCTACTTCAGTTCCAAATGTCTTTGAAAGACCATCTAACCATAATGCCATCTTTCTGCAGGTGTAGTGGATGGGGTTGTCTGTCCATCTGAAATAAGGCTGCCAAGTGCAACAGCTCCTCATTGGTTAGAACCTACTATATATTTTTCGGAAGAAGACGGTCTCAGTAGGGCATCTTCAGATGGAGTAGGAGTGGACTGCTTAAGCATGTTGTCTGTTGCAGTGAAGATACAGTCAAATAAGTTGGAGACCAACACAAAGGTTTGTATTTAGAAACTAATTTCTTCATATATTTTCCATGAAATCATTTATATGAATTTATCCTGGTCTTCAAAGCTATTGGCTAGATTTTTATGTATATTTCCAAAGTAATTTTTAAAAATTTTTAAACCCTGGTTTTGTTTGGTACTGATTTTATTTATTTATTATATTTTTATCCCCCCCCCTCTCCCAAAAGGAGCCGAGGCAGGCAAACAACAAGTGATAAAACAATAAAAACATGTTTAAAAGAATTCCAATACAGATGCAGACTGGGATAAAGGTCTCTACTTAAATGTCTAGTTTGAAAATGAAGGTCTTTAAATAGGTGCCTGACTCTTTAACTAAGGATGCTAGCATTATTTTAAGGAAACTTGTTTAAAGGCTGTCTTCTAGCAGCAAAACACTTGTATAGACTAGGCGTTTATTGCTTGACATTCCATGCTTTCTTAAAGCTTAACGTTTTCTATGCTATCCATCTTTTATTCTATGTTTTTGTTGCATTTTTAAGAAAGACTAGATACTTTGGGTTTGTTCAGACGCAATCAACTTGGCTTAACAAACCACTGTTTCATTCTGAAAACCTTGTGCTTCGTTAACTGCAATGCATTATACTTGGGTCTGCCTTTAAAAACTGTCTAGAAAGTTTAATGGGGTGGGCACCAACCTTTTTTGGCTCATGGGCACATTTGCAAACAGGAGAAATGGTCATGGACACCACATACACACTACAACTAAATACAGTGTATTTTATTCTAGTGGCTACAGTGAATGATTCTGTCAGGCCTAATTTCTGGGGGTGAGGGCAGAACCCTGTGGGTGCCAGGGAAGGCTTTTGTACACACATATGTGCCCACTGACATCACATTGGTGACATCCAAAACTGGGCAGCAAATTTATTAATGGACTGGCTGATATCATTATGTTATGTCAGTGTTTGGTCATCTGCACTAGTTGCCAGTCCATTTCTGAGCCCAGTTTGAAGCGCTAAACTGCTTGGGGCCAGGTTACCTGAAGGATTGCCTCATCCCATATACACTTACCCAGACCCTGAGCCTTTCCCAAGGTTACTCTGCAAAATGAGGTGTGACAGGTGGCTACTAGTGATAAGGCCTTTTCAGTAGTGGTGTCCTGGTTATGGAGGACCTTTTTTAGAAGGACTTAACCGGTACCTTCATTATAGTTCCTTCAACCCCAGGTAAAGACTTTATTTTATTTTTCCAGGCATTTTAAATTAATATTTGAGTGCTGTTTAATGCTGTTTTAATGCTAATGGTTTTATCTCTTCTGCTAGTGTGATCACTTGTTTGCTTGTTTTTGTTTGGGAAACTGTGATTTAATGTCTCCCCACTAACCATGATCAAAGCCTGAAGTTGGTGTGCTTGGGGGATTTCATGGGCCCATCACTTGTTTTCAGCTATTTAAACTAGGGTTGAACCGGCCTTTGCCATCATGGCAATTTTTTTTTTTAATTTCAGGTAGCAAAGTCTGAAGACATTGAAGACATCTGTAACTATAAATTTCAAAAGAGTTGATCGTGTCTGTAGTGTCATCAGTGTTGTTCTATAAAGTGATCCTTTGAAGCTAGAGTCTGGAGATAATTTATAACAGTGTTCTTCCAACAGTTGCTCTGATGATATTGGAATACTAAGTATTATTCCTAACAGATCAGAATGAAAGTTTTTCATTAAAGATGTATTGTATTGGTCCAAATATAATCCACACCCCTAAAATGAAAACTCTCAAAGGAAAAAAAATATGCCATAAATCTCTGGCACCATCCAGTGCCGTTTACAAATCTAAAAAATGTGTGCAACCCCTAGGCTCATCTCACAATTAATAACTTGTCAGGCAACCAGCACCACCACCTTTTTTACAAAAACTTCCAAAGTATACGGAAGTTCCATGTGGCTCTTGAAGCTTCATCTATAATCTATAAAAGCGAGATTATAGGCTGCACTCAGGTTTTACATAAACCAGATTTGGGGAAAAGGCACATCTTATAATCAGACCTAATACTGTATTTTTGGAATCTCAAAACATCTTACTTTGGATGAACTTACTTGTTTCTGCAGGAATTTTTAGTTGCTGTTGGATTAAGAGGCACCACTCTTCAGCATAGAGTACTTCCTTCGGGTTTAAGCTGGCATGAACAGGTATGTTAATTTGCTAAGTATTCTATGATCTATAGGTATCTGTGTGGGCTATGTTCTTACAAACAGAAAGATTATACCTACTGTACACTGGAATTCCTGTATGCTGATTTTCTGTGGCTCAGTTCTGTATACCTAAAAAGAAAACCTCCCCTTTCTAATTACTGAGTCAAATATACCTTTACAGTAAATACTTTCTTTGTCTCTTCTCCTTTTTATGTATTTTGCAAAGTCGTAACAATGACAGTTGATGTTATTTTACTTTATCAGAATACAGTGGGCCTATTTTTACACTTTTGTAATTGTAGATTTTGTATTTTTTGAACATTTCTGATGAGCCTGTGTTGGGATATAATCCTCCAGCATCTGTTACAACATTTCACGTCCATCTCTGGAGCTGTGCTCTGAATTATAGGTAAGCTAAATTAATAAAGCATTTTAAATCAGCCTATATAGTAAACTGTTGTCTTGAAGCATTTGCTTTAAGATGCAATATATCAAGATGCTTTGATTTGGATTCCTGCACCGAGCAGGGGGTTGGACTTGATGGCCTTATAGGCCCCTTCCAACTCTACTATTCTATGATTCTATGAAGTTTATTTATTGTGGCTTGAAGTTCTAAACTTCTTTCTTTCCAAACATGTTGCAAATGATGTTTTTGTCCTTGACTTTTTTGTAGGCCTCTGTTTTTGCCAACTAGATCACTTCTTACCGTTGAAACATTTAGCATTTCAAGTAGTGTGGCACTGGATAAATCATCTTCAACTCTCAGGTAAAGTTTTAAAAACTTTAACAAAACCCTCATTTCACCTTTGTTTCTTTCAGTATGAAAATATTTAAGCACACACTTTTTTTTTACTTTTTGCTATAGAATAATCTTGGATGAAGCTGCTTTGCACATGTCTGACAAGTGCAATGTTACAGTGAACCTCCAAAGAGGTAAGTGCATTCCAGCTTTTTAAACAAATTCAAAGTAACCAGTAAGGATATTAAAATACACTTTTATGTTACGTAAATGCAGTAATTATTAGTAAATTGGACAAGATTGTTTGATGTGCCATGATGGAGGAAAGACGCTTTTGCAGTTCTGAATATCACTCACATGAGTTCCTTGTCTTGTTATCTTCAATCACATATTGGAATCAAAAAGCTAACCTGCTTCCCAATATTTTAATAAATTCTGGATGTATTGCTAAACATCCGTAAAGTTGACCATGGAAGAACAAGTCAAAATTGTCCACTAAAATAGTCATTCTATAATAATTCTCAGTCATAAGGCAAACAAAAGTGGAAATATAGCTATCTCCTTATTTTCTGTAGTTTAGGAAGGACTTGAGTCTCATTCCTAATACAATCCACCTGAGGGCAACTGAGGTCTAAGTATAAGTCAGGGGGATGGAGAGAATACTTCAAAGCTGAGAGAGCATTATTTATGGCAAGGTAAAGTAGGATCTGTTAGTGAAGAAATGGAACAATTCAAAAGTAAATGTGAGCATGAGAGAAAAGAAATCAGGAATTTGCTTTTTAAACATAATTTGAATAATATAGTAGATATTTTTTTTCTTCAGACTATGTTCGAGTTATGGACATGGGACTCTTAGAACTAACCATAAGGGCAGTGAAACCTGGATCTGATGGAGAGAGGGTAAGGATTGAAGTAAAAATATAAAAGCTAAATCATGTGTTTTTGATTTTTTTTTTTAAGTCATGATAAAAATAAGGCTTTGGTCTTGAGCATACTTACTTGGAAAAAAGTTCCATTGAAATCAGTGGGATTAATTTTCAAATAAATGGGTGTAAGACTGGGGTGAAGTTTCATTTCAGTAGGGCTGGAATTGATATGGGCTCTGAAACATATTGGGTCATTTTTGAAAATTGTATGTTTGGTTACTTGATCATACACTTTCCTTAAGTCAGTCCTGAATATATCTTGTCCTGATATCAGACATGATTTTTACTTAATTTCTGTTGCCCAGAGTAAACCACGTTTTGAACTCCATTGTTCCAGTGATGTTATCCACATTAGAACGTGCTCAGACTCCTGTGCTGCATTAATGAATCTTATACAGTATATTGCAAATTACGGTGATCTGAATCCACCTACTAAGATGGAGGCTACCTGTGGAGTGACCAAACAGACTGCTAAGGTATAAAAAGGCATCTCTCTGTCTTCCTTTTCCAGTCATCATAACCTTTTATGGATTAGCTGTTGTCTGCAGTTTCAAAAACCATTACTTATATGAGGTTTTTTTTGGAGGGGAGAGGGAAAATAAGTAGCCTTACCACATAGTTTTATTCCTTGTAGGCTATGTCTTGTGATGAGAGGGGGGTGTACATTGGTGTTTTATGGTAGAAAATACTTCTAGCTCTTTCTGCTTCTTGTTTTAAAACATGTGCTTGTTTGAAGAATTGTGATTCCAACCTGATATTCTGTCATCTCCTTATCTTAGTCATGCATAGACTGGGTTGTTTTTCATATATTGTTATGCCCTAGCAGAATATGTATGGGCAATCAGCACTGGTTTTGCGTGTACTCTGAACTCTAGTATACAGAGGTAGCAATCACAGCTTTAGTTCATTTGCTTAGCTTGAGAAGAAATAACTTGTGATTCCCAAATTGATGGGCTGATGCCGTCAATCGAGAGCACTAGCTACTGCAGGTGTTAAGTTCTGGGTTGTAATATTCGATCAACATGTCATCCTGAACTAGATCCTCTTTGTAAAGTTGGGAAACAACACTCTTATAACTAACTAAGCTAGAATGTATCATAGCTACAGATGTTTATCAGAACAGTGCTGTGTTTCCTTTATAAGTTTGGAACAGTATAATTTTTGTCTTCCAGACAGATGTTTGTAGCCGGCCATCTTCACAAGGGCCAATCCTTGCTGAAGCCGACCAACAGATTTTACGGGATTTAATGAGTGATGCTATGGAAGAGATTGAAACCCAGCAATTTACTTCCCCCACTAAGCCACAAGCTAATGGTAGATCTTTCCAGGATTTCCTGTTTTTAAAGCGATGCCATTTAAATACGATACTTTAAATGAATCACATTAATTCTCTTCACATACTTCACATGGGCACCTTCTAGGAGGAAGGGCCGGAGATAAATTTAATAAATTAAAAAATGCTCAATAGTGATAGCTGCTAATATTGGAGGAATATGTTAACAACGTGACCTAAGTACAGTTAAAGATGTTGCTTCTACTTTTTGTCTCATTAAAAATATTTATATTCTGCCCTTTTTCTTTTTGAAATGCTTAAGGTGGCTCATGGAAATAAAATAGCAATGACAGAATACAACAAAAATTTGAATTTCAGTAAAGAAAAACAAAAAGGGCAATTACCAGTTCAAAGAAAAGCCAAAAGATTAAAAAAACCTCAGCTTAAAATGTAAGCAGTTGGCAAATAGGAAACACATGATGCTATTTGTACACCACATCAGAAGCCACTGAAGGAGTGAGACATTGTTCTCTTAGAAGGAAATTCCAAAATTTAGCCCTGGCAACTTAGGGTGCTATCCAACTTGTATTTATGCTGGGCTAAGGGGAATTAGATGTGGCGGATTCCCAGCCTGGCAGAAGGAGTGCCGGCAGAAGGCCCCAAAAAGGGGCGTGTCAGAGGAGGGGCTGAGGGAGGAGGACTTACACACATCCAACTCCTGTTTGGAGCATTCCTGCGGGTCCCGATCCAGGCCAAAGTTATACCAAGAAAAATGTCGGTCTAAGAAAATAATTATAATGGAGATCAATGGGTAGCACTTACTCATCAGTAGGAATATTCAAGAGAGCCAGCTTTTTCTTTTCTGTTCATGTGTGCAGTTCCTGGCTGAGCCTATGGGCCAGTGGAACAAATGGCTAATGGATGCCATGGAGCTTCCTACTGGTTCCTCCTCTGCTGGCAACCCTTCCACTGGCTTCCCCTGAGTTGGATTGCTCTGTCAGGGAGCCTTCTCCCACATCTCAACCAAACACAATTTAGATGTTGGTAGGACGTGAGGAAGAGCCTCTCTTGCAGGTCCTAATAAATGGGAAGGCACATATGTGAGAAGGCAGTCTATAAGGTACTGTATTTTATATTGGAGCAGTTTGTCATTTTTATTCCTCAGGTTATGCTGCAGAAGTCTCTATGTATTCATGGGGTAAAGGATGTCTGTGTGTGGTTGGTTAGTGCATCAGTTCAGGTGGAGAAATTAAACAGTTGCAAAGTTGGGATATTTTGAGAAATTAGACCCCCTTTAAAAACATTAAAATGGCAGCATTTGAATATGATTTACTTTAAATGGTACTGTAGGGCGTTGTCCTTTAAAAGGGCACTACAGCTTATCTGGCTTTGACACTGCTCAGAGAAATACTAATATTAGAGCTTGACATTTGATTCTTGATACTTAGCTGTAAAATGTATTCATGGTTAAAGTTAGTCAAAGGTGATTCTGTACTGAGGTCTAAATAATGTTAACACAATACATATGCTTATAACATTTGTGTTCTCAGCACAGAGAGTTGGTACTCATACTCATATACGCTTTGTTCAGATAGAATGCTGAACTGTGCTTTAGCATTACAAGACTGAGCCTATAATAACCTTGGGCTCACTCATATTCCCCCATCCTCCAGTGCAGCCACAGAAGAAGTTCAGAAGCTTTGGTTCCATTTTATATTAACCATAGTTTGTTGTGTCACCCAAACCTGAACAGTCTTAACCATGGTTGGTTGAAGCAAGCCAACTTAAAATCATTGTTTATGAAACTGGTTTGTTTCAACCATCCATTGTTGACATTAGGGATGGATGAACCCATTAAATTCCAATCCATCTCAGTTCTATATAGGAATGGGAATAAGTCTGTCCCCTTTTCCATATGGATTTTTAGTGGGAAATCCTTTAAAAATAGGCACAGAAACACATTTTTTAAAAATGATAAGAAATCAAATTTTTATTTTAAACTTATAAAAATAAGGCATCCAACCACCTGCAGCCAGAAATGGATAGTGTATGGGGCTCCTTCGCATAGCATACTTTGAATCCAAGTACAGCAAGTGCACCTGAGAACAATGAGACTTGATATTTCAGAGGACATTTTATGGAAAAATGTGGCTGCTCCCAGTGTTTATTGAGGATTCTGGACCCATGAGCTAATCTGCATCATGATCCACCCAGATCAAATGGGGTGAATCCGCTTTGGAATTGGAATTCAGCAGATTCCTGTCCTATCCCTAGGTGACACACTAAACTGCAATTAATCTAAAGCCAAAGTAAAACCTTCCAATCTTCTCCTCACAGCCATACAGAAAGGAGAGGAATGAGTGCACAAGCTGTGACTCATTATTGTAATGCTGAACCATGGTTTACCATTGCATCTGAATACAGCCATCTTAGCAGTTTACGGGTTGTATGAAAACATTCTATGGAAATGTCTTGTTTCTCTTCTCCCAGGAGTTTTGGATGAAAATTCTCTGACACCAACACCATCTTGCTCAGATCTTTTCCTGTTCCCTGATGAAAGTGGGAACCTCTCTCAAGAGCCAAGCCCTACCTATGCTTCCTTCACTCCCCATATGATTAATGAAGTGATAGGAGATGTACCTTCTGAAAATGATGATTTCTGTATTCTTTTTGCACCAAAAGCTGTTGTCTCTGTAAGAAACTTCTAATATTAATAAGAAATCAAATACATTTCAGATAACTACATTTTGAAAACCACAGATTTCATTTATTTGCTCATAAGTTATTGAATAAATACGTTCCATCTTGGACCTGTGAAGTGGTCACTGGAGCATCCTTTTGGAATGTGATGTGACAATCCTTAGTAGAGCAGTTAAATGGCATTTAGCAATTGTCTTATCAAAGTGGTTGCTCAGATTGGACAATAAGGCCAGTGTGCTGTAGAGAAATAGATATTTGTCATTTTGTGTAAAATATAGTGTGGAGACTTATAGTATGGTTAGATACTAGAAGTCCTGTTTTCAGTATTTCTCTTTTTATATATCAGCATTTTAGAAATTATCTTTCGTCAAGGGAAAAGTGTCCAGTGAAGGTGAAGATCTTATTTTGTCCCTTTTTGCAGGGCTGGATTAAAGGGGAGTCCAAGTAAATCTATAGAAAATGCTAGCCCCAAATTATTATCTCTGTTAGTCCCCAGCTTCCTTCTAATTTGCACAAGTGTCTGGATGTTTTGAAGGCAGTTCTTTCTTGCCACTGCT
The DNA here is from genome assembly GCF_030035675.1 of Rhineura floridana. Lineage (NCBI taxonomy): Eukaryota > Metazoa > Chordata > Lepidosauria > Squamata > Rhineuridae > Rhineura > Rhineura floridana. The sequence goes on along the minus strand of NC_084481.1, from coordinate 210,515,997 downwards.
CACATACAAATGACTATTTACTTAACTAGTAAACTTAACAACATAGAACCAAGCACAAATTATAGTTTAGCTACATAAAAGAACAAATGCATGAATTTTAAAAAAGCATTTAATGTGCATGCACTTAACATCCTATAACCTTTTAGGATAAGGAAGAAGAGCCAATAGTAAAAACCATGGTTGATGATGCAATCCTGATAAAAGAGAACCATTTCAGTCTTCCAATAAAAAAGGCAGACACAAGCAAAGCTCCATTGAGATTTCCTATTCCATTGGTGCGCTATGTTGTGAAAGAAATCTCAGTCATTTGGCACCTTTATGGGGGGAAGGACTTTGGAAATGCACCACCTACATCTCCAGCTAAAAACTGCATGTAAGTACTTCAGGTACCAGTTTATTATGTTACATGGGGAAAAGATTCCTTTGATTTCAAAACATAGAGCTAAGTGGGCTAATATTTCATCGATGGCATGTGTGTATTGTCACAGCCCATTTCCCCAGGAGCTGCATCTGAGTGAGTAGCAACGGCAACTTCAAGTAGACATCTGCGTTTGCTTGTTTTATCAACTTACCCTTCCTTGAAACATGTGATTACATGTTAGTAAAGTCAAAAGTAGTGAAGGCAGGCAAAGCACTGTCAGTGAGACTATTCTGAAAAAGGTTTTTTTTTAGCCAATTTACATTTTCCCAATACTTATACAATGCTTGTAAATTGTGTTTTTTCCTTCATAGCTCTACATAGATACTTAATTTTATACAAGAGGAAAATACATTCTGGTTAGCGATCACAGCAAGTTGATTTGTTTTTCTTACTAAGAATTCAGTTTATTATTTTTTTAAAAAAGATTTATGAACTCATTATAATGTCAGAGTGATGATGAGAATACATTAACACTAATACAGTTTAAAATAATACAACACTAAAAGGCGAGCAATTGAGCGGTGAAAGAGTTCTTGTGAGCCAAGCTTGAAATTTAAATGGAAAAGTAATATCCTTCCTCTTATCCCAGTAGTCCTCAGAGCTCCCCTTCTCACACACCCACGAGGCATGGGCGTAACACAGCCTGTGGGGGAAGAGGAAGGAACCCAGATTTCTTGATGGAAATACAATTAAGCAAGGTAAGAGTAAATTAAATTGCTACATGTTGTTTATTGTTGGGACTTCTTTACAGCTGATGGGGGATCCTATTTGCCTAAGTACTTTATTGAATGTTTGTTTGGCATGAATAGGACATAAAGCACTACAACAGAGAGGCAATATGACCTTTTCTTCTGGCTTTAAAATCTGAGTAGCGTCCATGATTTTTGTAGCTTTTGTGAGCCATAGCAGTAAACACTGAGACCTTTTGAACTTAGAAAAGGAAAAGAGCTATCTCCAAGTTGGCAAATTTAAACTAGGATTCCATGTGTTATATGGGAATTCCATGTGGCCTTCAGAAGGTTGTCTAGAAGGGAATGTGGGCTGAAAAAGGTTCCCCACCTGTAGCTGAAGAAGGTTCCCCATCTTAGCCAATACGTGTTTAAGATTATTTTCTAGCAATGAAGTGATTTGCTTATTGGGATTCAATTGGTAGAAGCTACTGCATTCTATGTGGGAATGACCATGTGCTTGGTCTGAAAGCTCCAGCTAGTGTTAAAATGCTGTGACTAGACTACTGATGGGGACAGATTACTGCAGTGCACTACTCTGGTGCATAAAAGCTTGCTGTCTTCAAGAAATAAATTTAAATTAAATAGGTGTGCAGCCCCGAGAAGATTGGCCCAGAGTCAATGCAGCCCTCATGCCAAGAAAAGGTTAGCCATCCCTGATATAAACAATCAGAGTTGACTGGCACATACTACCTCCTTCCAGATGCCTGAATAAAGAGGTACGTCTTCACTTGCTTGTGAAAGGTTAACAGTGTCTGGACACATCTGGGAGGCAGGTCATCCTGGAGACCGTATACCACCTCAGAGAGTGCATTCTCACATGCTGCTACACCGCAAAACTTCACCGAGTGGTGGAATTACTGTTTAAACTTGCTTAAACTGAGGGCTTCCTCAGCTTCTATTAACACACGAGCACGTCAGTATTGGAGGAGGCATTCCTTCAAATAATTGGGACTTTGTAAATTAACATCAGCACCTTGAATTGGGCTCAGAAGCATATTGTCAATCTGTGCAATTTCTTCAGGACTGGTGTAAAACAGGTCAACTTGGCTGCACCAATTAGCATCCTGGCCACCACATTCTGCACCAGTAGCAGCTTTAAGCTGTCTTCTGGGGCAGCCCCATATAAAGTGCATTACAGTAGGCCAATCTGGAGCATGCATTACAGTGGGTAGGCTTTTTCTGCCAGGAAAGGCGGTAGCTAGTGAATTGGCCGGAGCTGAAAACGGGCACACCTTGCTACTGAAGCCATCTAAATTTTAAGTGATGAATCTATATTGAAGAGCACTGTAAATGCTACAGTGAGTCTGAACAGAACTATTGCCTTTTCCATTTTCTGTTTATAAGGTGAAATTCCAGCATGAGGTATATCCATCTGGCGAATCAGAGTGTGAGGTCAACTTGTTGGAGCAACCAGTTTCTCGTCAAGTGTTTGTGGTTCAAGATCTTGAGATCAGAGATCGCTTGGCTACATCTCAGATGAATAAATTTCTCTATCTCTACTGTAGTAAGGAAATGCCTAGAAAGGCACATTCTAATATGGTGAGTCTGTATAAGAACTTGCTGAATGTTGTAAATGTGGAAATGATGGAATTTGAAAACAATCCAGAAACACAATTCACATACAGCGCTGCTACAACTGTTACTATATGCTGCATTGTGTTTAAACTTTGGATTTCAGCTGCCTTGAAAGGTATGATCCTTTTTCACCTTCCATTCCCTTACTACCTCAGATTACCCTAATAAATAATAGAATGTAATGCCAAATTAACTGAGTTTAGGGGCAGAACGGTGATATATAACCGTAGTTAGTAGTAGTAAGTAAAAAATGTCCATAATATTGGGGCTTTGGAAGGCATTATTAGAGCAGTATTTTCTTACCTGTAGCATAAAAATGTAGGTCCTGATTGGACGTGTAGTTTTGTACTACATATAGAATATATCCTAGATATAGAGCTGATCAGCTTGGTTAAATGCTTTAGTGGGAGCAAATTACAAAGAAAATTGCAAAATCTTTCTGTTCTCACAAACACTTTTATGTGTGCATTCCAGTAAACGCAATTTTAGCACAACTCTAAAACTCACCCATCTGAACATAATTTAAAATTTGCCAGCACAGCTTTTTAGGAATGAATATATCTATGAATGATTTTGTTCACATCTATACTGTGCTGTAGAGAAAGAAGTTGCAAATACTGCTATTGTTTTACATGTGCTGTCTGGGCAATTAGCAAATACACGTTCATTTTTACTGAGCTTTTCATTCTATTTTAACTTGTACTGCAGTTGACAGTCAAAGCACTGCATGTTCGTCCAGAGTCGGGCAGATCACCACAAGAGTGTTGCTTACGAGTGTCATTAATGCCACTTCGCCTCAATATTGATCAGGTTGGTTTAGCAAGAAACACTTTTTGAGGGAGGCAGGAAGCCTATAATTTATGCATTATAATTATTGCTTAATTCATAATCTATAATACATATTTTGTGCACTTGCATTTTTCAACTAAATTGTGATTTGATTTGACACATTTTGCAACTATAGTTGTTCATTTGCCTTTATTGTATGCGTAACTTGGGTGGGAGATAAAGAATAATTTCTGGAATACAGGCAACATGTTAGCTTGACATCTTTAAACTGAAAACTAAGATTTATAGAATTGTGACACATTTCAGAAATGTGTCTTGCTATAGTCAATCATTGGAGAAATGCCTGTAATGGGCAGGGTATTTGTGGACGGAGGGATGTATGCAGAATTTATTTTTTTGCCCTTGGTACACAATGTGCCTTTCATGGGCCACCCACTGACAGGTAGAAAGAGTGTTTTGCCTCCACTGCAACAGTGATTCCACATACAGCACATTATTTTTCCCCATATGAGGTATCCAGAGCACAGCTTTGTCCCGATTTCTTGGATGAGCTTCAGTTGGTACAGCTTGAGGACGTTGACAAGGTGCTTGGACAGGTTCATGCAACCACTTCTGTGCTGGATCCTTGCCCTTCTTGGCTAATAAAAGCTAGCATGGATGGAACAGCCAGATGGGCCAGGGAAGTGATTAATGCCTCTCTGCGAGAGGGGGTGGTCCCTGGCTGCCTGAAAGAGGCGGTAGTGAGACCACTCCTGAAGAGACCCTCCCTGGACCTGGAAAATCTTAATAACTATAGGCCGGTGGCAAATGTTCCATTCCTGGGGAAGGTCCTGGAACGAGTGGTTGCAGGCCAGCTCCAGACACTTTTAGATGAGACCGATTATCTGGATCCATTTCAGTCGGGTTTCAGGCCTGGTTTTGGCACGGAAACAGCCTTGGTCGCCCTGTATGATGACCTTTGTTGGGAGAGAGACAGGGGGAGTGTGACTGTGTTGATTCTCCTTGTTCTCTCAGCAGTTTTCGATACCATCGACCATGGTATCCTTCTGGGGAGACTGGCTGAGGTGGGAGTGGGAGGTACTGCATTGCAGTGGTTTTGCTCCTACTTGGCAGGTCGCCTCCAGAAGGTGGTGCTTGTGGAACATTGCTCGGCACCCTGGACTCTCCAGTATGGGGTTCCACAGGGGTCAGTTCTGTCCCCTATGCTGTTCAACATCTACATGAAACCGTTGGGTGCAGTCATCTGGAGCTTTGGAGTGCGTTGCCATCAGTATGCTGATGACACGCAGCTCTATTTCTACTTTTCATCTTCTTCAGGTGAGGCTGTCAATGTGCTGAACCAGTGCCTGGCTGCGACAATGGACTGGATGAGGGCTAATAAACTGAGGCTCAATCCAGACAAGACTGAGATGCTGCTAGTGGGCGGTTCTTCTGACCAGATGGTGGATGTTCAACCTGTCCTGGATGGGGTTGCACTCCCCCTGAAGGAGCAGGTTCGTAGCTTAGGGGTTCTCCTAGAACCATCTCTGTCACTTGAGGCTCAGGTAGCCTCGAGTGCCTTCTACCAACTTCGGTTAGTGGCCCAGCTACGCCCCTATCCGGACACGGATAACCTGGCTTCAGTTGTCCATGCTCTGGTAACCTCCAAATTAGATTACTGCAATGCACTCTACGTGGGGCTGCCTTTGAAGACGGTTTGGAAACTGCAGCTTGTGCAAAATGCAGCGGCCAGATTGGTAACAGGGACCAGACGGTTTGAACATATAAAACCGATTCTGGCCCGCTTGCATTGGCTGCCTATATGTTTCCGAGGTCGATTCAAAGTGCTGGTTTTAACCTATAAAGCCTTACATGACTTGGGACCACAATACCTGATGGAATGCCTCTCCAGACACCAACCCACCCGTACACTACGCTGAACATCTAAGGCCCTCCTCCGGGTGCCTACTCGGAGGGAAGCTGGGAGTCTGGCAACAAGGGAGAGGGCCTTCTCAGTGGTGGCCCCCAAATTATGGAATGATGTCTCTTACGAGGTGCGCCTGGCACCAACACTAACCTGTGGTCCTCCAGATGTTGCTGAACTACAACTCCCATCAGCCAGTATGGCCAGTGACCAAGGGTGATGGGAGTTGTATTTCAGCAACATCTGGAGGGCCAGAGGTTATCCATCCCTGGTATATAAGGTGGTCTTCCTTATTCATGATTTATACAATACTTATTTATTATTTGATTTATATCCCGCCCTTCCTCCCAGCAGGAGCCCAGGGCAGCAAACAAAAGTGCTAAAAATTTAATTTAATTTAATATTCGACTTATTAGTCGCTTATCTGGCTGAATTGTCAGCCACTCTAAGCGACGTACAAAGCAGAACATGTAAACATCAAAACATTACGAGACTAACAACCCAAGGCAGCTTACACACAAAAAAAATACAAATACAAAATACAAATAAAAACAATACAATTTACAAAAAAAAAAAATCAAACTAACGAAGTCTTAACATCTCTAAAAAAACAGGAACAGCAAACCAAAAGCATTCATCTTCCTGGTAAAACGCAGTCCCCAGAAAAATGTCACTAAGAGCAGGGGTGAGGGGCAAGACAGATAGAAATGCTTGCCCCTTGATGGTCCCAGCACAGTCTTATCCCAGCAGCAGCACGTCTCAGTCTGCAGCTCCTCCTGATAAGGCCCACGCAGAGCGGTGGGACAAGACAGATAGAAATGCTTGCCCCTTGATGGTCCCAGCAGTCTCACCCCAGCAGCAGCATGTCTCAGTCTGCTGCTCTTCCTGATAAGGCCCAGGCAGAGGGATGGGGCAAGGCAGATGGAAATGCTTGCCCCTTGATGGTCCCAGCACAGTCTCACCCCAGCAGCAGCACGACTCAGCCTGCAGCTCCTCCTGATAAGGCCCAGGCAGAGGGGTGGGGCAAGGCAGGTGGAAATGCTTGCCCCTTGATGGTCCCAGCACAGTCTCATCCCTGCAGCAGCACGACTCAGCCTGCAGGTCCTCCTGATAAGGCCCACGCAGAGGGATGGGACAAGGCAGGTGGAAATGCTTGCCCCTTGATGGTCCCAGCACAGTCTCATCAAAACATCATAAAACAGACTTTAAAATACATTAAAACAAAACAACTTTAAGAACTTTTTTTTAAAAAAAGCTTTAAAATATCTTTAAAAAAGGGTTAAAAATATATTGTTTAAAAGCAATTCCAACACAGATGCAGACTGGGATCGGTCTCAACTTAAAAGTCTTGTTGAAAGAGGAAAGTCTTCAAAAGGCGCTGAAAAGATAACAGAGATGGCACCTGCCTAATATTTAAGGGGAGGGAATTCCACAGGGCAGCATTGTAGTATCCTATGTAATTCAGTTCTAAGCTGCATCGGTACCTCTGCCTCATCTCTTGGGGTTTGGTGAAAAACACTTGTCCCCCAGAGCATTGTACTACGAAAACTGTTGGTCATACTCTATCCATCCCCAGACTGCTCCAGCTCAGAGCATGCAAGTTACGTAGGTATTGACTGTAGTCTCTTTCAGTAATGATACAGCTGGAAAAGAATTCTTACTTCAGCCAGCACAGTTTGTTTTCATGTTTGCACAGAAGCATTAGATGGACCATTTTTATGGAGAATACATCTTTTTTTTCTTTCAAACTAATAAATGCTACTTTTTATGTTGTAGGATGCCCTGTTTTTCTTGAAGGATTTTTTCACTAGTCTGTCTACAGAAGTAGAAATCCTAATGACTCCAGATCCTGAGGGTAAATATTCTATCATAAGCCATTCAGTATCTTGTTTTTGTAATATATGTTCCTAATGTGTGTTATGAATTTATACAAACATGTGCAGCTGCACACAAATAACTCTCACTGACTGCCTTGGATTTCAGCATGCATTAATTTATTTGCAGTTAAAAAGCCTGGTGCAGACGTAACATGTACTTTGCCCAAGCACCACAGCAGTTTCAAGGAGCCAAGCCCGGTTATTTCTTTCTCATTACACAAACGAGTGAGCCAGAATGGAAGTGTTGATTCTGTGGATGTGCTCAATGAGGATGACCATAATTTCGCACATGAAGAGGCATTGTTCAGTGACCAACCAATCTTTTTCAGGTACCTTGGGACACCTTAGGTCAGGAGTGGCTAATCTGTGGCCCTTCATGTGTTGGACTCCAACTCCCATCAGCCCCAGCCTGCACAGCTAGTCGGCAGGAGAAATGGGAGTTGCAGTTCAGCAACATCTGGAGGTCCACAGGATCCCCACCTCTGCCTTAGATCTTTGAGATCTCCTAAAGAAGTTCCAGTCTACTGTCATTTGTTCCTCTTGTAAATGGCAACTTCTGTCCAAAAGCTTGTATGTTATAATCAGCGTAGCCACAGTCAGAGCCCTGTATGTGTAGCAATGCCTACGTGCATGCATACAGAGCCTCCTGCATATGTAAGCCTCTCCATATCACTTCAGCCATCAGATGGGCAATGGGGGAAAGATCACGGTCCCTGCGCTATTAATAGCAGCATGGGAACTCTGATCTTGGCTGCATTGGTAGCATTGTGGGTGGACGGTGGGTGGGTAAAAAAGAGGTGTGGGTGTGTGAATGAGTTTCTTTAAGCGTAAAAAAGGGGCGAGGAGGATGCCAGCCCAAGCTATGCCCACCGCTGAGTCTGACCCCACCCACTGAAAGTAGCTGTTGGGGGTAAAAAGGTTGCCTACCTAATTTAGGATTTTAAGCCTGTAATATTCAGACTCCCCCCTCCACAGGGTATATTCTGTGGCTGTTTTCATCTTATGTATTCCATACTGTCTTGTTAGTTTAGCATGTTTCCATTCACAGGAGCAAGCCTTGCTTGCCTGTAGTACTCTTAAAAATACTCCACTGTAGAACTGCATGAACTGCACTTCAATTTTACTGTAGGTGAATCTTTTGAGTGTAAACATTATCAAAGAGAGTAGAAGTATGAGACTGGATTTTGTGATATTAAGATGAACAGTAGGCCTAGCAACTTTTAACTCCCCCCTAAAGTTGACCATTTAGCAAATACATTCTGGATGTTAGTGATCCTAAAACAATACAGAGTTCAGGGGTGTTAATTTTACTTCTACAGCTAGAGTTAAATTAGTTTTGGGGTCCTGTGTGTTTGTTTCTGCATAGCATGTTATCACTTATTTTTCCTTTTTAGAGAATTTCGATTTACATCAGAAGTTCCAATACGTCTTGATTACCATGGCAAGCATGTTTCTATGGATCAGGTTTGTTGACTTTTTTGATAAAATTAGCCTTTTGGAGTTTCCATTAATTGTGTGATTTCATGACCAATTGTTTATTCTTTTGGAAATATGAAACTTTGCTGCTCTAATCTTTAAATAAAGCAAATGTTGCTAAATTCATAGATAAAATAACCTTTCAGGAAATCCAGAGAAGTTAATAGCCCACAAAGATTTTTACCAGCCCATTCACCCACACATGGTTTTTGAGGGTCATTAGTGGTTTAAGAGAACAAATCACCAACGTTCTGTAAAGCTTTCCTGTTTTATCACCCAGAGAAGATTCTTGTTCACCATAGGTAACTAGGCAGGTAACCATTTGCAAGCCTGAAATAAAGTGCTAAGTCCTTTTCAAGCTGCTTGATATTTTTTTTTCAGTTTATGAATTGAGAGGATTAAGGGCCTCTTTAATGCCTCTGGAAAACAGTTGTACACAGGGTGCTGTCTACAATAAAGCCTCCTTGGTGTTCTGTTTGAGGTGCCAACTGCTACCTAACCATTCACTGCACTGCCTCTTCCATTCTGAGCACACAGTAGTATTTTCCAGAGACGTGTATATTTATTTATTATTATCTCATGAGCCATGGCGGCAGCCAGCTGCAGCTCCAACCCCTATGATTTCCCTCACTGGTTATTATCATAACTGCTCCTGAAACCATGACCCACCACCCAGTGTGTTTGAGGAGCTGTACAATGAGGACTAATGCTCTCATGCTTTTGAAGATGTGTGATACCAAATTGGCTTCCCCTAGGTGATTGTCCTCTGCAGAACAGATGTGGCCTGAACATAGTACACATCTGTTTGTGGGGAGAGCAGCCCTATCTTGCTATTGAAGAGATCCAAACTAATATAAAGCAGCCAGAACCCCAGCGTGTCATCTGTTTTTAGATGGCATTCTCCAGTAGGTTGTAGACATTAGTCAAACTTTTTTTAAAAAATGACAATATATAAATGCAAAGCAGGCATAATTTCAGTGGTGGCCCCCTGGCTATGGAATGCTCACTTTAGGGAACCTCACATTGCCCTTTCAGTTCCAAGCCAAGAATTTTTATTCTTCCAGGTCTTTTAAGTTCTTGTATTTTAGTCCCTGTGTTACGGCTGATAGTTTTAAGCTTCTGTTTCAGCTTCTATGCTTTCTATTGTATTTTATTATGTAGGTCTTTTGTATTTGGCTTTTATGCCAATTTAGTTTTCAAAGCTTATTTTTATTCTGTGCATTATTTTCTATGCAATGTCTGGAAACTTTATTTTATGTGGCATCTTATAAATACAGATAATTTAATAAACAAATAATGAAAAGTAATCAAAATATGTTGGCTGTTATTTGCTGCTTATGTACCGTAGATGAACTGGAACCTTTTAACTTTCAGGGTACATTAGCTGGGATTCTGATTGGGCTTGCTCAGTTAAACTGCTCAGAACTGAAACTGAAGAGGCTTTGCTATCGACACGGGTAAGGTTATTGAGTGATCTGTGTTTTTAATTCTAGCTGAGTAGCCATGTTAGTCTATTTCCAACAAAACCAACACAGACCCTTGTAACTTTAGTTACTATATTTATTGAGAAGGAAAGACAAAATAATTAACAGGTCTTATTAGCGGTAAGTGATGAAGCCTGCATTTTGTATTTTTTGTCATTTCTCAGATAACTAAATTTTACTTTTGTGTATACTAATAAGGCTACTTAACTACAGGTTGCTAGGTGTGGATAAGCTGTTCTCTTATGCCATAGCAGAATGGATTAATGACATCAAGAAAAACCAGTTGCCAGGTATTCTAGGAGGAGTTGGCCCAATGCACTCATTAGTGCAATTAGGTAAGTTCATACAATATTTTTAAAGCCGGTTGATTTTATTCTGCTAATTTTAATCTAAATGCATATATAAATATTTTTCCTCATTGATTAAAGGATAAGCACTTAGCTGAAAAGGTGTTCTCTCTTTAATTACAGTGCAGGGTCTAAAAGACTTGGTTTGGTTACCAATAGAACAATACCGAAAAGATGGCCGCATTGTAAGAGGCTTTCAGAAAGGCGCCGCTTCTTTTGGTACTTCCACTGCAATGGCAGCATTAGAGCTGACAAACAGAATGGTTCAGACCATACAGGTATATTATTCCAGTCATCATTGGTGTTAGACAAAAAAGGCCTCATCTTATTTGAAGCACACGTTTCTTATTTGGAAAATATATACAGAAGTAAACTACAGCCCTCAATTACATAGTAAACTAGGATACCTTTTATTTACACCTTAATTAGGAGGAGGAAAAGCATGGCCTGTAACGTTTGTGTAACTGGGTGTTTGGAATAGCATTTTAGACAGGAATGCTGACATTTGAACACTATTTTTTCTTTTAGAACTCATGTTTATTCATTGTTTGCAAAGTGCCTGTCAATAAGAGAGGGGAGGAAGGGAGAGGGGGAGAGAGATAGAGATAGGGAGAGAGAGACGTTATAGACAAAAAGAACTCTGTGGGACTGCATATTGCAACCTGTTATGGAATCCATGCCAGCATAGCCCAGGCAAAGTAGTGTTGGGAGATGTTCATTGCAACAGTATTCCTAAGTGAGATTATATCTGCACAGAACAACAGTAATTCACTTATATGGGAGACAATGAAGGAGTGTTCTGTGAGACATTATTGTGATAGGCTCTCTGCCCATGGGACCTCAGAAATTAAGATTCAAGCTTGCTTCTGTATATGTAATTGGGGGCCCTATTGGGGCCCCATAGTTAGCTCTTTTTTAGATCACACTCTAATGTATGTTGGAAAATTGGCTATTAGGATGGATGGATTATAGTGAGCCATGAGAAATGCGGAATGCATTCCTAATCTTTAGGGATGACTCATGTGTTAAAAAGCTAGTAGGATTATGTATAGATTGGGGGTGGCCAACATGGTATCCTCCAGACAATGCTGGACTACAACTCCCATCATCCCTGGCCATTGGCCATGCTGGCTAGGGTTGATGGGAGATGTAGTCCACCAAATATCTGGAGGCCACCATTTTGGCTATCCCTGGTACAGATACTCTGATATTATGGTGATATCTGGGTTTTAAGGATGCATTGTTTTTTTTATTGGAACTGAAAACTAGGCAGCTGCAGAAACTGCTTATGACATGGTTTCCCCTGGGCCAAGTTTAATTGAGACTAAAAAGATCAAACGACTTTCTCGCTACCGCCTGGCTCATCAGCCGGTAGACCTTCGTGAAGGTGTGGCCAAAGCATACAGTGTTGTAAAAGAGGTAAGGAAAATTATTATCGTCTTCTGGCCTTCTGGATTACAATTTTTTCCAAACATGGGGAAAAAACCTTCCTTTTAGCAGGCGTGTCCATGCAAACTCCTTCTTGAATTAGCAAGGGGTTTGCATGAGACCCTGCCAAACTAAGCAAGATGCTCAGGGAGTTAAATCCTGATGCCCTGAGATGGAATGGGGGATGGTGGTTCTGGGGCTTTGAGGACTGATTACCTAAACCCCAAAAACTGTTCAGTGAAGTGACTTCACTAAAAGAGATAGTGCAGTTCTTAATACTCTTCGTTTGTGACTCTCAAGGGAATTACAGATACGGCACATACCATCTATGAAACTGCAGCTCGAGAACATGAAAACAGAGGAGTAACTGGAGCAGTAGGAGGAGTCCTCCGACAGATTCCACCAACTGTGGTGAAACCTCTCATAGTTGCAACAGAAGCAACATCAAATGTTTTAGGTGGCATGAGAAACCAAATCAGGCCTGATGTGCGTCAGGAAGAGTCTCAGAAGTGGCGCCTTGGAGAGGACTGACAGCTTTAAATGTATTTGACTCACAGAGATAGAGAATCCGAAAGCATAAAGCGCTTGTCATGGCAACTTTAGATGGGACGTATCCTTTTAATATGCTTATCTCAGGAACACAAGAGATTTTAAAGCAATTTGATGTCAAAACCTGAAAGCGAGTTTGGTCAGTGCCAAATGGAGTGGCACCTTTTTTGTAGCCGAGATAAGATAAGCTGGTTTTAGACTGGGTACCATATCTTCTTTGGTATCTTGATTTGTGTTCTTGGAGGGGCTTTTTGCCCTTCTTTTGAAGCAACCCCACTTCCCCTACCTCTCAGTCCATATGTACGTATAAAGGGATTCCCCAAGCATTGTTGAAATAAGTTTTTTTTAGCAAAGGGTTACCATGGTACCCTTCTGTAACAGGGTTGACGTCTGTTATGAGACATGGACGCTACAGGATATCAAAAGCAATGGGATTTCAATTATTTTGCTAGCTGTGAGTCTCTCTCATGTGGCACTTAACAACAAGGACAATCTGTCTTGACATCTTGTCATAAACTTATTTTCATATGATTGTGGACATTAATTGTTTTCCCTACATATTGCATTCCTCTTTTTGTGGAGATCTGAGCAATCTGAACGTTACAGACATGTTCTGTTGTGTTGCACTTTAAAGAATTTAGCCTGTATATTGCATTTTTAAAATAATTGTTAATAAAATGTAATGTGCATTTTATTCTTATGTAGTTTTAAAAATTATGCAAATTATTTAAAGGGACAGAACACTACAAGATCATCAAGGACAATAAAACCGGATTGCAGTGCTTAACAGTTATTCAGATTGCTGGATAGCGAAAAGGTGTCTAGTGAGTGATTGGTTCTCAGTACACGCACAGAGAGAGAGAATATAGCTTGAGGCAAAAGAGGTGTCTTGTGAAAGGACAATTGGGATTTGTATATGTTAATGTGATTCATGATTCTGTTTAAATGCTATGCAAGTTGCATCGTAGTAATCCATTTTTTTTCTTTTCAATTTTAATTGCAAGAGAATTAGCTTTTAAACTTGTTCAGAAATTAGAATATTTTTTAAATTCATTTGATCAGTTGCTGTTGGGTGTGGTCTTAATGTTCTTAATTTTTTCCAAACTCTAATTTGTGTGCACTTTTAAAATTGGAAATCCAGTCCTGTACAGAACTCAGAAATAATGTATAGGAAACTTTTAAGAGGTGCTGCTGCAGCTTCCTTTTAAGCAAAAAGCTTCTGTTCTGACATACAGCATCAATTTGAGTGAACTTTCTGCAGTTGTGAGTTATTAATGTAGGCAGGCAGCAAGTAAACCAGTTGCTGTCATTTATAAGCTGCTTTCTTAACATAGTTAAGAAGTAATATATAAATTTTAATAAATAAAGGTCACCTAGGCAGAGGCAGTTACTTTGTGTGTCAGTGAATGAGTGAGACTATTTGGCTAATTGAGACAGGTACTAGTAGAGCAGAGAGCAAGCACCATTAACACTACCAGTAACTTGTTGTTAGCTGTCTCTAAAACATAAGGAAAATTGCACTGTACCCCAGTCCTTGGAGCCCAGGATTGAAATTTCTGGTATCAGCCAAATCCGTATGTTGCTGGACATTTGTACAAAACATTCCAACCCCATCTTTCTTCCCTTTGGTGTGCCGTGGCAAACATAAGGACCGTGGGCTATATCTATGCTTGCAATATCTTTTCCCCAGCATTCATTACTGTATGTATGCCATTTGACACCAGGCCCATGGATTGTTTCTTCTGGGTTCTAAATATTGCCCATCCTTGGCAATATTTGGAAGCGTCCAAGCTATTAGGGTAGATGTTTCAGACACCTTGTCTAACAACATTTAGTATAAAGTAATCATTCTCCAATTCATATCACTGATCACTATGTTAACATTACCACAGTGGGTTGAAAAGAAGTCGAAGTCAATTCGTCTACTCCTGTGTGGGAATAAACCCTGTTTCACTTCTGCAGAGTGCACTGTTGGCAGTATTCTATAGCTTAAATAATAGTAGTAACTGAGATAGATGACCAGCTCTATAACAACTTAAAGATTAGGTCCACAGTATGAAAGAAAAATCAGACTGCCTCTCTTGTTGAGAGTGCTTCCATTAGCAGGGAGGCATTCCTATGAGGGACTTACATATTGATGAGCATTTTGATTTATCTCAGAAATACCCAACTTTTTCTCTGTGTTTCTCCCCCTTCAAAGCTATGTAGCAAGTGAGTACTTGGGTGTGTTACTGCCTGTTTGCAAAGGGACAGTCTGGATATGAGAATTCCTATTTCTTTCTTGTCAGTTTCCCTTTAGGGGCTTCATTCCTTATTGAATCAATGACACTGACCATACCAGAGGCAAATTGCATAGCTACTTTAGTTTGACTTGTGTGCGCTAAGGACACAAATCCCACCATGAATGTGCTTCGCAGCCAATACGGGGATAGCCCACATTTCTCAATACTGTGGGGAAAAGACAAAATACAATACATTAAAATTGACATTGGCCGTAAATAAGCACACACTTTCAATGATACCACTCATTCTAAGTCTGTTTGACCTCTAGACTGTATGGCATGGATGGTCATATGCACAAGAGTCATGATTAAAAGCCAGTTTGTGTCCTCTCAACTAAAGCTCTCTCCCAGGGTTCCTTTATCTGCCTCTAGCCAACCACACTAAAGCCCTCATGGTAGTCTGTCTATAAGATGAAAAGGAAAACTGGTAATGAATCAGTGAGATTTTAGCATGCCCAATAGGTATGGCCGATTGGGTGCCAGTAGCTGACCACTAATATAGGTATGCATGTAGAACATAGGTTCTCACCCACGTATCAACTTTTGAGAACCTGTGTAGAGGAAAAAGCGACAAGCAAACCCATGCATTTGGATCCCAATGCAACTTGTTTGAAGTAATGAACTCATGCAACCACTGCTGTGTTTTAGTTCCCTGATCCAGGCAGGTCGCTGTATATGTACTAAAGCCAGATGCTGATTGACACAAAGTAGGTTTCCCTCCATCAACAGAAGGGTGCGTAAGGAACATGAATTTTACTGGAATTTCTAAAAACCAAAGTACTAATGTTTTGCAACTTTACAAGAAACAATATGTCGGTGTAAAATAATATATAATTAAACTCCATCGCTTCACGTATGTCATCTGTGGGGTGTTTGTTTCACAACGGCAGAGGTTATAAGAACATAGGAAGCTGCCTTATACTGAGTCAGACCATTGGTCGATCTAGCTCTCCAGGATTTCCGAGAGGAGACTTTCCCTACATGAAGATGCCATTAATTGAACTCGGGACCTTCTGCATGCCAAGCAGATGCTCAACCATTGAGCTATGGCCCTTCCCCAATGAGTTCACATCCACAGCCTTGAACAGTAGTCCCAATTTTTCTCAAGCATCATTTGCACATAATTGCAGCATCCTGTGAAAATACTTTCCTAGATTGGTCACCTTTCTTCTTAAAAACCAATTACTACCATCCTCATCTCAGATATAAGTAAAGTGGCACAGAAAGGTTTTATTTTACTGAAACGTTTTGTTTTCCATTGGATATTATTTGGTGAGTGACCTCAAAAGCAGGAAAAACAACATATCTAGTGCAGAACACAGTGGTATTGTCAATGAAGCTATGATTCAAAGCCCAGTATCTGAAGAGGTTCCCAAGGCTGCTGTATAAAAGCACTTCTCACAGAGAAAAGTAGGGAAGCCTCTGCATGCACAGAGCTTCATGCATGCTTCACAACTGGATCCCAACCATGGAGCGCATTTCAATAGGCTTTTGTATTTTGTCACTTAAAAATATGTTCAATTTGTGGTGTTGATATTCTGCATTAACCATTTTAGTGAACTTGAAACTATAAGAATGAACCCTGAAGTTCTATACATCAGCAACAGCTGGTGAAAAGTAGCTGAATCTACTTGAAATGGACTTAAGCTAGACAACCTGCAGATTGATACCTAGTTATTTTTCTATGCACAGTATTTGTAAAATAGCAAGACGTGGTTAAATTAGTATAAATGTATATTACATGTAAAATGTGCCAGGCCTGCTAGCAATAGAATATTTTTTCAACAGTGAAAACATGCAGGTATGTGCTCTTAGATCTTTAATGTTTGTAAACTTGCCTCATCCATCACCAGCCCTTCTACAGCTTGTGATTCTGACAGCAAAGTCAACTTGCTGTGAATGCTGGATCATGTTTACATTTCTAAACCAATTTGACTCGTTAATACTAAATCACACACTTGTACTTCATTTTTGTGAAAGGAAATACCACATAAGCTGAATGTAGCTTAGGACAAAAATAAACTCTGTACTTTAAAAAAAAAAAAAACATTCGTCAAAACTTTGTGTGGCATCATTTTGTATATAGCCTGCTAATGTAAAAACAGCAAAAACAATCTGTATAATGTGAAAACAGGAAGCCACTCTAGGAAAAAAACTGCTGTATTCTGTTTCTTCTTCTTTTGCTTCAAACATGTTCACTCCCCACCCCAAGTGTGTTTTGAGCATAGATTATTGGTACTAATCTTGATGTATATTGACCAGCAAACTCCTTACACAAATACGGTGTTCTGTTCAGTACAGATCTTGTCAGCTGATGTCATTACCAAAATAAACTATCTCAACTGCCCTTTTGTGAGTGTTTTCTTATGTAGACATACCATACCATAGGGACTGTAGGAAGGTCTGGGGGCTGGCATGTGATCACTTTTTAAATAGGTTCAAATCAACAGAAAATGAACCAAAAGAGTGTTCTGGTTCAGTCACAAGCCTGGTGAGAATCATCCCACAGATCATTCTGTGAAGTCCAGTCCACAGCATGCCCAAAGGACCCTATGATATTGGCTGGACCCCTAAAGTGTGTTCATCGCTCCATAACTGGATCGTCAGATGGTGACTGGCATGTGTAAATAAGCCACTGTGGATCAAGTACTCCTGATGGAACTGCCATATTCCCTAAGGATTCCCTCCTGCTGTTGCTGTTGTTTTTATTACCTGACCTTCACGAGAAAGTCCCAGGATAAGTCAGAACAATATAAAATACAATAGTCTAAACCGTTTGAAACCTATTACAATCACAGCTAGGGAGAGTCCTAAAAAGTATGTAAAGTGTCAAATGGCCAGGATGAAGAGGTGTGTCTTCAGTATATGATAAAAGCTGTAAGGGGAAGGAATTCCATAACTTAGGCACTGCCACAGAGAATGCCCTCTGGCAAGCCCCCCCCCCCCAGGAGCAGTCAGTTTGGGAAAGTCTTGTCAGCATGGAAACCTGAACTGGGTCCTGTCTCTTTGGCCTAAGCCTGCCAGTACTCTGAGGGGTTGACTGGAGGCAATTATGGTGGATCATGTCCTTCTGCATTAACTATAGCAGCCCATACAGCATTTCCTCATGCTTCATGTACTGTTTAATACAACAATCAGTACTGACATCCAGAGAGTGGAATTTCAAATGTGATTTGCTTCAGAATATTTTACGCTGCTGTCCTAGCTGAGGTTGATTAACTTACGCTCCAAAGGCTTAAGAAGAGCTGCTAAAGCACATTTTTGGCAGAAGCATAAAGACCAGTTAAATTCTCTTCAGAGCACCCCTATCATAGAATAATAGAGTTGGAAGGGGCCTATAAGGCCATTGAGTCCAACCCCCTGAGCAATGCAGGAATCCAACATAAAGCATACCCGACAGGTGGCTGTCCAGCTGCCTCTTGAATGTCTCCAGTGTTGGGAGAGCCCACCACCTCCCTAGGTAATTGGTTCCATTGTTGTACCGCTCTGACAGGAAGTTTTTCCTCATGTTCAGTTGAAATCTGGCTTCCTGTAACTTGAGCCCATTATTCCGTGTCCTGCGTTCTGGGACAACTGAGAAGAAATCCTGGCCTTCCTCTGTATGGGAAATCTTTTAAGTACTTGAACAGTGCTATAATATCTCTCCTCAGTCTTCTCTGCTCAAGGCTAAACATGCCCAATTCTTTCAGTCTCTTCTCAGAGGGCTTTGTTTCCAGTCCCTGATCATGCTTGTTGCACTCTTCTGAACCTATTCCAGTTTGTCTGCATTCCTCTTAAAGTGTGGTGTCCAGAACTTGAACACAGTACTCAAGATGAAGCCTAATCAGTGCCAAATAGAGGGGAACCAATACTTCACGCAATTTGTAAATCACTGCATTGATTTCAAGGTGCTTACAGATTGACTGCTTTATAATCTGCTCCAGAATTTTCTCAGGGATAGATGTCAGGCTGACTGCCTGGTCTGTATTCTTGCCCTATCTGTATTACTTGATCAAAACCAGCGTTGTTTCCCCCTCTGAGGGAAAATTTGAGATTGAGTGAGCATCTAAAGTGAATATTGAGGAAATATGATGGGGGAGGCTTCTCGAAGCATAGTGCTTGAATGAAATGGAGTTTTTCAAACTGTGGTAGTTACATATTCACACAACTAGATTTTCCATATCACTGGTAAAGGAGGATGCCTTGCCCATTTCAACCTTCCATGCTGGCTACCTGCTGGTCAGCTCCATTTAAAGACCATATCCAAGGACTGCCTCTTCCCCTACTAGCAGAGATGTAATTGCCCAGGGTCTCAAGAAGTCTTAGACCCCTTACTTTTTCAGGAGCCAGGGTCCTAGCAGGGTTCCTGTGTCTCCAGTGTCCTACGAGCCAACCAGCATGAAAGGGAAGTCTGTTAGCCAGTGAGGAAAGTCCCAATGAGTAAGCCTTTATTAGTTCCTCCTTCAAAAAGCCAAGACAACTTGCGGAGAGTGAGAATTATGTAATGCTGGAGAGATAATGAATCCTGATTGACAGCTTCTCATCTATCTCATCAAGCAGTTTGGTAGCAACAGGAGATCAACGTGTAACTGTTGAATTCACTAATTCAAGCAAGATCTCTGACAGTGAGAAAGGATAGTCAAATGGTGATAGTGACAGAAAAGCTGAAAGCAGTATTCAAGCCTCGCCCAATTATTCTAAAATCTTAGAAGGTTGTATAATCTTAGAAGGGGTGTGGCCATGAGGGGAGGTGGCTGTGACTGTTAGGAAGGGACCCTGCACTTTTGAATTTGCCACTACACTACTGCACACTAGCCTGTCCTTGTGTTAAGCTCTTCCACTGAGGCTCTGATCAAAACACCTGCCTTATCAGAAGGCATCAACAAGGAGAGGGCTTTCTCGATGGTGGTACCCCAGCTTTGAAATTGCCTCCATAAAGAGGTGTGCCTGATGTCAACTCTACAGTCTTTTCATTTGTGTCCGGATAAGACTTTTTAAAAAATTACCCAGGTAATTAAATTTGTAAAAATCCCGAAGTTCCATTGCACTTTCGATCTGCTGTATTTTAATATTGTCGCTTTATGTACTGTATTAGGTTTTGATTAATTTATTACCTATATTGGGGATTGCCAACCCATGGCACCAGCAAAGGCCTTCATTGGTGCCCCCAAGCAGGGCCCTCCCAGAAATAGTTATGAAGCAAAATGTTCAGGTGTCCTAAGAGATTTCTGTGAAATGAGCCAGTGTCACTGCTTTCACCTGTCAGTGTTTTTAGCCAATGTGAGCTGTGATTAATAAGTGAGTTGTTTGGACACCAGGCAACAGGAATCCATGGGGTCCTAAAGAGCTCCTGTTTTCCTCTCCGTTTCCCGATTCTGTTTTATTATTTAGTAGGAATCTCTGCAGTTTTCCCTTCCCTTTTCCTTAGCAACCAGGATGCATATTTCCTGTGTCTGAGATCAGGCACTTCCTAGAAGTTATTTTCTGTAAATATTACTACACAGTATGTGTGGGTGGATGTTAAAGAATACACACACACACACACAAATGAAAAATGTGAAAACTTTGCAAAGAGGTTTAGGCATGTCTCCTGTGAAGGAGCTGATATCCAGAATTCACTGTGTAGTTAACTTACAGTGCAATAGTGTATACGTCTACTTCAGAAGAAAGTCTCTGTGTTTAACAGGGCTTACTTCCAAGTAAGTAGGTACAGGATGGCAGCTTAAGCATTAGTTTAGGACTGGCATTGGGGAAAAGAGGGTTCCTGCGTCTTGAACAGCTGCATCTCCACAATTGGGACCACCAATGTCTGGGGAAGGGGAAAGCAGCAGCAATGGTATAACACTCTAATTTTGTGTTATACCTTGCTCCCCACATGGCAGCCATTTTGTGACTGGCACCCACAGCTTTCTTCAGTAATTCTATTAGCAAGCCCAGACTCTTCTGAAGACTTTTCCCCTGTGCCTCCTTCATTCCTTTCTGCAGTACTGGCAACCCCTTTCCCAAGATCTGTACCCCACTCTTCATCGTCCCCCTCTTGCCAGAGGTTCTCCTTTGCAGCCATGACATGTATGATGATGTCCCTCAAGTAAATACTGTTTACTGAACATGGGTTTCATTATAACGCAGAAGTCCTATAACACGGGCACGCCCTTTGTCCCTGACTCCCGCGTTACAGCGAGGTTCTACTGTATTTGGAGTCCTGACCCCTCCATGGGTATAGCGCAGGAGTGGGAAACTTGTGGCCCTCCAGATGTTGTGCTACATTGAGGGCACAGGGAGAACTTTAAATGGCAGCTCCCAGACTCAGCCTGACATCGATCCCTGAGAAAATTCTGGAGCAGGGAGTTCCAAAGTGTAGGTGATGCTACACTAAAGGATTGATTTCTTATTAGAGCAGAACAAGTACTATGTGGCACCCGTAACATGGAAAGCACACCTTGAACTTGGCCTGGTAGCAAATCAGCAACCAGTACAGATTTCAGGGCAGAGTTATTATATGCTAATAGGGTCTCACTCATGTTAGTAACCGTGCCACAGCATTCTGCAGCCTCTGGGTCAGGTTGTGCTGCATGAGAATTTCTGTGACCTTGGCTGACTGGCTGCCAGGATTTTTTCAGTTTTGGTTTTTGGTTATGAATCCTGACCTGTTGTGGGATGCTGAGTTTTCTGCCTTTCTCAAAGGAATCTTGTTGTGGTTGGTATATGGTATTGCACTTAGGAAATCATCACTATCTTTTGTTTTCTTTTCTGTTTGCATTTCATTTATCTTTAACCTCACTCCCTTACATCCATAGAAGGAAGAATAGTGGTTCCATGCACTCAGCTCAACCCCGTTAAACCCACTGATGATGCACCTTGTTGGTTGCATGACGGTTTGTTTTTTGCCCAATAGTGGTATAAGAAAATTCACATATTTGGAGATGTGGCTGCAGTTGTTGTTCCCAAGCTGCTGCCTGTGAAGTTAGACCAAACCATGTGTGTTTTCTTTCTGTCAATTATTACTCACTGGAATTGGACTGGTTGTCAAAGTGAGTTTATAGCAGCCCAGCCCATAGGGTAGACAGAAAAAGATAAAGAATCTTCTTACTCTTACTCGTTTCTCAAATCTCTTTCTGAAGTGAAGGGTCAAATGTGTAAAGAAGTTTGGAGCAGCTATGTTAAAATGTAGGGCAGGACATTCCAAGCAGGGGGTTGCCAACCCTGCTTGGATATGGATGTCTTTGCAGAGGATCCCTAGTCAAGCTTTACCAACAGCACAATCCAAACCATATCTACTCAGAAGTGTCCTGTTGAGTTCAATGGGGCTTAGTCCCTTAGTAAGTGTGTTTAGAATTGCAACCTTCAGAGGCATCCATCTTTACTCCTGAGTGCTCCCATCTAACATCTCCACAACACTAAGCTCCTTTCTTCCTGCAGTGGCCTTTTGGTGACTGGCCTGGCCTGAGGGCACTTAAACCCTTCTTGCAGAAAGCAAGTAGGCTAAATTAAATGTTCCCTATCCAGGGTCCATCTTTTAGCTAGGATTTCCAATCAAAGAATTTTTTTTGTTTGAATTGTATGCTCCAAGCCACTGTGGTTGATGCTTAATGTATCATCCTTAATGACATCACTTGGGCCCGCCCCATGACATCACTTGGGTCCATCCCCATGACATCACTCAGCCCTGCCCCTATGACATCACTAGGCCCCACCCCCCAAATCTCAGGGTTTGGGATACTTCTGACCTGGCAACCCTAGATCATATAAATGAAAAATGTAAAAAAAAAGAAAAAGCTGTACATAATCTCTGGGACTGCATGAGAGGGGAAGTTGTCCCACAGAAATGTGAGCAGGTGCCAAAAAAGGTATGGCTCTTTTTCCAGATTAAGGTAAGTTACAATGAGAATGTAAACCAGCCCACCTTTCTCTATGTAAATAACAACAGACACAATCCTTTAGGTAAAAGAAAAAGAATGTTTACTTACGACCTCATATGTTAGGGACATAGGCTCTATAGCTTAGATGGAAGAAAAATAGTCTCAGTCCATCTTGGTCTTTAGTAATGGATACTCTCAGCAGACAGCATCTTGCCATGCGGCCTCTCTCAAGGGTAGGAAGATCAGCAGTGGAGATTATTCAAAAATCCCCCAGGACAAAGGAGGAGGAAGTCAGGTAACTAAACCCCACTCATTAGGAAGTTACATCATGGTAAACAGGTACATGGGATATTTCCCAAATATCCCTTAAAGTGACCATGCAATATTTGCATATTCCAACATTAACATGCTCCTGTAAGCCACCCTGATAATGTGTTGAAGCTGAAAGTTCTAATAATAAAATAAAACTATTGGACCTATCACCATATCCTAGTTCTGAGGAATTCTTTGTAACTCTTATTCTGGGGTTTAGTCAAATGTTTACATGCAGGTAAGATTGTCACACATCACAATTTCCCCACGGATTTCCACAACAGTAAAGTGGCAAGATTTCTAAACAAAGCAGCCCTCATTTCTCTGGCATCCATGCCATTAAGAAACTGATTTCACAGCCTAGTTTACTTTTTTTTCTTGAGAGTTAAATGCTGTACCAGTAGAGGGCGTCCAGTTACCATCTATTCGGCTCAAGCCTCCCTATTTATCAAACCTCCATTCAGACCATGGTATTCCTGATCTCTGTGTATGGATGTGAAAGTTGGACAGTGAAAAAAGTGGATAAGATAAAAATCAACTCATTTGAAATGTGGTGTTGGAGGAGAGCTTTGCGGATACCATGGACTGCGAAAAAGACAAATAATTGGGTGTTAGAACAAATTAAACCAGAACTATTACTAGAAGCTAAAATGATGAAACAGAGGTTATCATACTTTGGAGACATAATGAGAGGACATGATTCACTAGAAAAGATAATAATGCTGGGGAAAAGAGAAGGGAGTAGAAAAAGAGGAAGGCCAAACAAGAGATGGATTGTTCCATAAAGGAAGCCACAGACCTGAACTTACAAGATCTGAACAGGGTGGTTCACGACAGATGCTCTTGGAGATCACTGATCCATAGGGTCGCCATAAGTCGTAATTGCCTTGAAGGCACATGAAATGAAATGGACTGCCTTCAAGTCAATTCCCACTTATGGCGACCCTTTGAATAGGGTTTTCATGGTAAATGGTATTCAGAGGTGGTTTTACCATTGCCTTCCTCTGAGGCTGAGAGGAAGTAACTGGCCCAAGATCACCCAGTGAGCTTCGCAGCTGTGTGGGGATTCGAACCCTGGTCTCCCAGGTCGTAGTCCAGTACCTTAACCACTATGCCACACTGGCTCTCTGAAGGCACATAACAACAACAACAAAATACACAACACATTTATATTGCCTTTGTTTGTTTGCTTAAACCTCGGGAAGCTGATCTGAAGGTAGCTTAAAACATATGTACTCTGAGACCAAAGTGAGAGGCCCAGTGATAGAGCACATGCTTTGCATTGAAAAGTTTCCAGGTTCAATCCCCAGCATCTCCAGGTAGGGTTGGGAAAGATTCCTTGTCTGAAACCCTGGAGAGCCCCTGTCAGTCATTCTGTAGACAGTACTGAGCTGCACAGACCGATAATCTGACTTGGTATAAGGCAGCTTCCTATCTGTGTCTCTGTGCAAAGTCCCAGATTTGTGTGGACTTTTAATTGAGAGAGAGAAGACAAGGCATTCAGAGGTCATCGCTCCTTCTCCTTGCTTGGATGGAGAGGCTAGGTGAACAGGCAGAAACATGCAGGAGGAGGAGCAGAAAGCCCCAGGGATTGTTTGTGGCCCCCCTACTAAAGTATGGACCTTGAGAGATGCCCAACAATATTGACCCCTGACACCAGCCCTGCCCCACAACAACATGAAGAAGAGAAATTAAACTAAATTAAAACTGAAGTGATCACCATCCCATACTAGCGATAATTACATGAAAAGCATAACTCTGCGAGTCTGTAACTGTCACAGTTACTGCATTGCTATATGTATTTGCAGTGCTGCGCTTCAAGAATCCTTTCCTTGCTGCATTTCTTCAAGATTGGCTTCGTTCTAGCGGTCTCTTGCCTCTTTGCAGAGCCACTGGAGTGGCTGTCCATCCACAAGCCTCTGCTTGCCTTGCAACAGGCACAGGAGACAGAGAAGCTGCTCATGAGTTATTCATGCAGCATGTGTCTAGGACAATCTCTTGTGGGAGCCATTCATTCTGTGCCTGGCATTCTTGTTTATGAACCAGCCCTGTGTTACTTAGCTAATTGACTTTTTAAAAATATATATTTGAGGGGGAGAGTTTACTTGCTTACTCTTTTTGATGAGCTGCAGCTTAGCCACTTCTTTATTTATTTTAGCCTGACTATGAATGGTTATGTCAAAGCAGGGGTTTATAGGGTGAAATGACAGCTAGGTATGGAAAGCATCCTTAATTGTACTTGTCAAAATAGGACTGGCTTGCTTCCCTGTACAAGAACATCCTGTCCTTCCTTTCCAATCCATTTTCAGTGGTGTGAATAATGAAATGGGATGAGTTGCGCATAGGGGGCCAACTTTTTTTAACCCACCTCTGCTCCTGTGACTTTAACATCACTTTGACCTGCACATGTTAGCAGCTTACCTCCATACCACAATGGCCTTCACCTGATGATTTCTGCAGATCAAACTGCTGTTTAAGGCACAAGAGTGGGCCCGGATATTTTTTTCTGCTCAGTTGTACACTAGTAGTGGTTAAGGTGCTGGACTATGACCTGGGAGACCAGGGTTCGAATCCCCACACAGCCATGAAGCTCACTGAGTGATCCTGGGTCAGTCACTGCCTCTCAGCCTCAGAGAAAGGCAATGGTAAACCACCTCTGAATATTGTTTACCATGAAAACCCATTCATAGGGTCATCATAAGTCGGAATCGACTTCAAAGCAGTCCATTTTTTTTATACACTAGGAACCACCTGCTCAAGAAACAGGGTTTAAAAAGTAGCTGAATTTGTGTTAATTATGTTAGAGATACGAATCAAATTTTGGAGTCACTTTTATAATCACTACTGTGTGGCAATCCAAATTTATATCTCTGATATGTATCCTCTAATTTCATTGAGGCTGTAGCCGTTTGCGCTTATGGAAGGTTGCTTTTTACTGTGCATTCTCATTTATTGTATATTTCATTTATTGTGCATTCACCAATGCTGACACCTGCTTTGGGCCCGCCACGCTGGGGAGCCAGGAGTGCCCCAGAGTGGCAAGACATCAGGTGCTCTGGGGCACTGTTGGAAATTCTCATGGCCACTCCCAGTATCCTTCAAGTGCTGCTGCTGCTGCCACCTCTGCAGCATCTGTACTAGAATGGTTTTTTAATTGTTTTTATGTAGGGGATTGTTTTTAGATGTCTTATTTATGTGTTTGCTGCCCTGGGCTCCTTTGGGAAGAAGGGTGGAATAGAAATTTAATAAATTAATTAATAGGTCACCCTGATGGCCCATCATAAGAACATAAGAAGAGCCTGCTGGACAGCCCATCTAGTCCCACATCCTGTTCTCACAGTGGGCAACCAAATGCCTATGGGAAGCCCGCAAGCAGGACCTGAGCGCAAGAGCACTCCTCACTTCTGTGGTTTCCAGCAACTGGTATTCAGAAGCATGCTGCCTCCGACTTTGTGGTCAGAGCATAGCCATCATGAGTATAGCCATCAACATAAAAGTGAGCCCACCAGATGGGCTGTTTGCCTGGGGTTGCCCTAAACCTGAAGCTGGCTCTGAGTTGGCTGAGTATGGATATAACTAAGCAGTTTGGGGGAGTCTTGACTCCTAAAGGGAGAGAGAGGCATTCCCAGGGAGATCCTTTTCTCTGCTCTGAATCAAAGCTCTGCTCTGAGGCAAGAGGGCTTCAATGGTTTCCTCCCAGAGGAAGTCACTCTGAAGGCAGAGTGTGCTACTAAGGTCAATTGGTGTGGACAAGGATGACTGCAGCTCAATGGCAGATCACATACTTTATATGCAGAAGATCCCAGGATCAGTCCCTTGCATCTCCAGGCAAGACTGGGAAAGACTCCTTTCTGAGTCTTTACATGCAGAAGGTCCCAGGTAGGGAGACCCATCTGAAACCCTGGAGAGCCACTTCCAGTCAGCATAGACAATACTAACCTAGAAGGAGCAATGGTCTGATTTGGTATAAAGCAACCTCCTGTATTCATAAGGATCATACTGAATGTGAGACCCATATAATGCAAAGTTCCTGTGAACTTCTTGAGAGATCACATATCTCCTGTTCCAAGCTGATGCTTCCTTTCATTGGAAAAATATGTTTGTTTGCAGGGTCATCCCAATATATGTTGCTGCCAGAGGCTGGGCAGCAAATGGTGCTCTCCCTGTGTCAAGGTGTATAGTACCACGGGCCAATCAAATTATTTTGGCATACGACAGAAAATCCCACTAGCTCCTCTTCCCTTCCTTACCAATAAAACTATAGACACAATAATTTAATCTTGCAATCCTATGCATGCCAGAAGTAATTCGTATTGAGTTCAATGGGCCTTATCCCCAGTAAGTGTGTTCAGAATTCCATCATAACTAGCATTTGCTGCCCTTTGATGACTCTCAAAATCAGCTGCTGGAGATGACCACCAAGCTATGCCTAATGATAGGGCTGGCTCTGCTGTTCTCTGCTTTCCCACCATTAAAACATACATGGGGATTTGTGATGCTGAAAGTGGCAACTGGTTAAACATCTGTGACGGTTCCTGTGATTTTTGATCTTTTGGAGTTTCTAGTGGTCGATATTAGTACTCTGCTTCCTACACTGACCTCTTAGTACTGCTCCGTCACCACTAGCTTTACAGGTGAATTGAACCAAATTTCTCCCCTATCCCTAAACTGACATAACTCCAATTGTTCAGATCCTAGATCTTCTCCAGCTCAGATGTTCTCTCTCTCTTCCTCTATTTTGGCTGTAAGGAGATGGGAAGCATTTGCTTCTGTTTTCAGTTAACAGTGGTTTGTCACATTTCTGAACCCAGCCTAACAGTGCTTAGTGTTAACCATGGTTTATTGAAACAAGCCAACTTCAAAGTGTTGTTAACAACCCCAGTTTTTTCAATAAACTATAGACAGCACTAACTGAAGTTCCTGACTTGGACATAACAACACACTGATGTTAGTTAAAAAAGGAAGCAGATGCTTCTGATCCCCTCCTCACAGCCCCATCAGAGGAAGAGATGGGAGGAAGGAGTGCACAAACCAAAGTTCAAGCACACAACAGCTAAACTATCTTTTTTTTCCTAGTGAACTGGGCCTACCTTTGAATATCAAATGCTGGCAATAGGAGAAACCATCATCTTAATTATTTGCTTCTAGGACTGCCCAGAGGTATGAGTGATGCAAACTCTGAGTGCCAAATCTTTATGGAAGCCAAAGTGACAACATCCATGCACAAGAGAGAGGTATCATCAAGCTTGCAGGAACCCTGAGGTCTGCAGAAGCATTTAATAATTTTTTTTTATCCCACTCTTCATTGACAAGTGATCCCAGGGCAGGTCACATAATACATAGAACAAAACATCAGAACACAGTAGGGATGAACAAGAAATTTGATTCAGTTCGCATTTCAAGCCGAAACTATCAAATTCACACTTTCTGAAACAATATGAGAACTGAAACACAGCCATCCTTCAAAATTCACATTTATTCAGATTTTGCAATGCAACAAATGTTTACAAAAATGCATGTGTTAGGGGATAAAATGAATATATGAGTGAAAATAACAATCTCTGCTTTTTTATTGAAAGGTCACCTCATTTGTTATTTCAGCGTAGACCTTTTTGATTTGACCCCAAGGGAAAAAATACCCCTCAGGATTATACTTCCTCACATCAGCCAACACAAATCACTTCCTTCTGAATCAATGGCATTTTCTCAGAAAGGCACATTTCATCCAGGCACAACAAGCCAAACATTAAAATTAAAAATACTAGGTAATAGCAGCTCCCTTTTTACTTTTTCCATATTGATTTCATGCTTAGTCTAACTAAAAAGGTAAAGGTGTCCCCGCACTTGTAGTGCGAGTCGTTTCTGACTCTTAGGGTGATGTCTTGTGATGTTTACAAGGCAGACCGTATATATGGGGTGGGATTGCCAGTTCCATCCCCAGCCTTTCTTTACCCCCCAGCATATGCCGGGTACTCATTTTACCAACCACGGATGGATGGAAGGCTGAGTGGACCTCGACCCCTTTTACCGGAGATTCGACTTCCTCCTTTCGTTGGAATCGAACTGTGGCCGTGAGCAGAGCTTCGGCTGCATTACCGCCGCTTACCACTCTGCGCCACTAGCTAGCTGTCTTCAAATTGGATGGCTGTCTCAAAACACTAATGAACTAGACTAGCGTATGAAATATACAGTCTCTGCTCTGCAACAGAGATTCTGCCAGTCTATGCAAGTCTAGCTCCATTGACTTCAATTTGAGTGGAGTTACAGTAACTGGTGTGCCGATTCTAAATCTTTTATTATCTGAAGATTTGTGGCAGCAAGAGAAGCAGGTGACCCGCAAGCTTGGAAACTGGTGCTCACAAGCCGTGGTGCAGGCAAAGCCACTCTGCACACTAGGCAGAGTGCCACAATCTTAGGGGAGCTAATAGAACGGGGGGAAAGGAAAGAGGCATTGCATTTACTTTTGGAAAGAGGCATGCAGAGGTAACTTTGTGCCACTTGTTGGCTGAGTTTTCTTCCCCACATCCCAGAGTTCAATTGAGGGCCCTCTTTGCTGCTAAGGGCATAGGTGCAGCTGTAAAATGGAGGCCGGAAATGTGTGACAGTCACATTTCCTAGATGCTGCACACAGAAGAAAAAGGCACTCCCTGCCCACAGAATTACAGGGCTCATCTACATGGGAGCATTTCTTCGTATCAAAGACACTGCTTTTACCTTCGTTATTGATTTACACCATCCACAGTTCCTGCTCAATGGTAGCTGCCAATCAGTTTTTCCCATTCACACATAGGTGTTCCTCTGGGAAGGATTAGTCCCACTGTTTCCTTATGGCCCCACTCTCTAATTATACATTTCCACTCCCTCTGGTTGTTAGGTGACCATGCATGCTCAGTCTGTTCTACCAGCTGCAGTAGGTTCTTTAAAAACAACCTAAAAGTGTGAATATCTGCTTTCCCTGCCTGTGGTAGGATACAGCTGAAATACAAATCTTTGTTTGAGCAGTGTTATGCTTTTGCACACAATTTAGGGGGGAAAGAAAATAAAGGCACCATTTGAAGCAATGTAAAAAAGGCCAGCCGAATGGAGGAGAGCAGCCGGAAGTTGCTTGTCAGGCAACAGGAAACAAAATGAAAGAAGGGAGAAGGAGATAGTGGGCATGCAAAGGGGAACGATTGACACACCCACCTAAAAGCATCTGTGCAAAGTGTCTGCAACCACTAGAGAAACAGAGTTGAGACTTTTTTCAGCAGATTTTTTCAGCAGATTGGGTTAGTACAGCTTTACAGGGGGAAAACTGCATGATAGTTTCTGTTTGCAGGTAACGTCATGTGAACCATGCAAATTTAAAGGAGATGTGAGTACCACCCAAACACACAGTAACCCACTGTGTAGATGAGCCCACAACCTAAAAGACACGATACAAAAGAAAAAAGGGGAAGGAAGCAGAAAACAGATTCAGTCTAATGCTCATACATATGCTCAAAAAGGAATTAAGGTGCACATATGAAACACAAAATAAAATATAAACATTTAATACACATATATTATTAAACCAATATAAAATCACTACTGGAATTCTACATGTGGTATTGCATCAAAGAGTGTGGTGTTTTATCTTTTTATTAAAGTAATAGATACATCCAATGCAGTTCACCTCATTAACCTAGCTAGTCTTTCTAGGAATTCATCTCTGTTCTAGCACTGACTAAGCATGACTTTGCAACTCTAAGACATTGATTCAGCAACCGGGTTCCTCCCTGAGTCAGCTTAAGTAGGCTTGGATTGTGCATGCAAATGAAGACTCCACCTCAGCTCTAACTGTTGAACTTCCCGCCTCAGATGCCTCTGAGCACAGGGTGAAAGTGGTTTGATCTCAACTTTCCCCTCCAATGGAGGGGGGCTGATAACTGTCAGTTAAGGCATGGGAAGCTGGTCAGCGCTCGGCTGGGAAATGTCAGACGTGCAAGGCTGAGTCTCTGGTGCGGGAGACACGAGCGTGTCTAATTGGAGAGAGTCTGATGGGCCAGGTGATGTTTCTACAGGGGGGTCAGGAGCTGAAGGGGCTGAGCTGTCAAAGACAGGGGTTGGGGCACCCTGTGAGTCCACCCCACTGCCTGCCCTCTCTCTGGGTTCCCAGTCCAAGTCCTCATCATCTGTTTTGCCCTTGTCTATCTGCCCCCTCCCTGCTTGGCTCACACCAAAGAGATACAAAAACAGAGACACTCACCATTAATATCTTTTGCCCTTTATAGTGCATGGCTAATAAGTCACAAGGCCACTGAAGAAGACTCTTTGTCGAAATGCGTTTGACTGCACTCTGGTTTTGTATCTCATCTTGCATAAGCATTGGTTTATTACATCTGCAGATTTTTATGGCTGTATTCTGTTTTTTATATTTCACCTTATATGGGCATTGATTCAATACCACATGTAGAATTCCAGCAGTGATTTTATGTTATGTACAGGCAACGCACGAAGAGATGATATCAGATGTCAAGGACTCCCCGTGTAAACAATCCTGGGCTCAATTCTGACCCGATTAAAAGTGGCTGTTTGAAACTGGCTGGGCAGATTAAAAGGGGTTTTTCCACACCCTTCCTCCATTTCTTCATCTGCCCCAATTTTCCTTACTTTCTTCATTCCCTTCCTCTATTTGTACCTGCCGGCTCCCCACCTCCTGTGGCTCATGCAAGTTAGCTTCTTTTTTTCTAGGATAAATGGTATTAGAGTTTTGTGTGTATAGATATAGATTAGATATAGATATAGATCAGCAGAGTGCAGAAATAACTGGTGTGTTAAGACTGGTAGATGAAAGAATAAAGAAACTTGAGGTTTATTACTACAAAGAGGACAAGAGAGAGGGCATTTTCGATTGTGGCACCTGCCCTCTGGAATTCCCTTCCTTCTGATCTTCGCCATGCCCCCTCCCTGATGGGGTTCTGTCAAGCCTTGAAGACCTGGCTATTCAGGCAGGCCTATAGGATCTCTGGGGTGGACTAACTTTTATGCTGTTATTAACTGGACGGGTGGTTTTTAGCTTAATTTGTTATTATGGTATTTTGATATTGTATTTTACTGTGTACTGTATGTCGCCTAGAGTGGCCGTTAACTCGGCCAGATAGGCGACTTATAAATAAAATTTATTATTATTATTATTATTAAAAATCACACATGCTGAAACAGTCATGCAGCTTCCACTCAGGGAGCCATGAGTAACTCATTGACTGAGAACAAAGACAGGAAGAGAGGTGAGGAAGGGGAGGAACAAAGCCTGCAAAAATAAAAAACATATTAGAGGGTGAATCAGCAGTGAGAAGAATAGATTGTCTTTCTTTCTATCACCCTCCTCCCTGGTTCAAGTGACTTGCAACATGCATAGTTGTTTTACTCCCAACAAATGGAAGATGCACAACCCACTTTTTGCTGCTTCCTCCACCTTGGCTGTCACTCATTGATCTTTCCTGGTTATCTCACACACAGACACATGTATGAGTGCGAAAACAACCAAAGAGTCTTGTGGGATCTAAAAGACTACCTTATTTATTAGTGGGCTGCAATCCACGTTCATCAGATGCATGAAGCATCCTGAGTTGCAGGTATGCATACACATGGGTGGGTGGGGGAATTGGAAACGGTGAGGTCAGAAGGAAATGCAGAAAAGCACAGACAATGATGATTATGTTATTAACAGGGGCTACACAGAGAGAGAAAGAGAGAGAGAGAGATTTGACACATAGGCATCCTGGCATTGGTAAGCCAATGAACACACGATTTATTTGTTTATTTTTTAAAAGCTTTGTCCCAGTTCAGTCCACAAGTGATAGTGCTTGCAGTTTCATACTCCAGTCTCCCTTTGAAGTTTCTTTGTTCCAGTGTTGGCCACCTGAAGGTCAGATACAGAGAAAAGGAGGTGAGCATGATCACAGTAGAGTGGTTGAGAGAGGAAAGAATATGGGAGGAAGGTTAAGTATAGCCAGAAGATGACACAAGCTGCAGGTTCCCCACTCCAGCTTTATATGGAGGGACTATTTAGGAAGTCTGCAGGAGAGTTGATTTTCAGATTCCAATGTGGATGAATGCCAGGAGCAGAAGAATGATTCATTTATGTACTCCTTTTAATATATATATATATTGCTTCACATTTGAAGTTAGTGTTCTCAGTGAAACCATGGAAATTTTTCCATTATGGAAACCTCCAGAACAAGATGACTACCCCTGTGTTAACAACAGGTATGGTCCGGAAAGTACATGATGCCACCACTTCGCTGAAGCTAAGGAGGTCTGGGTCTGGTCAGTACCTGGATAGGAGACCACCTGGGAACCACATGTATGCCACCTTGGGTTCTGTGATGAAAGAAAGGTGGAATATACATGAAATAAATAAATAACTTTGATCAGAGGTAAACCCAACTCAAGTTTGCAGTTCTCAGAATGACATTCATGCTCAAGAACTATGGTGGCAGTACTGTCATGTTCGAGTGGTGGGTTTTCTGGCTGCAGGATGGGCTCATGACGATTAGCACAATCATTTCATCCCACTTAGTGATTCATTAAAGGTAAGCCTAGCTGAACAGAACCCCTTCCTCATGAGACTTGCCATGTTTTCCCATTGCTGACGCTGTTAACATTCCTACACTTAGTAATTTTTCAGGTTCAAAGACATCTGCATAAAAACCTGTCGAGTTGAGAAGATTTTTTGGCCTTTCTCAGAATAAAGCTTTGCTAGCAGAGCGCATTTGCTGCGCATCAATCAGTGTTTTTTTATTTAATTCCAGCTGTGCTTGAAGTTTTCATGAGGAGGAGGGGGAACTTATGGAGAATATTTTCCATAAAACTCACATAATGCCTGATGCTGAGCCAAATAAACAACTGTTGCAAAATCTTGTCTTCTTCTAGGCTGTAGAGCCCCCATCCCCTCTGTTTTTACATAGCTGGGCCAATTCTGGGTTTAAACTCATGCAGCTGCTGCCATCCTGTCTAGTTTGGCTCTTAGACCCAAAATAAACAAAGCCAGGAACTGATCTTGGGACCCTGATAACTGCATAGCATCATTCCCTCTAATAGCAAACCCAGGGGGTGAGTGCCAACAGCTATATAATGTAGCCAAACTAAGAAAAAAGAGGGAGGTATCAGCTTTCTCAGGGGAACTCAGAGGTTTGCAGAAGTACAATACATCTTTCCAAGAAAACCTTAAGTGAGGTTCCCCACCCACTCCCAAACAGCTCAACAAGAACTGGGCATGCTCAGTAGTCACAGAATGTTGGTTGTCGGTTTGAAAAAGAAAGGTGGTGGTTGGTGGTGGTGGAATGGAGCATTCTGGAACAGGTGAGGTTGGCTGGAATCCATCCGCTAAGAGATGAGAAAACATAGCAACATTTTGTTATAGGTCCCACATGTGTGTCCCACAGCTGAAGTAATGGTCTTTCTTCCAATTTGTTGCAGTAATAAAAGAAATGCTGGCTTTCTAATTAAAATTGCCAAAGAATTTTTTTTAACATAATTTATAATACAATACAGCCAATGTTCTTATACATTTCCGCATATGCAGGTTTTAGTAAAACAAATGTTCTGATTCCTTAAGTTAATATTTTGTTTTTTAAAATTTAAAATGCATTTTCCATGTTAGAAAGGTTTTCCAGGTTGAATGTTCCACTTGTAGTGCACACCTGGAGTCCTAGTGTGTGCACAGGCCTCTGACTTCAGTGGAGGAAGCAGATGTGTGTGCAGTAGAACAAACACACAAATCCAGATTGTCCATTGGAATGACTGGGGAAACGCAGGAAGCCGCTGACTACCAAATCACACCACTGTCCAACCTAGCCCAGTACTGGTTATGCTGGTTGGCTGCAGCTCTGCAGGGTTTTTGAGCTCAGTGCTCTTTCCCAGCCCTATATGGAGATGTCCAGGATTGATCCTGGGACAGTTTGCACACAAAGCACACACTATAAATGAGCTACCAAGGCCCTCCAAAGCTTTTGCTAGCTACAAGACACGTGTTTGTGTGTGTATCAAAAATATGTTCCTTACAAGAGTTACAGTAGTTATAAATTACTTATAATATTGTGAAATAATTCATTGAGCCATCTGTGACTCTTGCAAAATCTTACAGAATTTCATGTGAAATTGAATGTTGCAGTTTCTATAAAGAGTCAAGTAGAATAAAAGTATGTGAGTGTCAGCCTTTGGCATTGGACACGGTGCTACATATTACCATAAGTTATCATTGGCAATGAAGAGCAAATAAAAGACAAAACAGAGCAATGCCTTTGGTTGCTGCAGTTCATGGTGGAAGAGAGTTTGAGTTTCCAATGGTCATCTAGTGGACTAATAACTGGTGAATCAGCAAGTTATTCTGAAATAATTGCAAATAAGCTAATTACATTCCACTGCCTTACGTTCGAAGACCCTGGCAGTAGCAGGCATTGCTATGTTAGAATCATAGAATCATAGAGTTGGAAGGGGCCTTGTAGGCCATCGAGTCCAACCCCCTGCTCACAGCAGGAAATCCACAGCTAGAGCATCTCCCGCAGATAGCTGTCCAGCCTCTGCTTGAAGACATCCAGCGAAGGGGATCCCACCACCTCCCTAGGCAGTCGGTTCCATTGCCGAACTGCCCTTACTGTCAAGAAGTTCCTTCTAATGTCCAATCTGAATTTACGCTCCTGCAACTTAAAACCATTAGACCTAGTCCTACCCTCTGGGGCAGCAGAGAACAAATCTGTACCCTGCTCTATGTGACAGCCCTTCAGGTACTTAAAGAGTGCAATCATGTCACCCCTCAGCCTTCTCTTCACCAGACTGAACATGCCAAGTTCCTTCAGCCTTTCCTCATAAGACTTGTTCTCCATACCGGCTATCATCCTCGTCGCCCTCTTCTGAACCCGCTCTAACTTGTCTATATCTTTCTTAAAATGAGGTGCCCAGAACTGAACGCAGTATTCCAGATGAGGCCTGACTAATGCAAAATATAGTGGGACTATTACTTCTCTCGACCTGGAAACTATAGCTCTGTTTATGCAGCCCAAAACCGCATTTGCCTTTTTTGCCGCAGCATCACACTGCTGGGTCATGTTCAACTTACGATCCACTACAATTCCAAGGTCCTTCTCACACGCACTACTGCTAAGTCGGGTATTTCCCATCCTGTACCCGTGCATTTTGTTTTTGTGGCCTAAATGCAGAATCCTGCATTTGTCTTTATTGAATGTCATTTTATTAATCTCAGCCCAATTTTCTAGTCTATCCAGGTCCCTTTGGATTTTATTCCTGTCTTCCATTGTGTTAGCTATCCCTCCCAGTTTCGTATCATCCGCAAACTTCATAAGGCTTCCCTCCACCCCATCATCTAAGTCATTGATAAAAATGTTGAAGAGTATCGGCCCCAGGACAGAACCCTGTGGCACTCCACTCAAGACCTCCTTCCAGTCCAAAGCAGAGCCACCGACAACCACTCTTTGAGTACAGTTTTCCAACCAGTTGTGAATCCACCTGACAGTATTTCCATGTAGTCCACATTTGACGAGTTTGCTAATCAAAAGGTCATGGGGGACTTTGTCAAACGCCTTGCTGAAATCTAGATAGATGACATCTACAGCATTTCCACCATCTACTAAGCTAGTGACCCGATCAAAAAAAGAGATGAGATTAGTTTGACAGGATTTTTTCTTGACAAACCCATGCTGGCTCCTTCTAATCACAGCATTGTCATCTAGATAGTTGCCAATGGACTCTTTTATTATCTGTTCTAATATCTTTCCCGGTATTGAAGTCAGACTGACCGGCCTGTAATTCCCCGGATCTTCTTTTTTACCCTTTTTAAAGAGCGGGACGACGTTTGCTCATCTCCAATCCTCCGGCACCTCTCCCGTTCTCCAGGATTTCTCAAAGATGATGGCAAGAGGTTCCGAGAGTACATCAGCAAGTTCCTTCAATACTCTGGGATGCAGTTCATCAGGCCCTGGAGATTTGAGGTTAACTAGGTATTTCCTGACTATCTCCTTATCAATCTCGAACTGCAGTCCCGACTCCTTACTGAGATTGCTACCGATGCAAGGTTGCACACTGTTCCCTTTTTGGGAGAAAACGGAGGCAAAATAGGTGTTGAGCAGTTCTGCTTTTTCTTTGTTATCTGTCAACATTTTGCCATCTTCATTGAGCAGCAGTCCCACCGTTTCCTTGGTCTTTCTCTTGCTTCGAACATATCTGAAAAAACCCTTTTTGTTGTTCCTCGCTTCCCTTGCCAGCCTCAGCTCATTCTGGGTTTTAGCTTTCCTTACGCTATTCCTGCAAGCCCGAGCCGTTCGTTGGTACTCTTCCTTGGTGATGCGTCCTTCCTTCCATTCTTTATACATGCTCTTTTTTACTTTTACCTCCTCCACCAGTCTTCCGTGTAGCCATTGACTTTTTCCGATGTCTTCCATTTTTCTTCCTCTTTGGAATTGTTTGCGATTGCGCTTTTTGTAATACGTTCTTCATGAGCTCCCACGCTTCTTGGGCTCCTTTTTTCTTTAGTCTATCTAGCCACAGGATCCTACCCATCATTTCCCTGAGCTTGCTAAAATTGGCTTTCCTGAAATCCAAGGTCCATGTTTGACTATATTCTTCTTTGGCTTTCCCCAGAATCCCCAATTCCAGCATTACGTGGTCACTTTCCCCCAAGGTACCGACCGCTTTAATTCCCGTGACCAATTCGTCCATGTTAGTTAAGATAAGGTCCAGGATTGCCGATCCCCTTGTTCCTTCTTCTACTTTTTGAAAGAGGAAATTATCAGCAAGGCCCATCAGGAATTTGTTGGAGGCTTTGTGCTTCGCAGAGTTTGTCTCCCAGCAGATATCCGGGTAGTTGAAGTCCCCCATCACTACTACTTCTTGCCTCCTTGAGATTTCGGAGATTTGTTTGAGAAAGGCCTCGTCTACCACCTCTTCTTGGCCAGGGGGTCTGTAGTAGACACCTACTACCATGTCGGTTTTATTTGTTTCTCCATTTATTTTTACCCAAATGGTCTCTATCGGACCCCTTTGTTCGCTCTCTTGGATTTCCATAGAGGTGTATTTGTCTTTGACGTATAACGCTACTCCCCCTCCTTTTCTGTTGCTTCTATTCTTTCTATAGAGTTTATATCCTTGAATGGCTATATTCCAATCATGGGAGTCATCCCACCAAGTCTCTGTTATCCCTATGAAGTCATATTTGCCTTGATGCACTAAGACTTCAAGCTCCCCTTGCTTGTTTCCCAAGCTCCGTGTGTTGGTATATAGACAGCAGAAGTCTCTTTTGTCCCGATTGGATTCCTCTGTTAATATACCGTGAGCTTTGCCATGCATCCCTTTCTCTCTCCCAGTGTCTCCTGTACCCTTCAAATCCTTGCGTTTACAACCCGCTGTCTTTGGATCGGTCTTTAAGCTATCATCTCCATCCCCCAGAGGCTTTAGTTTAGTTTAGTTTAGTTATTACCAGACCTCCCATCACTGGCACTGCTTCGGCTTAGAGGAGGGAGAGACGAAGAGCAATGCAGTGGCGAGGTCTCCACGGTGCAAAGGAATCACCAGGAGTGCTGGATTGGCTCTGGTGATGCATTTGCACTGCTCCGGCCTCAATGCCACCTTGTCCTTCCCCTTCCTAGTAAGCTGCAGTGATGGCGTTAATGGGAGGTAAGGCAAACACCTCAGCCCTGCCAACTGCTACTGGGCCCTGGAATCAAACAACACTGGGACTTCCATACATAGATCCACTAGACAAAATTGTTTGCATTATGCTTGTATTAATTAAGGGCAGGTTATCATATGTGCCACATCACTGGACTAGTGTGTTCTGGGGACTCACACCTGAAAGCATGAATTTCCTCTGTTTTGTGTCTGAAATGCTATGGCTGAGATCATAGAATAATAGAATAGTAGAGTTGGAAGAGACCTGTAAGACCATCAAGTCCAACCCCCTGCTCAATACAGGAATCCAAATCAAAGCATTCCTAACAGATGGCTGTCCAGTTGCCTCTTGAATGCCTCCAGTATGACACGCTGGGACCAATATGAAGTGCTAGGACCAACATGGAAGCTCTGTCTGTGATTTTTAAATCTGCGACAAGTCATTTATACATTTCTGAGCTTTAGCAATGAACACCCATGTGCAAGTCTGGTCCTGTGAAATTGCATACAGAAAAAAGAACAGATATGAAAGAAAACTGTGTTTTTGCTTTGCCAAAAATAAAAAAAAAGTTATTAGGCTGCAAAAGAAAACTAGTAGCCAGCTCTTTCGTATGTCTTTATATTACATGCGGCTAGCTTGCAGGCTCCATCCCCTTCCTCCAAGTGATTCCTACACTGAACAGGGGGATGGACTTGATGGCATTATAGGCCTCTTCCAGCTCTACCATTCTATGATTTTATGATATCTGGTGGCACTTAAAGCCCCACAGCAATTTTGTTTTGCTGAGCAGCAGATGGCACTATTGAGCCGCACAGTTGCACTGGTGTGAGCTGAGAGGTACATCTTCTCCAACATACAGTACTATAATGAGAGCCAGTGATGGTGTAGTGGTGGTGTAATAGACAGTCAGACTAGTGCCTGGGGGACTCGGATTTAAATCCCCACTCAGCCATGGAGCTCATTGGATGACCTTGGGCCAGTCACTATTTCTCAGCCTAACCTACCTTACAAAGGTTGTTGTGAGGATAAAACAGTGAAGTGGAGAACCATGTATGCCAATGCCACTTGGATGAAAGGTGGGATTTAAATGTAATAATAACAACAACAACAACAATAATAATAACAATAACAATAACAATAATAATAATATAGGCAGGAGTGCAACAATTGGGATGTGAGCTAATCTCCCCCTGGTCGTCACTGATCTGATGAGCAGGGGAACAGTGCGATGTTGGCCCCTATCATTGTGCTAGTGTGATGAAGATGTTTGAACTTCTCTGCCCAGACCAGTGTGGTGATGATGATGATGCAATATCTCTCTGCTCATCAGATTGATCTGATGAACAGTGTCAGCGGTAAATTTTATAACGTTTAAATGTTTAAGGTATATGCTTTTCTCTGTGTGTACATGAGCTGCTAGTGTGTTGGCTATGCCCAGTTGGGCCAGGCCCACCACTGTCAGGCAGTCATCAATGGAGTGGCTAATCATTAGTGTAGCCCTTGGGCTCAAAAATGTTAGCCTCCCCTGCTATAGATACACTAGAGCATGAAGACATGAACTGAGTGAGCCCCATTTTATATAGGAGCCCTTGGCCCAAACCCTGCTATCAATTCACCTTCATGTAAATTTTGATTAGCTGGCTTAATTTGTTGTTGGAAAGGTAACGGGAATGCTAGGTTCACATATAGAGTTTTAAACAAGACAGTACACTCTCTCATTGTATCATACACAACAGTAGCTCTAGGAAATTCAAAAACTGTATACATCACAAAATATTGGTCCATCCAGTCAAAGGAAGCACAATATTTAACATCAGGGGTTGACAAGCTGTGGTCCTCCAGATGTTGTTGGACTCTAACTCCCATCAGCCACAGCCAGCAAAGCCAATGGTCAGGGATGATAGGAGAGCTTCCCCACCACTCTTTTGTGTGTGTCCATCCCTTTACTCTTCTAAAACACACAAGAAATACAAATACAGGAGTATAGGACTGGCATTATTATTATTATTATTATTATTATTTAATAATAGCATTTATGTAGTACTTTAGAAGGTTCCAAGCACTTCATTTTCTTTCTCTCAGAACAACCCTGTAAGGTAGGGCAGCTAATTATTCCCATATTTTAGACAGGGAAGGGGACAGGGCTTGCCTAATATCACCAAGTCATTGGGTGCATGATCAAGCCAAGATTCTTATCAGGGACTTCCCAGTTCATACTCTTATCCACTACTCTATTGCCCTTGCCCCAGGTTACAGTGAACATATGGCCGGGGAACTGGACTCAATGCACTGATGCATCCTTGCATGTTCAGCTTTTTGTCTGCATAAAGCAGGTGATCTTTGGATTTTGTTGTTGTTATATGACTTTTGTTGAACTAAAGTTCCCCCACCCCTGACCATTAGCTTTGCTGGCTGGGTTAATGGGAGGTGGTCTAACAACTTCTAAGGACCACCACATTGGCTATCTCTGGCATAGAGCCTCTGTTCTTAAGGAGGCTCTCAGGATTCCTGATTGTGTAGGAAAGAGCTCTATGTGTGAACAATTGAACACATGAAGGTTCATATAGATGTTAAGCTGAATGCACTGGAGGTCGGACTTCCTGGAAGGAGTGCTGGCTGGTGATTGTCTCTGAGTGAGCTCTATCTCAGAGGAAGCTTATTTCAGTTAAAAGCCAGTCAAGAGGAATTTTTGACTGGCGTAAATGTTCTCCAAGATAAAAGGAGAACCGAAGAGATTTTCCACGGAACTCCGTCGAGCTGTAGATTGCTAGATTTGATCAGGAATCCCCCTGAGATAAGAAGGCTTTTCTAGCAGCGGAAGACTGAGTCTGGATTTCCAACAGGCTGTGCTGAAAGTAAGTGAGACTTTTTTCTTTCTCTTTTAAAAACGTTTTTAACAAGCTAGCCTCCTTCTGTCTAAATCTTATCAACTAACTTAAATTACTATCGTAAAAGAGACTTGTTTACGAATCGGCAACTCAGAAACTTGGGTGAGTCACACTTTTTTCGTATTATTCAAAGCTAAGGAAGAAGGGAGCAATTCAAAGAACCTGCTTTATTTTTTATGACAAAAAGCTGGCTTAAAGCTGGAATTACAAAGATTAAACGGATAAGAGGCAACTTATTAGATAAGATGATTTGATTATTTGAAGGAAATATATCTGAGAATATTTTTTTTAGTTTGGATTAATTTTTTTTTTGAACGAATCTGCTGTTCGTGTATCTTACTAACTGCTGGATGCTGAAAACTGGATTTGTTTTACATTCCTGAATGTGCTGGAGATAAGAACTGTGTTGGTTAAACAGGCCTGGAATATTAACTTTTTTGTTGCTGGAAGAAAAGAAACTGTTTGCCTCTACATTGGCTAATAATAGAAAAGGTTTTTTTTTTTTCAAGAATGACAACTAGGAAAACAGCCAAAGTTTTGGAGCGAAGAGTTTCAATTGATACACAGGAAGGGATGGACATGTTCCAGAAAATTATGGAGGGATTTAGTGATTTTAAACAAGAGTTGAAACAAGAGATGAAACAAGACAGACAACAACTTAAAGATGAATTTTGCAATATGAAAAAGGATTTTAAAGATTTACAAGATCATATTAAAACAGAAGTGGGTGAGATTAAAAATAACATTGGGCAATTAACACAGGATGTAAAAAATGTTAAAGGTAAGGTGCAAACCTTAGAGAATAGAATAGACATTACAAATATGGAATTGGAAAAAAATTTGGACTATATTGCTGTTATGGAACTTAGAGATAAAGAACATTGCTTGAGATTCCGTGCAATTCCTGAGGAAACAGGTGAAGATATCAGAGAGAAAATTGTTAATGTTTTGGCAAAATCCTTCGACAGGAACGAAGATCGGATGGAATTTGAAATAGACAAAGTTTATAGAATTAATTCCAGATATTCAACA
Source organism: Rhineura floridana (assembly GCF_030035675.1). Taxonomy (NCBI): domain Eukaryota; kingdom Metazoa; phylum Chordata; class Lepidosauria; order Squamata; family Rhineuridae; genus Rhineura; species Rhineura floridana. The sequence continues at coordinate 210,473,419 of NC_084481.1, read as the reverse complement.
ATAAAAAAAATCCCAAGAGATGTGCTTGTTTATTTTTAAAAAAAGAGGACCAGAGATATGGTTTTGCAACATCATTTTAACAATGTCTTCAAAATTGACGGTAAAGAAATACAGGTGATGAAGGAAATTCCTGTTAGGCTTCTACGTAAGAGAAAAGATTACGCTTTCTTCACAGAAAAACTTAAACAATGTAAAATTCAATTTAGATGGGATGTTCCAGAGGGAGTGATTTTTACATTTAGACAACAGAAGTATCGATTAAATACTGTTCAAAAAGCAAGGGATTTCTTGAGAAAAGCCTCAAAAGACATGGAAGAAGATAAACTCAAAGATATGGACATAATTCCTGGGAAACAAAGTCAACAGAAACAGGTATAGGAAGAAAAGGATGATGATGGATCAAAGGGAGCAACAGGCACAGACTTTTCTAAAATACATGCTTAAAAATGGATTACAAATATCTAACTTGGAATATAAATGGAGCTAATTCGTCGCAGAAGAGAATTTCATTATTTGAAAAAATTAAAATTGGATATAATTTGTTTACAAGAAACTCATATTAAGAAGAAAGATTCTAAATATTTAATTTGTAAAAATTTGGGTGAAGAATTTATTTCGGCAGGATTAAAAAAAAAATGGTGTGGTTATTTATATTAATTCACAATTGTCTCCTAAATTGATATTATTGGATGATAGTGGCAGATTTGTGGGAGTTGAAATCACCATTCAGGGTACAAAAATTTTGATAGTGGGCATTTATGCTCCTAATGAAGATAAAACAAGGTTTTATACTGGACTTATGGAAAAACTATCAGAGTTTGCATATGATCATTGGTGTGTCATGGGTGATTGGAATGGGGTAATTTCACCAAAAATGGATAGACTTTCTGAGAAAAATATTAAAGAGACACAGGGCAAATTGCCGAGGATCTGTTTTGAATTGATGGAACATTTAGAATTGGTGGATGCTTGGAGATATATAAATGACAATGCAAAGGAATTTACTTATTTTTCAGAAAGACATAAAACATTTTTGAGGATTGATATGATTTGGATGTCTAAAAATTTAGTGAAAGATATTTCCAAGATGGATGTGTTACCAAAAACCTTTTTGGATCATAATCCAGTGATATTGACTTTAAAAAAAAAAAAATCTTGGATTTAGATGGAGACTAAATGAATCTTTATTACAGAATGATAAAATAGTGCAGGAATGTAAGAAGAAATTAAAAGAGTTTTTTGAACACAATTTACATAAAGGAACAGATGAAAATATTGTTTGGGATACAAGTAAAGCATTTATGAGGGGATATTTTATTAAATGTAATTCTGAATTAAAAAAGAAGAAACAACAGAAAATGCAATTGATCTTGGAAGAAATAAAACAAAAAGAGGAAGAATTGAAAAAGAATCCAACTAAAGCTTCTACTGTAAATCAAATTAAAATGTTACAGAAACAAGTGTCAATGTTGACAGTTAGAGAAATTGAAAGGAAATTAAATTTTGCTAAACAAAGGACTTTTGAATTTGCAAATAAACCGGGGAAATTGCTAGCATATAAATTAAGAAAAGAACGACAAAAAAATCTTATTTTAAAGATACAAGAAGGAGATGAGATGTTGACAGACAATTTAAAAATCCAAAGGGTTTTCCATCAATATTATTCAACTTTGTACAAGTGTCAGGAAATTCCCTCAGAAAAAATAGAAGAGTATATATCCAAACAGAATTTGCCCAAAATTACAGATCTTCAGAGACAAGCTATTAATGGTCCTATTACGTCAAGAGAAATATCTGAGGTTATAAGTAAAATTAAATTAGGAAAGGCGCCAGGACCGGATGGACTATCAGCAATGTATTACAAATGCTTGGAGGAGGAACTTTTACTACCTTTACAGTATACAATGAATTCTATTTTACAAGAGGGGAAGATACCGGATAGTTGGAAAAATGCCAATATAACATTAATACCTAAAGAGGAGCAGGATTTAACTAAAACAAAAAATTATCGGCCAATATCTTTACTGAATAATGACTATAAAATTTTTACAATGATTTTGGCTGAAAGAATGAAAATAATATTGCAACAATTTATTCAGGAAGATCAAGCGGGGTTTTTACCTAAAAGACAATTACGTGATAACGTCAGGAATGTTTTGAATGTGTTGGAATATCTAGAACAACGAAATGACATAAAAGCTGCTTTGATTTTCTTGGATGCTGAGAAAGCATTTGATAATTTGAATTGGAAATTCATGTTTAAGGTTCTAGAGCAAATGGACTTTGGAGATAATTTTATAAAATGGATCAGATCGATTTATACATCACAGAAGGCACAGATAATTGTCAATGGGGATTTAACGGACTCATGTGAAATACAAAAGGGTACAAGACAGGGATGTCCATTGTCCCCCCTTCTATTTATTCTGGTTTTAGAAGTGCTGCTTAGAGACATAAGGCAAGACAAAAGGATTTCGGGAATAAAGATAAAAAAAGAGGAATATAAATTGAGAGCATTTGCTGATGACTTGATAACCGCTGGGTGAGGTCATCAGGAGTTATGGAGTGCGTTTCCAGCAATATGCTGATGATACACAGCTCTGTTTCTCCTTTTCATCTTCTTCAGGTGAGGCTGTTGCTGTACTGAACCGCTGCCTGGCCGCGATAATGGACTGGATGAGAGCAAACAAACTAAAACTCAATCCTGACAAGACTGAGATGCTGCTAGTTGGGGGCCCCTCTGCTCAGATGGTTGATGTCAGACCTGTCCTAGATGGGGTTACACTCCCCCTAAAGGAACAGGTCCGTAGTTTGGGGATCTTATTAGATCCGCTTCTGTCACTTGAGGCCCAGGTAGCCTCGGTGGCACGAAATGCGTTCTACCAGCTTCGGCTGGTAGCCCAACTACGACCCTATCTGGACAGGGAGAACCTAGCCTCAGTTATTCACGCTCTGGTAACCTCTAGATTGGATTACTGTAATGCTCTCTACGTAGGGTTACCTTTGAAAACGATTCGGAAACTTCAGCTAGTGCAGAATGCTGCGGCCAGAGTTCTTACTGGGACGAAGAAATTCGACCACATAACACCTATTCTGGCCCAACTGCACTGGCTTCCAATATGTTTCCGGGCCAGATTCAAAGTGTTGGTCCTTACCTATAAAGCCCTTAACGGCACTGGACCGCAATATCTGATGGAACGCCTCTCCCGCTATGTTCCTACCCGTTCACTCCACTCGACGTCTAAGGCCCTTCTCCGGGTCCCAACCCATACAGAGGCCCGGAGAACAGTAACAAGATCTAGGGCCTTTTCGGTGGTGGCCCCCGAATTATGGAATGCCCTCCCAGATGAGATACGCCTGGCGCCTTCTCTGTCATCTTTTCGGCGCCAGGTAAAAACCCACCTCTTCACCCAGGCATTTTAAAGTATTTAAGCTTTTAATCTTTTTTTTTTAGTTTTCTTTCACTTTGTTTATATAATGTTTATATTGTCTGCGCAATACACACTTGCTGTATTTTAAATATTGTGGTTTTATCATGTTGTACACCGCCCTGGGAGCTGCTAGCTATAGGGCGGTTTAGAAATGCAACTAAATAAATAAATAAATAAATAATTGTATTAGAAAATCCCTTGGAAGGAATCAAAGTATTGATGGATAAATTAGAAGAATTTGGACCATTAGCAGGATTTAAGATCAATAATCAAAAAACGAAGATGCTGGTGAAAAATTTATCTTTAAGAGATCAAAAAGAGTTAATGGAGAAGATAGATTTTAAAATAGAGGAAAAGGTGAAATATTTAGGTATCATTATGACAAATAAAAATTCAAAGTTGTTTCATAATAATTATGAAAAACTATGGACAGAGATTAAGAAAGATTTGTTAAGATGGGATAAATTACAGTTGTCATTAATGGGTAGAATATCTGTAATAAAAATGAATGTATTGCCGAGAATGATGTTTCTATTTCAAACAATACCTGTCATATCCTCTGATCTACCTTTCAAACAATGGCAAAAAGATATTTCTAAATTTGTTTGGCAGGGGAAAAAACCAAGAGTTAAATTTAAATTATTACAAGACGCCAAAGAAAGAGGAAGGCTGGGATTACCAAATTTGAGACTTTATTTTGCTGCTTGTTGCTTAGTCTGGATAAAGGAATGGATTCTATTGAGGAATAAAAGATTATTGGATTTGGAGGGTCACAACCTGAAGTGGGGATGGCATGGATATCTATGGTATGATAAAGTAAAAGTTAATGTGGATTTCAATAATCATTTTATAAGACGTCCTTTGTTGAATATATGGAATAAATACAAAACAAGGTTTTTTTCGAAAATACCACTATGTGTTTCAAGTCAAGAAGCATTTTATAGAAGAGAAATGGCTGGAAAAGAGAAATGGTTAACTTACCAAGAACTATTAGAAAATGTGCATGGTGAATATATAATGAAAGAGAGAGAACAACTAATAAAGGAAGGATATAGTTCACAATGGTTTGCCTATTTACAATTGTTAGAAAGATCTAAAACGGACAAGAAAATGTATGGGTTTGAAATAAATAAATCTGATTTTGAAATAGGTTTGTGTACAAATGATGAATGCATAATTGCAAAAATGTATAAATTTTTATTAAAAATGGACATGGAAGAAGAACAAGTAAAAGAGTGTATGGTTAAGTGGGCAAAAATTTTTGGTTATAATATACAAATGGATAAATGGGAAAATATGTGGAAAAAAGGTTTGAAATTTACATTATGCTATAATCTTAAAGAAAATTTTTATAAAATGATGTATCGCTGGTATATGACTCCAGAAAAGTTGTCAAAAATGTATAGTAATGTTTCTAATGTATGTTGGAAATGTAAACAACAAGAAGGATCTTTTTATCATATGTGGTGGTTGTGTAAACAGGCAAAATTATTTTGGGCACAGACAGGTAGGATGATGCAAAAAATCTTAAAGATTCAGTCAAAGCCAGAAATTTTTTATTGGGTTTTATGGATAAACAAAAGGAAAAGAAATATGGAAGAATAATATTATATATGATCACGGCAGCAAGATTACTATATGCACAAAAGTGGAAAATGGAATCGATACCAACAATGGAAGAATGGCTATTGAAATTAATGGACTTAGTTGAGATGGACAAATTGACATGTCTTATTAGAGAAAAAACGACAGATACATTTCTTAAGGAATGGAAGCCTCTTTTGGACTTTTTGTTGAAAGAAAAAAATGAAATGATGATAATGGGATTTGACGATTAATTAAGATAGACTTTGGAAAAAAGTGAATTTCGTATGTTTTAGGAGACAGGTTTGATATATATTATATACTTATAGCTGATCTGTAACAAATCGGAAGTCAAGTTTTTCTTTTTCTTTTATTTTTTTTCTGTTGTATTGTTTTTGTTGTATTTGTATTTGTTTTTATAAAAAATTGAATAATAAAAAAAATATTATAAAAAAAAATGAATGCACTGGAGGTCAAGACAAGAGAAAGGAAAGTTCCTCCCATTCCATGTGGTCATCATAACACTTGAATAGGTTTTATGCCTGCTGTTCTCAATTAAAAGAAGCCCCATGCTTGGAGGGAGGATCTGTGGCCCTCCAGATATTGCTGGGCTATAGCTCCCATCATCACTAACCATTGGCTATACTGGGTGGGGCTGATGGGAGCTGGAGTCCAATAACACCTGGAGGGCCACATGTTCCCCACTCCTATACTAAGCGATGGTTGCAGTGTCCCTGAGGCAAAAGTGAAAATGTCCCAGAGGGAACACATAGGGGTGCAGCAGGACTGGATCTCTCAACCTTGCCCTGAAAAAGTTCCAAGGCTTTTTGCCATGCATAAAAGGTCCCAGCCAGGAGCACAGGAGGTTGCTCATAAGAACATAAGAAGAACCTGCTGGATCAGGCCAGTGGCCCATCTAGTCCAGCATCCTGCTTTCAGTGGCCAACCAGATGTCCAAGGGAAGCTGGTAAGTAAGACCTGAGTGCAAGAGCACTCTCCCCTCCTGTGGCTTCCAGCAACTAGTTTTCAGAAGCGTACTGCCTCTGACAATGGGAGCAGAGCACAGCCATCATGGCTAGTTGCCACTGAGAGCCTTATCTTCCATGAAATTGTCTAATCCTCTTTTAAATCCATCCAAGTTGGTGGCCATCACTGCCTCTTGTAGGAGCAAATTCCATAGTTTAACTATGCACTTCATGAAGAAGTACTTTAATTTGAATCTTCCAACATTCAGCTTCATTGAACATCCATGAATTCTAGTATTGTGAGAGAGGGAGAAAACCTTTTCTCTATCCACTTTCTCCATGTCATGCATACTTTTATACGCATCTATCATGTCACCTTTTACTTGCCTTTTCGCTAAACTAAAAAGCCCCCAATGCTGCAACCTTTCCACATAGTAGAGTCGCTCCATCCCCTTGATCATCTTGGTTGCCCTTTTCTGAACCTTTTCCAACTCTACAATATCCTTTTTGAGATGAGGCGACCAGAACTGTACACAGAACTGTGCACAGTTCTGGCCTTTGGACAAGCTGCTCTTTGGACAAATCCTAGGATCCCATTCAATTAATAGTCATACACATTTTTCCCATTCAAATAATAATTATACGTGTTTTTCCTTGTACAAACACCTCATCTGAATGGGGTCCTTTTGTTGCAGATCTGGGTAGTGTAGGTACCGAGTAAAGCAGGACAGCACCAAGACAAGCTTTTTATGAATGGCACATTGAGATCACTCCCTTAGTTTTAGCAATAGTACAGGTTCAAATGATAGGGTGCCCAAGGGAGATCATGCCTGGCAATTGTAAATGTATTATATATAAATAAAACAGAATTCAGTCATGGAAATAAAAATGGCATTGGTTGGCTGGAGCAGGTAGCCTATGCAAACCTTACAACCAATATCCGTTTTCCCCAAAGTTTCATCTGTAATGAATTAATTTTTAATTATTCAAAATGGGCCACCCCGTCAAACCCACTGTTTAACACTGCTACTTTTAACACATTGTCTGTGTTTTTTCCCATAAGAAACATAAAAACAGTGCTATTGTGGTACATTAACAGCAGACTTTTCCCGTTGTTTTTCCACTGAAAAGGATGTTCGGAGAGTTTCCATGGAAGTCACTATGTGGACAGATGGTGCCGCACTAGGTCTCCTAAGGAACATCCTAAAATAGACCTCCTTTGACTTCCTTCGAAAATGTTTGCCTACAATGACATACACAATTGGGTTCAGGCAACTGTTGCTGAAACTGCAATAGGTGGCAATCTGGGTAGCCACATCAATGGCTTGTTCAGCCCTACAACCAGTGATGACTTTGATGCGATGCAATGTTTCCAAGAACGTGGTGATCTGGAAAGGAAGCCAGCAGACAATAAACAGAAGAAGGACCACAAGAACCAGGATTGTGGCTCTTTTCTCTGTCTGAAAGGCTTTGATCTTCTGGATTTTGCTGTTTCGTAAAGCTTGGATGATTTGCACTGTACAATAGGTGGTGACAGAGAGAGGCATGAGAAAGCCCACTGTGTTCAGTAAAGTGTTTGTGATGACTGTCCACTGATCAAGAGACGGGTACTCCAGAATACAGGCTGTGGCATTATAGTCAGGCTCATACTTTAATGACCGGAACAGGAGAACAGGAGAGCAAAGGAACAGAGCAGACATCCAAATGACCAGGCAGTTCCACTTGGCGCACCAAACTCGGCGCAGACGTCCCAGAGACATTGTCTTCACCAAGGCCAAGTAGCGATCGATGCTCACCATCACCAAGAAATAAATGCTGGAATACAAGTTCATATAAACGATTGTATTGATGACTTTGCAAAGGGTGAGCCCAAATGGCCAATGAAAATTATTGGCTATATTGATCGCCCAGAAAGGCAAACCGCAGAGCAACAGGAGGTCAGCAGCTGCTAAGTTGGCCAAGTAAACTTCTGCCACTGTGCACCGACTCTTATGGAAACACAAAACACTGAGGACAAACACATTCTCCACCACTCCCACGGCAGCAAGAAGCCAGAGGAACACAGGCTGGATGTCCAAGAGCCATTGCCATTCCTTTGGCCAGGGGCAGGAGGAGTTGTCTGCTCCGTTGAGCAAAATGGACTGATTCATCCCAGATTTCCAAGTGGCTCCAACACCATAAAGGGCTGTACTGTTTGCAGCCATGACGGTAGTCGCTTCAAGGCTAGAAAAGGAAAGGAAATTCAGCCCGCTATGCAGAAGTTAAACATATGCAATTAAAAATCAAGAGCCAGACGTGGCTCCTCCCAGAAGAAAGATTGAGGGGGCAAATAAAAGAGCAAACTGAATTCTCTGGGGACAGAGTGCCTTGCAGGCATGAGATGTATAAAACAAAGACGGAAGCTAATTTTTGCCATCAGCAGCTCCCGTTTTGGTAGGTGAGAGGGATATATGTGTGAGTGAGTGCCGTCTGTGCAGACAAAACGCTGCTTTTAACACTGTTGGGTATGCCTGCTCCAAGTTTCTGCTCAGGATTGCTCACTATGTCATTTTTAGGTAGCTTGTTCATTCTCAGACTAACCTACCTTGCAGGGTTGTCTTGAAGATAAACTGAGTTTACCTTCTTGGATAGGACCTCTTTATTATCTGGGTCAGTGGAGAGCCTTTACAAGCCTGAGGGCCACATCCCTTGGCAGGCAACCTTCCAGGAGCCAAATGCTAGTGGTGGACAGGGCCAGAGGCAAGTGTGGGCAGAACTATGGCTGTGCCTATTACCTTTGTAGAGAAGGCTTCGTTCCAGCCATGCAAAAGTCAGAGGTTCCTACATACCTGCACCCATCTCTCGATCCTCCATCCAGGCAAGCAAGAAGCATTATGACAGTTCAGGGACACATTCCAGCCATGCAAAAGCGCTCAAGGAGAGTGTGTGAAGCAGGGCTGGTGAGAAGTTTGGCCCAGAGAGAGTCCAAAGGGCCAGGCAGAGAGGCATGGAGCAGAGCTTGGAAAAGTTACTTTTTTGAACTACAACTCCCATCAGCCCAATCCAGTGGCCATGCTGGCTGGGGCTGATGGGAGTTGTAGTTCAAAATAGTAACTTTTCCAAGCTCTATCAGGGCTGCATTTGGCCCCCAGGCCTGAGGATCCCCACCCCTGATCTAGTGTGTGCCTTTGTGCTCCCACACCTATCATGAATGTTTGAGTGTGTCAACGCAGGCATTGCAGCAGGCTGGGCAGCTGGTTAAAAATATGAAAAACTACAGCTGACTATGGTGAAAGGTGGCTTTTGTTGCAGAATTGCTGGTGCTGAGACCTTTGGGATATTATACTGCTTGACAGAAGTAGGAACTTAACAGTTCTGAGTGTGTTGCTGCTAGTTACTGCCATCACCTTCCTTTCTATGTCTGGAAACTGCAGTGAGATTGATCAGTGTTGGTAGGCCAGGTGCCACCCTTGATGTAGCAGGCGAAGGTGACACACTCCCTGCCAGATGGCAATGTTCAGGGAGAGACTTACATGTATCAAAAAGAGCCCTGAACATGCTTTGAGGCAACTTTTTTTTTTAATGTACTGCAATACGCTTCTCCAAGCTGGTGCCCTCCAGGTGGATTGGAGTATAACTCCCATCAGTCCCAGCTTTGGATGAGTGAGAAATTCAGTTAAGCTTGCATTTAAAGCCAAATTTATTAAATTTGCACTTTCCAAAGGTATATGAGAACTGAAACACAGCCTTCCTTCAAAATGTGCACTTATCCAAATTTTGCAATGCAATTCTCCAACCAAGCAATGCTTTACAGTGGCGTACCTAGCGTATTTGACACCCGGAGTGGATCATTTTTTAACACCCCCCTCCTCTATACAGTAAAATTATTTTCAGTAATGATCATGAAATGAAATGAATAATAATAATAATAATAAGTTTGGCAGAGATTCATAAACATCCCATTCTCCCACTCTGAGGAACACGACCAGAGGAGGGCAGAGTAGGGGGTGTTTCAGCCACAGGCTAGAGGCACACCGCCGCCACCACCTTGCTCCATCCCTCCCTCTGGCTGGCTGCAGGGATGGGTCCTCCTGGCCCCAAGGCAATGAGCATTTGGACAGATTTTATATTTATATATTATTGCATGTATATCCCACCTTCTCTCCACAGAGCTGAAGGTGGCGTACATGGTTCTCCTCCCTTTCCACTTTATCCTCACAGCAACTCTGTGAGGTGGGTTAAGCTGAGAGATTGTGACTGGCCCAAAGTCACCCAGGGAGCTCCATGGCTGAACGGGGATTTGATTCCTGGTCTCCCAGGTGCCAGTCAGACACTCAAACCACTACGCCACATTGGCTTTCATTTCCCCAGTGAGATGAGTGTTGTGCGTGCGTGGATTATATAGCTGCATGCACAAAGTTCCTAACTTGATTATCATCCCAAAATATGAGATGCGCTACGGAGGGGAAGTAAGAGAGCCCCTTGGTTCTGGACTGGGGCTGTTGGTTATAATCCCAAAATAAATTTCCACCTCCCCCACCAAATACACATAAGAAATAAGGCCTTAAATAAGTTGTGGATTCAAATCTGTGATGCAGCTGCATTTGGAATACTGCATACAGTTCTGGTTGCCTCACCTCAAAAAGGATACTGAAGAGTTGGAAAATGTTCAAAAAAGGGCAACCAAGATGATCAAGTGGATGGAGCCTGGAAGGGGAGAGTGCACTCAGTGCTGCCTGCAGTCTTATAGACTTATAGAATCATAGAGTTGGAAGGAGCCTATAAAGCCATTGAGCCCAACCCCCTGCTCAACGCAGGAATCCAAACTGAAGCACACAATTTTGGATTAAAAAACTTTTAAAAGGCTCTTCTAACTTGTGTTCCACTTCCAGTAGAGTCCATTAAGACCAGCCTTTCCCAACTTGGCGGCCCCCAGTCGTTTGGGACTACAACACCCATCAGCCCCAGCCATCATGGCCATGCTGATGGGAACTGTAATCCAAAACAGTCGGAAGGCACCAAGTTGGGAAAGGATGCCCAGATCGGGGATAGGGGAACCTTTGGCCCCCCAGATGCCACTGAACCACAACTCCCATCAGCCCTAGCCACTGACCACAGGAGTTGCAGCTGAGCAACATCTGGAGGGCCCAAGCTGATTGGCCACGGCGAGAACAGGATGCTGGACTAGATGATCCACTGGCCCGATCCAGCAGGGCTCTTATGTTCTTAAACTGTCACATCCAACCTTATTATCATTGGAACAACACAGGATTAAATTAAACCCATGAGTTCCCCCTCCATAGTGGGTCTGAGTAAACTCACTTCCTCCTCCCGTCCAGAGGGGATGCCAGATGCTCTGCAGAGGGGGAATGCTACCTCCTTTCCTTCCTTGGTGCTCTGCACACCTCCTTTTTTCCCAGAGAGAGGGACGGATCGAGGATGTGTGTGTGTTCCTGTTCTCTGTGGTTTCCTTTCTGCTTCTCCCTGCCCCATTGTAGGAGAGTGAGAGTGAGTGCAGCCCTCCATTTGTCTCGTGGCACCTTGCATGCATGCTCCTCGGGCAGCCATTTTGGAAATGGGGTTCTCTCAGCCTCAGGTGGAGCAACAAGTTCCACACCCCCACAGCTGCTGAGGGGAGCCATGAGGAGGAGAGAAGGAGGAAATGGCGGCGCAAGCGGCTGTTGCTGCTGCTGAGACTCAGCTGACAATGCGCCCCCTTATTGCCTGCACCCAGGGCGGACCGCACCCACCACTCCACCCTTGGTACACTACTGCAAAAATGCATATATGAGGGGAAAGTGTGCACAAAATGAACATATTTGTGAAAATAACATACAAAAATGCATTATATTGGGTTAAATAGCTTGCAAAAATGTGTACATTTGTCAAAACTGCCTACAAAACATTATTAGAAGAAACTTACATTAAAATGCAAAAGAATATTCATGAGGATTTAAAAAACAAACCCACAAATTGCTGCAGAAATGTGGAGAACTTAATTTAAGATAAGAAAAATGAGAAACTGAGAAAACAGAAATGGACAGATCATTCCATCCCTAGCCAGTCAGCATGTAGTCCAAAACTGGGAGGACACCAGCTTAGGGAAGGCCATATTGCAGCACAGCAGTGAATCAAAAGCTGCTTTGCTACAGCTGTTTGCCTGATTACCCCTTCATTGCTTCCTCCTCCTCCTGGAGGGTGAAACATCCCACAGCTGCTTGCTTGAGGTGGGAGGATGTTAGGAAGGCGTGGGACGCTTTATTTCCCAGAAGCAGGAGAGCGAGGCATTGCTGGGACTGGTGGTAGAATCAGGGCAGGTAACTGAGCCACCTCCTTCCATCATCTTTGCTCTTCTAACCCAACTCTTCCTCCTCCCGCTGCTGAGAAAGGCAGCCTCCTGCAGGCGGCACCTCTACCTGTCTCGGGCAAGTGGCTGTGGAGTGTTTCAGTTCCCAAGAGGAGATGTGACTGCAAAGCTGCCAATTTTTCTGCCCAGCTCCGGGCCCAATTTAAAGTACTCATCTTAACCTTTAAAGCTCTAAAATGGCTTGGGTCCAGGTTACCAGTTGGGCCACCTTCACCAATCTAATCCTGCCCATCAGGGGTCCTTTTTGAGTGCTGCTATTAAATTCAGTTTGCTGAAATGACAGGGCCTTCTCAGCAATGGCCCCAAAATGACACCATTACTTTCTGATGGAGTTATGCTTTGCACCTCCATTTCTGCCATTTAGAAGACCTTCCTCTTTACAGCTGCCCTTAACCAACGTGATAAATCTTCTGTGTCTCCAGAGCAGCCTTTCATAATAACCTGTACATCTGTTCTACTGTGATTATTTTTTGACTGTACCTTGTCTCCCACCCCTTTGCAAATGGCTTTGTAAGGTCATAACTCTAAAATATTTTAAATATAACAGAACAATATAGCAGCTTTTCTTTTGCTGCTGTGCCAGTCATTCATACATTAAAAAGTGGTCTCAAAGTGCATACAAAGCACCTTGAGCCTCTTTTGGATATATGTATATTTCTGCCCTTAAACAGGGGCAGACAGACATTTAAAAATGACAGGCAGAGAGAGGTGTTGGCAAATCATGTGATTATAAAAGAAACAAGAATGGATGCATGCAAAGCAGGCAGGGTTACTATGCTGCTTTCATCTTTGCGCAGAACAATTACAGTAATTGTAGCATTTTTCACCATTATTGGACAAGCTGCACTTGCTGAAATTTCGTCTTCTGAATAAATATTAAATGCACAGGGTCTCTGGATTCCTTTGCATCTCATCCCCCACTAAAACAAATAGATTTACTCAGGCATGTAAATAATCATAGCAGTTTGCAATTCCATCTCTTCACAGATGAAAACAATTTTTATCCTCCTAGTCAAATATTTCAGTTCAACTCCTTTTGGTTATTGGAAAAACTTTGTGGGTATTTATACAGTACAGTAGGGCCCCACTTTACAGCGCTTTGCTTTACAGCATTCCACTAATACAGCGGTTGTGAATTGTAGAAAGGCCCTGCTTTACAGCGCTTGTTCCGCTTTTACGGCGGTTTCAATGTAAGACAATGGGATCCGCTGTACAGCGGTTTTCGCTTTACAGCAGGGGTCCGGAACGTAACTCGCTGTATGAGCGGGGCACTACTGTACATAAAATTAAATGGCACATAGTTTTTTTTTAGTTTTGCTTAAATCTATTGCTTAAATCTATTGATGTAATGTTAGCTAACCCAGGACAAACACACAGGGCAAATTTATGACACTGCTACACATTCTAGCCGCTGCAGCTTTGGAATTGGACAGTAAGTGCGCACTGACTTGATTGCCAAACTGGGCTTGTGAAAAAGAAGCCATGACATGAATTTTTTTGCACAAGTTCAACTCAGCTCAGATAAACTCAGTCACCATGTGTGAATTGGTCTGCTAGGAGCTTACAAGGAGAAAATGGATAGCAGGTCTCAGCATAAAAACCTATGTTCCAAAGAATTGCCTTGTTGGGTTCTTTCCAAGGTATATCTAACCTAGCATTCTGTTTCTGAGAACAACCGGCCAGATACTTCTGGGATGATATAAAAGCAGAGAATGAAGGGATGTAGGCTTTCCGGGAAAGTTTAGATCAGAAGATTTTCACCTGCCCTAAGTTGGTAGAGGTCAGATTCAACATCTCTCTTTGGCTTACATTTAGTAAGCAAACTAAAGAAAATAAAATTAAAAATGTGCTATTAATTTTAAATACTGTATAAGTATCTCCAAAGTTTTTTCCAATAGTCAAAGGAAATTGAACTTAAATGTTTGATTAGGAGGGGGGAAATTCAATAAAATGCATTTAACATGAGCAGTCTCTTGTATAGAATTCTACTGAAAAATAAGTCACACTGAGTTCAGTGGGGCTCAATCTCAGATAAATGGGTATAAGACGACAGCCTTACTTATGTGGGAGGAAGCCCCCCTGAACTCAATTGTGTCTTACTTCTGCATAGACATACGTAGGACTGTGCTGTTAAATGTCAGGAGTGGAAACTACAACAAAATATTACAGTATAAAGTACTCCTATTCAGGGTTCCAGCCAGCTTGCTGATGCCCTTCCAGGATTTTCCATTCCATTCCCCCTCCTATCCCCCACCCCTATTTTCCATTTTTCCCTCTCAACAGTTAGTTGGCATTCCATAAACACTGCCACTGAGCATCCTAAATTGTCACTGGACCACCCCACCCCAATCCCACCCTATCCTTTAGGGACCCCCCGCAAAAGATTTGTATTTCTGTTAACCTTGGATTTTCCCCAAGATGATACCACCATTTTGTCCATGGCTGATACCATTTTGATTACATAAGAATCCATGCTCAGAGATTTGGCCTGCATACACACCATACATTTAAAGCAGACCCCCCCCCCAAGAATCCTGGAAACTGTAGTCTACCCCTCACAGAGCTACAATTCCCAGCATCTTAGTAAATAGCCTGAGGTTGCTCTTAGTATCTAGGCCAGTGGTTCCCAACCTAGGGGCTGGGACCCCCAGGGAGGCCGCGAAGTAATCCAGAGGGGGCCGTGAACAGTAAAGAAATGAATTATTTATTAATTTTTTTAAGAAGTCTTCACTCCTTCTACACTGTCTGCTTTCCACTGCCGCTGCAGATGACACCTCCCCCTTGCTCCAAACGAGAGGGGAGGCCTTTTGCTGAAGCGCCAGAGCGTCTTTCAGGCGCACTAAGGGCAGGCATCTGCCTATAAAATACATGGCAGATGCCAAAGGAGGCTGAGGGTGGGGCTACCAGGAAGAAGAGGGGATTACTATCACTGATTCCCGTCTCCTTGCACTGCTGCTACTGGCAACGCTCTTACTTAGAATGAGAGGAGAGGGCTTCTTGTGAAGCAAACAGAAGCAAGCCTGCAAAGAAAGGCTGTTTTCCCCCCTTCCTTCCTGGCAGCCAGCCTGCCTCCCTGGGGGGAGGGGGTCACAAAAAAAATTCAGCTTATAAAGGGGGTCCCATGCTCATAAAGGTTGGGAACCACTGATCTAGGCTATTCAAACAAATCCAAAAATTTTCTTGGAAATTATTATTACTGAAATAGTTTTAAATATTTTCATACATGACAATTCAACAGCATACAGTTCCCTATTTTATTTTTAGATTTCTTGGTGGTGGTTGGGAGAATTAAAATACTGATATTTAATACTACATTTAGCATATCTAAGAATGATTAAAAAACAGGGTATATGGGGAAAACATGCAAACGTTCGCTGTGTGGTAAAATCTTCTCTGAGGAGCATTTATCGAATGGAGAAGAGCCCTTCATAACAAAGGAAGTATTTTCTGTCAATTTCCGGCCTCCTCACCCTGCCTTAATCCAACAACCGAGAAGTGCAGGTCTCCTGGCACTTATATTGTCCTGTGTGGTCATCATCCAGGCTATTAATATCTGTCCATTTTACCTCAGATGATCCTGTTTTTGTTGCAATCAGGCACCATTTCTCTCCCCTCAATTCATTTTCAAGAGTGTTTCCCTGTTAGAGATGGATGAATCTGTCAATTATGGCTTCACCCTTTTCCAATCTTAAGTTCCATTCACCAATTTCCACATCAGTTGCAGTTTTTAAAAAGAAGAGCCCTCAGGAAAGTTTGTCAGCATTTTAGTGTGCATTTCTCCTAATATATACATTTTGTATGCAATTTTCCCTGATATACCCATTTGTGCAGTGCATTTTTGTATGTTATCTTCCCTAATGTATGCATTTTTATGCACACTTTCCTGTAATATGCATATTTTTGGACACATTTGTTTTGTTGGAGAACTATATTGCAAAATTCAGAGAACTGCAAATTTTGAAAGATAGTTACATTTCAGGCTTCATACGCAGCATACATCTAAAACACATTCTTCCCAAAGAATCCTGGGAACTGTAGTTTACCCCTTAGAGAGCTATATTTCCCAGCACCTTTTACAAACTGCAGTTCCCAAGATTCTTTGGAGGGGGGAGTCGAAATGTGCTTTAAATGTATGGTGTGGACTCAGCAGTTAACATATTTTTTCAGGCAGTGTGAATAAGGTAGGGTTGTATTAAAATGCAAACGCAACTGAATCTCTCTCCTATCCCAATGTATGATTAGGGCTAGCTGATTCATAAGTTAAAGAAAAGGATGTCAAATATATACTGGAAAGCAAAATGTTGATATTATTTATTTTTTAGCACAGCAGCCAAATGTTTCCTACATACATCCCATTTACCCAGCCTTCTTTCAGATAGTGGCTTCTTATAGCTGCATCATGCCTCCTTGTTCTGGGGCAAGTCTACCTTGATGCTGTGGCCATGGGGTGGCCATCAGCTTCATGCCCAGAAGGGTAGGGTGGAATTCCCCCCCCAACAACTATGTATTTCTACAGACAAATGTCCACATGCAGTTTCATATAATTAGATAGCAACATACATCTCACGGATGGGGTACTAATAATACTAACAGCCTGTGGCCTTCTAGATGACAACGTGACCAATGGTCAGGGATGATGGGAATTGTAGCCCAGCAACATCTGGAGGGCCACAAGTTCTCCATCCCTTATATAGCTCTGTATCCACTTCAGGGTTGGTTTTGTGTGTGTGTGTGGGAGTTGGGATCCCTTCTACATTGGTTGCCCCTCATGAGCCCTAGCAGGCTTATCTGGCAATGGTGATAGGCAGCAGTGATGGCAGTATGCTGATGATCAACATTTCGGGGGGAGTGATTTCAGGGGGAAGGTGCATAGTGCTAGCCGACCCCCCCATTGGTGGAGAGGATGTGTGGGCCAGGCCAGGGGAAGGAAGGCAATGACCTTCCTCCTCACCCTTCCTCTATGCAGTGTATGTATGAACTTACATGGGCTATGTAAAGGTCAGGTTAAGAGAAAATTTAGTATGAACACCAGGAATTAAATGACTGACAAAGGATGTTAGGGATACAGTGAACAAAGGGATACTAAAGTTGTTCAATCCTTGAGGGCCCATCTAGTCTTATTCCTGATCTTTAAATTTTTTGTTCCTATTGTACAGTCAAGGGAAAACTTTTTCACTGGTTGCTATATAAAGGACTAACTAAGCAACTGAAACCATATTGTGAGAAGCAACTGGATATTTTTTTTACCAGTTGCTGGGTTGAGTTTTCTGCCCAGAAACCCCAAAAAGGCCTCATGCTGAGCTGCACACATTGGGAAAATCAGAAATTAGGCCTGATTTACAGCAAAAATGGCCAGCCAGCCAGCCAACTGTAGCATGCGCAGAAGTGTTTCTATTCCTCTAGGGCTGTTTTCATCCTTTGCCATCAAGTACTCAAGAAAAAGAAAAAGAATAGCCACTGTGATTGTGAGTATAGTGAGTGCTTTAGAAGAGTAAATGGTAACTTACGGTAGGTATTTTTTCAGATCACTTTTAGTTATCTCTTTATGTCACCCTTGAGCAATAAGCACCCGATCCTGCTCTACTCATCATGCTAACTGCAGAATAAACAAATTCTTACTTTTTACTGCAGGCAAACAAACATACTTATTTATTGTTGGCTGGGTAGAGAACACAACTGAAACTGAAAAGCAGAACAAAAGAAAGTCCAAGGGATGGAGTCTAACTCTAGCCCATAATACACATGTTTAATATTTAACTCTTCAAGGGTCATGTTACTTATACTAGTTTTTTCCAGGATCACTTCAGTAATTAGAGGGTGATTGTGCTCATGAAAAATCTACCCTTGAGTCAGGGAAAGGCTTGAGTGAGCAGACTTTTAGGGGCTCTTCCAGATGGGGCTTTTGTTGTGCACTTACCCTGCCTTATTCACTGAATTTTTCAGAGGATCCTTTTCCTAAATTGCTCCTATTTTAAAACAAGCTATCATTCTTTAAATGGAGGTTGTCATTGTCTGTTATGTCACAAATTTAAAAAGACAATTTTTTAAAAGGGTGAAGCACAGCTTGAGGGGGTGGTGCACATATTCCTCCCCTTCCCAGCTACAGGGCTGGGGAAAGGGTTAAATGTCCCCAACCCTTTCACTGTTTCCTTGATCAAATTAGCATTACCTCCTCCTTCCTCTTCAGTTGCATTTAATTAGAAAAAAAATCCAACCCAACATTTGGAAGATCAATGATGAATCATCCAGCGTAGTGTGTGGTTGACCATTTCCTATCACATAATTCACCCATCGAGGAATCTAGCACTGGTTACAGCATGGTTCCCAGCACACATACATAGAGTAACTGAATGAAGCAAATCTTGAAGGAAATATTGTTGAATAGAGGCAAACAGAGGAAGACAGTTGTAAGTGTATTTTACGAGTTAGCACAGGAAACTCTCCTCTCACCTATTTCTGGCAACATAACAATGACAAAGGAAATGGATGGAGACTACTATGGTATTTCCATGCAGCACAGCTACGTCAACCACACAACAGCAGAAGATCTTTACACACTAACTATACCAGGCATTGGATGTGGAACACAGTGCAGCATTCAAGAAAAGGGCAGGTTTTTCTGCCCTTGGCTTGCATAGAAAATTGAACCTCAACCCACCACAGTAAAGACTATTCAATGTGCACTGATGGTATACTGCCCCTGCTTACTATACTAATATGGGAAGTAGGCTGATACTCAGGGCATCTTTGGATATAAGCTAAACAGGGTGGTCGTGTGTCATTATTTATTGAGGTTAGTCCTTTATATGGAAGTGTGCCAAGGAATAGTCCTGTGTTCGAAGGAGTCCTCGACTTGAAGATTACAGTTTAAAGGTGGAGTTTAGAGTTCAAAGATGAGGAACAATAAGAAGGTCAAGCAGAGGCCTTGATGTTGCCCATCAACGCTAGCACCTGGGCAGCAGACTGAGCAGGCACACAGGTCATCTGGTCATACATATTTCATTGCTGTTATATAATCATTATTCCAAATTTTTATTTACACATATAAATTAGTGCATGCAGATTGCATGGCAAACCTTGCCCTCTCTTGGGGTGATGTGAAAGTGGCCACTCAGCCATGGTCCAGCTTACACACACACACACAAACACAAACAAACAAACACACACACACATACACACACAATCTTTTATTAGAACGATGCTAGTTATACAAGGACTTTGTGACTCTATTGGGCTTTTTTGACACATTGGAACAGTATTGTGCCTCTAGTTAAAGCCAGTCTTTTCATCGGTGTTTGCACTCTTGATACCATGTCCAGCTTTCACAGAAATGGATGGATGGATGAGAATGAATGAATGAATGAGTAAAGAAGGATGGAAGGAAGGAAAGAAGGGGTTTAATATGAGGCAGGACCTAGAATTAGTCTTACAAGAAAGATGCCATTTTAACAAACCCAACTCTGTATGTGCACATAAGAATGTAAGAACAGCCTGCTGGACCAGGCCATTGGCCCAACTAGTCCAGCATCCTGTTCTCACAGTGGACAATCAGGTGCCCATGGGAGGCCTGCAAGCAGCACCAGAGCACAACAGTACTCCCCCCTTCTGCAGCTTCTGGCAACTGGTATTCAGAAGCATACTGCCTCCGACTTTGATCCCAGAATGAATATTCCAGGGCAAAGGCTGTAGTTCAGTGGAAAAGTCTAGGCTCTGCATGCACAAGGTCCCTGGTTCAGTCTCCAGCATATCTTTCTAAAAAGGGCAGGAACGCCTTATAAAGAATCAGATAGTTGGCCCATCTAGTTCAGTATTGTCTAAATGGAGGCTTGCCAGGGTTTCAGACAGGGACATTCCCAGTCCTATCTGTAGAGAGCAGAGATTGTATTTGGACCTTCTCCATGCAAGGCAGATGCTCTGCAACTGAGCTACAGGCTAGAGGATTATGTTGCAGCTGATGGGAAAGACCTTTGCCTGAGTCTCTTTGGAGAGTCCATGCCAGCTGGACAATGCGGTCTATATGGACAAATAGTCTTGCCTGGTATAAGGCCGATTCTTACGCTTCTTGTAGTGGTTGTGCTGTAGAAGCTACAGAAGCTGTGCCCATTCCTCAAGATTCAAACATAAAGCCACCTAAATAGCAACGATAAGATTTCAGGTAGTAACATGAGCAAGTGTCAATAATGACACATGAACAGCTGACCATTCTACAGTCCTTTTTTTTATTCTTGCCTTCAGGTGATTGCTTTTTAAATTGTTCGCAGACTAACATAATGTTAGCAGCAGGGATGAACCAGAGCCTTTGTTATTTGCATGAAAAAGGTGTCTGTAATCTTAGCTTTTAAAGCAGTGGTTCTTAACCAGTTTTGGGTCACAGACCCTTTTGATGAAAGCTATGGACCTCCATAAATAAACAATTGCAATTAATTTTATTGCATTGGAATT
Source organism: Rhineura floridana (assembly GCF_030035675.1). NCBI lineage: Eukaryota > Metazoa > Chordata > Lepidosauria > Squamata > Rhineuridae > Rhineura > Rhineura floridana. The sequence continues at coordinate 210,452,651 of NC_084481.1, read as the reverse complement.
TTTCTTTATTTGCACCTGGTTCACGGACCCCCTGAAGCTCATCCATGGACTCCCTAGCAGGGTCTGCTGATTGCTCCATATCAGGAGGGCAGTGGAATTCCCCCTCTGAACTTTCAAGGAGCTGTCCACAGTTCTGTCCACTGTTCCCTAAGGGTCCATGGATCACAGGTTAAGAACACCTACTTTAAAGGGTTGAACTTTGGAAAATGTCTTTGTACCTAAACAATACAGATGTATAGGATTAGTGGATCCTTGGCAAAAGCAGTAAATAAAGTAATGAAATGGGCTGGGGTAGTTAAGAACTGATCATACACACACACAAATGCACACACAGTGTCCAATTAAATATTTACAGCCCTGAAAGATTTTGCAATACGATTATATAGTGGCTAGTTTCCTTTGTTTTGCTCGGTTGCATTCTTTGGGGCCAAGACAGAATAATCTATTTCACCTGGATCATTATACATTATAGTTCAGCATTCCAATCAGCCAGCCAATCAGGACAGTCCATTCCCCTTCTCCCTCCAGTTTTCTGAGCCCCCTCAACAGTCAATCAACATTCTATGGCCACTGGGCATACACAGTCCTGCTTGGGCTGTTTTTGGGACCTCCTTCCCAAGGGCTTTTCTCCCCTAAAGCTGTTTTTTGTGTTACTGCAAACCTTGGGGTTTCCCCAAGCCTGTTGATATCTCCTTCTTGTGTGTGGATAAAGATTTGGCAACATGAGAATTGGTGCCCCCAAAATGAGTTTTCTATTAGTATATACTGTATAGGATTAACCACACATATTGACACATCAGCTGCGTACACATCGTACATTGAAAGCACATTAGAAGCACATGGCTTTCTCAAAGAATCCTAGGAACAGCAGTTTGTTGGACATTGTAGCTCTGTGAGAGGTAAACTACAGTTCCCAGGATTCTTTTGGGGGGGAGGGGGAATATGCTTAGAATGCCATTTAAAAGCATGGTGTACACTCAGCCACCATATCTTAAAGCACATTATTTTCCCCAAAGAATCCTGGCAACTGTAGTTTACCCGTCACAGAGCTACAATTCCCAGCACCCTTAAAAACTACAGTTCCCAAGATTCTTTGGGGGAAAGAGTGCACTTTGAATGTGCTTTCAATGTATGGTGGGAACGCACCATAATATAGATAACAAATCACCCCTCCACTTTGCTATCTCTGGTTGTTTCAACAGAAGGATGGCTACAGTGTGCTAAGGAGTCACAGGTTTTGTGAAACCCTTCTTCCACCTGTCCTCTTCTTCCACACATGCAAACAGATATTGTTTTTTCTCATTCAGTATTTGCCTTTTGCTTTGGTGCTTATCATTAACATTCTATTTTTCCCTGTGTGTGTTCATTGTACACTTGGCAAACACAGACCAAAAGAAGTGGCTTTTAAAAAAAAAACACCAAAGCAAAACAGGACAACAGGAAAAATTCCCAAAAGAATCCCCATACACTTGCTCAACACCAGCTAAGGTACATATTTAGTTTTGTTTAGAACAGCCCACAAAAAAGAGCATACAATGTTAAGTGGAGTGTTCCTGCCATTACATCATTGAAGTGCTAAAGTGTAATTCATCTATAAATATCCTGTCCCTCCAAGCCTCTGTTGTTGTTGTTATGTGCCTTCAAGTTGATTTCAACTTATGGTGACCCTATGAATCAGCGACCTCCAACAGCATGTTATAAACCAACCTGTACAGATCTTGTAAGTTCAGGTCTGTGGCTTCCTTTATGGAATCAATCCATCTCTTGTTTGGCTTTCCTCTTTTTCTACTTCCTTCTGTTTTCCCCAGCATTATTATATTTTCTAGTGAATCATGTCTTCTCATGATGTGTCCAAAGTATGATAACCTCAGTTTCATCATTTTAGCTTCTAGTGATAGTTCTGGTTTAATTTGTTCTAACACCCAATTATTGGTCTTTTTTGCATTCCATGGTATGCACAAAGCTCTCCTCCAACATCAAATTTCAAATGAGTTGATTTTTCTCTTATCAGCGTTTTTCATTGTCCAACTTTCACATCCATACACAGAGATCGGGAATACCATGTTGTGAATGATCCTGACTTTAGTGTTCAGTGTTACATCTTTGCATTTGAGGACCTTTTCTAGTTCTCTCATAGCTGCCCTCCCCAGTCGTAGCCTTCTTCTTTCTTGATTATTGTCAACTTTAAAGTTACATAAATCTTCTGTTGTCATTACTTTAGTCTTGACGTTCAGCTGTAGTCCTGCTTTTATGCTTTCCTCTTTATCTTTCATTAGCATTCGTTTCAAATCATTACTGGTTTCTGCTAGTCGTATGGTATCGTAAAGTATTGCTATCGTAAATTATAAATAAATAAATATATGCATATCTTAAATTATTGATATTTCTCCCTCCAATTTTCATGCCTCCTTCATCTTGGTCCAATCCCGCTTTCCATATGATATGTTCTCCGTATAAATTAAACAAATAGGGTGATAAAATACACCTTTGGCTCACACCCTTTCTGACTGGGAACTAATCGGTTTCTCCATATTCTGTCCTTACAGTAGCCTCTTGTCCAGAGTATAGGTTGTGCATCAAGACAGTCAGATGCAGTGGCACTCCCAGATCAATTAGTGTCTGTTTACAGTAGCAAGTTCTGCCAGATATAGTGCCTTCACACAGTACTTAGTTCAACCATGAAACTGACCACAAGATGTAGTGATGGCCACCAACTTGGATGGCTATAAAAGGGGGTTAGACAAGTTCATGGAGGATAAGGCTATCAATCAGTACTAGCCACACTCTGGTTTTCAGTTCATGTGGAGGGGCAGAAGCTGAACACAGGTAGGTTCCTCCTTCGCACCTTGTGCCCAATGCACAAAGATCTAGGGATGGAGCCAGCAGGCATGGGGATGCAGGAGGCAGGGCAGTGCATGCGGACTCGCTTCCCTCCCCATGCATTCTTGGAACATGCAGAGGGTAACTTCTGAATGGGGTGAGGGTCTGCGACATTTCGAAGCAAAACTCAAATGTGCACAAGAAAAGCACAGTGATCATCCACAATAGCTGGAATTGGTGATTATATAAATCTACCCATCATTGCTATTCTAATTTAGTGCCAGTAGCGGGATTGAGTCTTAAACTAATGGAATCAAACTTATGGATAAATCCTTGTTCATCAATTTCACCCTGAAGTCTCTCTCTGCAGTACTTTTATTGATGGCTTTTTGTGTCATAGGGCAACTGTTGGAAAACCATTGGCCCTCCAGATGTTGCTGAACTACAATTGCCACCATGCCTGGCCACTGGCCATACTTGTTAGGGCTGATGGGAGTTGTAGTGCACCAACATCTGGAAAACCAAAGGTTCCCCACCCCTGTCATAGGGTGTAAACCTAAAATTATTCACTAATACGCAAAAATATTTCTATCAAACTTTAAAAAGCAGGGAAATTGGGTTGCTATAGTGAATACACCAGGGGAACAGGAGACCTAACCTCTTCTTTGAGATATTGTACTGCCCTACAAATTGGTCAAAATGCAAACACAATTTGGGTTGGTCTTTCACAGTCCAATCCACTTCCTGTGTAGCTTGGAAGAATTTGGTAACGTGTGCCTCTGAGCATATGGTGAGTGATGGCAACACCTGCTATCTCCAAAGATGAAGAATTACATTTTTTGTATGTTTGTTGGTGTTCTTACTTTGCTTCTTTTCTGTGTTACTACTGTTTCTACAGAGAATCTAACCTAGAAAATTGTATTTCTCTCATTATTCATCCTAGAAATCTGTGTCAAATTTATTTTTATTAATTTCAAAGCCTTGTTATTGGTCAGTGTCATATGGTGGTGAAGAAAGCCTTTTGTGTTTCCAACTGGAGGTTATGCTCTATTTCTATTTTGGGCACATTAACAGTTGAATCTGAAACTGCAGTTTGATGCAAAATCAGACTGATTACAATATGTTGCTAGTTCAGCAATGACTCTAGCTGTTGGAAAAAACAGACTTGGCCTGCCCAAGATGCATGTTTTCAGCCTGCTATGCTTAAAGTACTCCACAAGGCAAGGTGGGCATGGTCAATTCAAAACATAGTGCACACCTAGAATTTTGCTAGAATATATTTCACTGTTTTATCTTGTGCAAATTGAGACACTCCCCATGTCTATTGGAAACTATTCTGCAGAATAGTCAGTGTCATAATTCCACAATTGTTTTTGGAGCTTTTTTTTAGTGTTGCAGTGTTGCTGTACTTCACATATTCACAGTAACAGAAGCAAAATAAAATTATTTACTATAGGAAACTTCACTAAAATTGCAAAGTAAATCAAACATATTTAAAGTGACTATCTGAATTGCAGGTGTTGCCACCACTCACCATATGCTCAGACTGTGTTTGCATTTTGACAAATTTGTAGGGCAGTACAATATCTCAGAGAGGAGGTCAGGTCTCCTGCTCCCTTGGTGCATTCACTATAGCTGCCCATTTCCCCTGCTTTTTAGCATTTGATAGAAATATTTGTTGGCTATAGGTATGTTCCTAAACAGCAAGGTTTTTTTGCGTATTAGTTAATTTCTCTGCTTTTTAATCCGGGAGGTAAGAAATGCGATCCTGTGCAAGTTTGCTGAGAATTGATTGATCATTTGCATGCTTATTGACTTCAGTGGGATTTACTCCCCTGCAATCATGCTTAGGATAGGTAGAACTGACCATGGGGAGGGAGGTCTGGAGTGGGCAGGGAAGGAGGAAAAAGGAAGAGGGGAGGAAGGGAGAGGAGAGGGGATGGAAGGGAAAGGCTGGTGCGATCATTTGAAAGGTCAGTAATAGGATTACAGGTACTCTGTGAACATGGCTGATTTTTAATTAATTTTAACAAATTATGAGAACTCTGTCTGAAAAAAGTCCAAAAGGGGTCTGGTTTTTCTCGCTCTCTTTTTACACTTTGAGCTCTGTATTCTCTCTGTTTTGTGCATCACCATGAAAATTTAGAAGGTTGTAAAGCAAGCGTTTCTGAGTTCAGGACTATATGTTTTGTAAGGTTTTGTTTTGGAATTAGCTTATGGGAAGCATCAGAATGGCATGCGGAGGGTATTTTCTATTTAACATTATGGAATGCGAAAAATCCATACTGATTATAGTATACAGCCACTCTTTTGGCTGTATAATAATGCATGAAGTGACTCCTTAAAGCTTGCATGTATTTGTGCTTTGTAGTGTCTTCTTAGGCCTTGCTAGAACAGATCCAGTTGCTATCTAACAGGCTCCCCCCCCTTTTCATCCCTGGAACATTGCCTAGCCATATGGGAGTTCCATTTATCATAACAACATTTCTGAAAACTGTTGCAGGGGAGGCAAAGGTCAGTGCACAATTGCGTGCCAACAGCAGCTCAGCCCATCACTATGCTGCAGTTCCTGGCATTAGCTTACTCTGCACGGGCTTCCTTCTTGCCTGCCTGTAAATTCGTTGGCCCTGATCCCAAGAAAGGAAGCAAAGTTAAAAATGGATCAAAGTGTTTAGGCCAATCTGGACAATATATTAAATTTCTGATGCAGGGAGAGTTTTAACCCTTTCCCTACCACCACATTCCCAATGACAGCAACCTCTAAGAAAGCTCACACCTACAGCAGGGCAAATAGCAGGAGGAGGAGGTGATCTTCATTATGTTTATTCTACTTCCATGCCTGAAGACCTTTCAGTAGCAAGATGGAGGAAACTGGAGCTGACACTTTTGTATGATGGTTAAAAACAACAACGTTCTTTATCTGAAGTTGGGAAATTGGGGCAAAGTGAATTCTTTTTCACCTTTTTCCAACACGCCGGGATATGTAAACATCCAATGACATTGCTGGAGAGAACAGAGGAAAGCAAGCACTTCTTCACACAATGCACAGAGGCAGTACGCCACTGAACAGTAATTGCTGGGGAATAATGAAGAATGTGGGGAGCCTTCCTAATGTGCCGTTGAGCTTCCCAAAAGCATCTTGTGAGCCACTATAGCAAAGAGGATGTTGGACAAGACGGACATTTGGTCTGATCCAGCAGGGTTATTATGTTCTCTCATTTCTGAAGATGCTATAGCCACAGGAACATACTTTTCTCTGGGATTAGGATCCCTTCTTCCACCTGCTCTATGCAAATCTATTCTGGAGGTGTTCCTTTGACACCATAGTAATGGAGATATGGAGTGGGCAGAAACCCTGGGAGCTGAGCAAAGCAGCAATCCTATGTGAGAGAAAATAACCATCCTAGATCATCCTGTTAAGACTGGAGACTAGGATGGAAAGAGCTGTCAATTTTGATTCTCTCTCTCATTTTTTCTAATGTCAATTTCAGTTCTCCACATTCTGCAGCAATTTGTGATTTCCCCTCAAAAAGCAATCCTCATGAATATCTGAAGCCCTGGGCTCCTTCTGGGAGGAAAGCGGGATATAAAATAAATAAATAAAATTCTTCAGCATTTTTGTGCGGACTTGCCCTAATGAACACATTTTTGTATGCCATTTTGACTTATACACACATTTTTGAAAGCAATTTCTCCTAACGTAATGTATTTTTTGCGTGTTATAATCATGAATACATTAATTTTATGCATGTTTCCCACTAATATATGCAATTTTGTAAACTTGGTTTGGTTGGCATCACAAAATTAAGTGTGGATTTTGAAGGTGGGTTTCGTTTTGGTTCTTGTAAGGTTTGAAAAGTGCAAATTTGGCTTGAAATGCAAACTGAACCAAGTTTCTTGCCCATCCCTTCTCCTATACGGATCCACACTTGGGTGCTGCTGTCTCAGAGAATCCATCCTCAGGCATCACATAGTCAGGTTGAAGCTTGCCACCGGCCCCTTTCTTTCCATGTTTGTGTTGCTGTTGAACTCTGGAGCCAAGGTGCTATGCTTATATTGGAAATTCCTGCATTCCTAAGACTAGCTCCTCAAGGTGCTTTGGGAACTCATCACTGAATGTCTCAATGTCCTCATTAGGCCCCATCAATCTGTGAATGAAGCAGAGTCCTCAACATCTAACCTCGGAATGAGGAAACTTGGTTAAGCCCAGGGCCACATTCCCTTCTGCGAAAGCTTTTGCTGACCAGATGCCATTGGTAGGCCGAGCCAGAGGCAAAAGTAGGTGGAGTAATGAGTATCAATTTTACCTTTGTTCACTAGGCTAGTTTCTACACACACACTCACACACCCCGCTCTATCCTCCATCCATCCAAGCAAGAGGCATTCTCAGAGTTCAAGGATGCATTCTAGCCAGGCAGAAACACACAGAATTCAAAGCAAGGCCAGTGAGGGATGTTTCCTGGGGAGACGAGGTGCAGCCTGGGGAGAGTTCCAAAGAGAAAACTAGAAGCCTGCACTCAGGCCCCAGCCCTGAGGTCCCCTGCCCCTGATTTCACCCATATTTTTATCTGTTGGGCAGGGTCGTCAAGCAACTACAACCAGGGCTGGCCAAAGATATTTTGCTGACTAGTGCCATGTGATGTTCCTGTAGGTTAAGCATCTGTAAATATGGTAAGTGTGGGTCTATTAGGTGATCTATGGTAATTGACTGAGAGAGAAAGGGGGAGTACATGGGTGAGAAGCTGAAGTATGCTGGATGATGATTGGCTGAGTGGCTGGCTGGCTGAAGGTATAAATGGAGATTTGTGAGTGATGAGGGGGGAAGAAGTTGTTGAGTTGGTTGGAGTGAGGTCGTTTGGTGAGGGTTGGTTGGCAGAGTTCTGAGGGGAGTTTGGATTGTATTTGGCTGATATTTAAAGAGTATATATATGAACAGAGAGAGTGACCATATATGAAACCATACGCTTGTGAAACATTCCTAAAGTTATCTTGTTATTTCCTGTTGTTAGTAAATAAATACTTATTTGGTTTACCAAAGGCCTGATCCTTGGCTGGGGAATATACAGACCAGAAGGGAGGGCAAGGTAATTACCAAGGCTGAACAGAAACTGTATCTAATGGTGGCAGCGGTGAAGGGAGAGATTGTAACAAGTCACGTATCCAGAGCAACCAAGAGTTGTATGCTTTATATATAAAGATACAAGGGGGTTGGGAACAGCATAGGCACACAGTCACAAAATAACAAGCTATAGAGAGACTTAGGCAAAGTCTCTGGGAGTACTGGTTACAGGAAGTGACTGGTGGTGCTGCCTAGCAGTGGGATCTAGTGAGATCTGTGCTAGAGCGGAGTGAGAAACCATATAAAGGACGGTCCTGACTGGTGGTGTCCCTGGTGGTGCCTAGTGAAAGGCAGTAGCCACAAGCAGATGGGAACCTGACAGGGAGAACCAGGGAAGGACGTCACATGCCCCCCTCCACAAGTCAATTTATTATTTCTTTTCTTGTATTTATATCCCACTTTTCTTCCATCACAGAACCCCATGGTGGTAAACGTGGTTCGAGGTCCATGGTATCCCAGGTCAGGCAAGTTTGTTTGGCACCTGGGGCAGAAAATCCCACAAGCGTGTCTCCTTTTCCCTGGCAGGAAATATACAAAAATAATAAATTAAATTACTGTCAATATGCTGCACTTTCATGACACCCCAAATCAGCTATCTGTGGTGACCGCTTTGCTCTGCCTCATGGTAGGGCCAGCCCTGGCTATAGCCTAGTGGCTTTGTTTAAGCCCCTGTTTCTCTATTATTGTGGACTGTGAGTATCTGAACACAGGAAGCTGCCCTTTGTAGAGCCAGACCATTGGTCCATCACTCCTGGTACCATCCACTCTGACTGGCAGCAGTGCTCCAAGAGACCAAGCAGAGTTATTTTCCAGCTCAGCTAGCCAAGATCCTTTTTAGTTGCATATGCCAGGTGCTGAATCAAGGATCCTTGGCATGCGTAACAGAGCTTTACCACTGCGCTGTGGCTGTACTGGATAACAGCCTCATATACTACATGTTAATCAGTCTTAACTAAATGATATCTACTGGTTGTCTTCTGACAAATGGTGTGGAATCAGATCCTCCACCCCCCATCCTTTTACTTTAATCAGGTCAGTATGGGAACTGAGTAGATTTTATGACTAGGTTTCAGTGCATTTTTCTGGGAGCGCTCTCATACTTGCTGCTTTCAGTTTTCAGCTTCAGTGCCTCAGGCCTTCTCTCTGTCACTAGCACAGACTGAAACCAGAGTACTACCTGCTAACATTTGTTTGGAAGACTTCAACTGTACCAGCATGTCATCGTTCTTTGATGCTTATTCCTTGAGGTGAATTAATGTGGATATAACATCACAGTCTAAGAAGAATCTCTTCTCTATTATTACTAGATTTATATGCCCCTCCACCCAGGCTATCCCTCCCAAGCTCCTCCCCTTCTCCCCAAGTGTGAATCCTTAAAAGGCCAGCCACGTGGCCTGAAGTGGAGTGCTTCTTCTCCTTTATACCTTCTGGCTGAGATGGCAGATACTGGGAGGTGGGGAGTACACAGAGCGGCGTGGGCTACATAGTCTGCCCTGTGCTCCCTAAGCTAGCTTGCTGTCCTTGTGTTCCATTGCCAGTGTCAAAGTAAGATTCAACTGCCAGCCTGGCTGCTTTGTACATGGGATGAGATAAGGTGACATAGAATCATAGAATAGTAGGGTTGGAAGGGGCCTACAAGGCCATCGAGTCCAACCCCCTGCTCAGTGCAGGAATCCAAATCAAAGCATTCTCGATAGATGGCTGTCCAGCTGCCTCTTGAGTGCCTCCAGTGTCGGAGAGCCCACTATCTCTCTAGGTAATTTGTTCCATTGTCATATGGCTCTAATAGTTAGGAAGTTTTTCCTGATGTCCAGTCGAAATCTGGCTTCCTGCAACTTGAGCCCATTATTCCGTGTCCTGCACTCTGGGACGATCGAGAAGAAATCCCGGCCCTTTCATATACTTGAAGAGTGCTATCATATCTCCCCTTAGTCTTCTCTTCTCCAGGCTAAACATGCCCAGTTCTTTCAGTCTCTCCTCATAGGGCTTTGTTTTGTCATCTTGTCCTCCATCTCTGGCAGCAAAATGTCATTGGCTGGACCTGTATTCCACCACCAAGGGAGATCTGGCTAGCTGGAACTAACCAGAGTAGGGCTTTTTCAGCAGTGGTACCCTGGCTCTGGACTGACTCCCCCATGAGATCAGGCCGACAGCTACTCTGAAGGGGTTCTGGTGACAACTGAAAACATTTTCATTTTGCCAGTCCTTTCAGGGAGTAGCTGCAGACGTTTCATTATATTGTTCATCAGATTTAAAGGCACTGAGATACTGGTGTTAGCAGTGCTGGATTTAGGCATAAGCTAAACAAGCTACAGCTTAGGGCCTCACAATCCGCAGGGGCCTCAAAAAAGTTCAGAATTTTTTGGGGGGGCTTTTAAAATTTTATGTGTACTGAATATATATATATATGGTGTAATTTTTTAACAAAGGGCCTCCAAGCTTTATATAGCTTAGGGCCTCACCAAGTCTAAATCCGGCAAGAGGTGTTAGAGTTTTTATTGATTGCATTCTGTTTATGTTTTGATTTGTTGCAACCCACCCTGTGACCTTAGGGCAGGAGTGTGGAACCTCAGTTCTTCAGACATCTCTATTGGGCCTGCAATTCTCCCCCTCTCCAGGCCATACCCTTTCCCCCCAGGCTGCACCCCATACCAGACCATGCACTGTGCCCTTCTTGAGTGCTTTTGTCTGGCCAGAACACCTCATAGAACTTTGATCATGCATGGAGAGAGGTGTGTGTAGAAACTGATGACTTTTGCATGGCTGGAATCTCAAATACAGTTTTCCACTTTTTTGCAGCAATTTGTGATTTTTTTAAAAAAAAATCCTCATAAAAATTCTTCAATGTTTCAGTGTGAATTTCTCCTATTAAACACATTCTTGTATGCAGTTTTGACTAATGCGTATTTTTGAAAGCAATTTCTTCTAATGAAATGCATTTTTGTTTGTTATTTTCACTAATCTATTCATTTTTATGCACACTTTCTTCTGATATATGCATTTTTGCAGGCATTGCTTGGTTGGAGAAGTGCCTTGCAAAATGTGGGTAAGTGCAAATTTCAAAAGATGGCTGAGTTTTGGTTCTCATATTGTGTCAGAAAGTGTGGACTTAGATTCTGCTTTAAATGCAAACTGAATCCAATTCCCCCCCATCGTTAATTAAAATGTAGTGTACTTTATTATTTTATTTATTTATTATTGGATTTATATCCCTCCCTCCCAATAGGAGCCCAGGGCGGCATTTACATTTTTTACCTAACAGAACAACAAAGTATTGTTCCCCCCCCCCCCAAATCTCTTTAAAGTGTTTTTAAGTAGATTGTTATCTTAGAATTTCTTGATGTTCACATCAGTTTCCGGAATAATTGCCTTCAAGTTGATCCGTTGTTTGGCAGAGAGGGAAGCTTTCCTCTCAGGTTTCATATCACTTGCCTTATCAATAAACAATTCTCAAAGATCTACCAGGACCTTCCCCTTAAAAAGGGATACATGGACATAATGCAACTTTCTTATCTGAAATACGCCTTGCTCTGTGCTCTCTTGGTTAGAATTTTTAGTTGCTGGTCTCAGTGCCAACTTGGGTTTGATTTTAGCTCTCTTTGCTCGGTTCGAATGCACCAGCTTCTTCTTCTGTTCGTTCTCGGCCTCCTTCTCAGATCCGCTGACTGTAGAGGTAATTTCCACGTGACCTCTTGTGTTTGGCATCCCGAGACTAGAGGATGTATAGTCCTTTGTACTTTGCAAAGGGAAGAGTCATATCTATTGCTCCATCTACTTGTGCATCTGCCACTGGCTTGTGGCCCCTGGAAGGTTGTCCATGAGACAATGTGGTCCTTGGATGAAAAACATTCCCCACCCCTGCCTTACAGTGAAGGGCAAGATATATATTTTAATAATAAATAGATAATAACCTCCACCTGCTTTTCTCCACGCTGCTTCAATACATTCCCATCACAGCTTGCAAGAGTGTGGCAAAGACTGTGGTAGGGCTGATCTACTTAGAGAGTTGTTATATCCAGTCAGATCATCACAGATAGCAGACATTGCCTGGGTGCCATTTCAAGGGATCAGGATGCTGCTGCTTTACATGAGCAAACAGGCTTCAGTTCCCTTCCTTCAGATACACAGTGTGATTAAAAGGTGTAAATCTCTCTTAAACCCATTCCTTTGCCAGTGCCATTCATTATTTGTTATTACTTTCTTCTTTGGTTATTACAGCAATATTTTTGAAAGCATTGGATAATATATCCTAGACGAGATAGGTCCTGACTTCACAGCTGAAGCGTTACAGGTTTGTGCAACGCTGTGGCTGGGACCACATGGCGAAAAGAAATACCCATTTTTCACAAGAAAGAATATGAAACTGCTAGACATATTTCACATCAGGCTCTGCTACAAAATCACCAAATGGCAGAAAGCCGCCTTCTATAACTCCACTGTCTCTTATTTCTAAAAGGTACTCATACCCCATCTTCTTTTCACATCCAGAATGGAGGAACTTAAGGCAGCTTGCATAACAGATCATTAAAAACAGAAAGATTAATCAAGGAAAACAAACACATTCCCTCCTCCCCCCAAAAATGTCCAAAAGCAGCAATTTAAACAACAACTTAGCACTAAAAAGAGCCAACAATAAAATAAATCCTGTTGAGTGTATAAAGTAAAAGCTTGTCAGAAAAGGGCATCTCTTCACACGGTGATGGAACACTGGGGAAGTGGGAGAGATGTGAACCACCTGGAGCAAGGAGTTCCACATTTTGGGTGCCACAATAGAAAAGAACGTCTCCCTGCCAACTGTATCTCAGAAGATAAAAAGATAGTTTGAATGCAATGTCATCGCTTAGTGTTATTTTAACAAGTCTATCCTCTCCCTGAGCTCACATGCTCCTCCCACTCCTCAACTGGTGTGGCCACAAGGAGGAGTTCAGAAGCTTCAACTTCCATTTTAGATTAACTGCATTGAAGATGTCTTCTGCTTGAAGGGCCATCTAAGTTGAATCTGGTTTAATGATAAAGAACCCTAAGAGGGGAGAGCAGGGGCCTTGAAGTTCCACATCAACAATTAGTATCTGGACAGCAGACTGAGTAAGTACAGACGTCACCTGGTCGCAGGCTTCCTCACTATGGTGAGATTTATTTCTGTTTAAATTCTTGTAAACATGCTGAATTTCCATCTACACATGTGAATTAGCATGTGCAAATTTTATGTGGATCCATAACATCCCTTGTCCTCTTTTTTTGGTAACACATTTCCTGTTTTTTAGCAACATCTACATGGTCGCCCTGCTTAACTATGGTTCGTGAACACAAACAACTTCAACTATGGCTAGTGAAAACAATCCAGCTTAATAAACAATGGTTTGAAGATGGCTTGTTTTCATGAACCATAATTAAGGTTAACCATATTGTCCACATTTGGATAACACAGCAGACTGCAGTTAATCTAAAACAGAAGCAAATGAGCCTGGCTGCTTGGGGCAAGGCTAGGCTCATTCTCATAATGCTAAATCATGGTTTAGTGTTACATATCAATGCAATCAAAGGGATGTAGAGAAAGGCCTCACTACATAATCTCAGGAAATGAGGGGATTCATATGAGAGGAGACAATATTTTAGATCCTTGGTTCTCCAAAGTTCCCCTTTCCCAACATGTTGCTAGACTATGTTTCCTGTCATCCTTGTTGATTGGTCATGCTGGCTGGGGCTCCCCAGCTGTGATGTAGATAGTACTGGACTAGATGTACCATTGGATTTATTCAGTACAGTATACAAGTAATCCTACAATCGGGATATTAAAGGCCTATAGGTCACAACACGGCACAGAGGATTTTTTAAGTGTGTTCAACTGAACATGTTCAGAGAATTCTTCCTGAGAGTCGCAACTCTGGCTTATCAGGGCTCCCAATAGTGGATAGACTTTCTAAGTGTGTTCAACTGAACATGCTTAAAAACCCTCGTCAGAACCTTGTGCTAATCTGAAGAGCATCCTGTGCATCAGAGGACATCAGGGGAGAGGCTTGCATGTGTGTCCCTGTCTCGCCCCCAGTTTAATCCTTTGATCGCTCAGGTAAACACCTCAACACAATTTTTATTGACTGTTCATTCTGATTGGTTTGCAGGGAGATTAGGGGATGTTGCTAGTGATAGTGTGGGATGGGGGAACCTGTCAATTTCAGTTTCTCATTCTTCCAATCTTAAATGCAGTCCTCCACATTTCCACATCAGTTTGCAATTTAAAAAAAAAGTTCCCATGAAAATTTGTCAGTGGTTTTGTGTGAATTTCCCCCACTATACTCCTTTTTGTGTGCAATTTCCCCTAACATACACATTTTTGCAAAGCAATTTCCCCTAATATAATGCATTTTGTTATATTATGTTCACTAGTCTATGCATTTATATGTGCACTTTACTCTGGTATTTGCATTTTGTACACATTGCACGGCTGGAGAAGTGCATTGCAAAGTTCAGAAACGTGCACATTCCGAATAGTGGCTGCGCTTCGTTTTGCATATTGTTTTGGAGAGTGCGAATGAGGTAAGTTTGCCTTTAAATTTGAACTGAATTGAATCTCTCCACCATCCCTAAAGTTTGCTCACACTGTCCAGAGCATTTCCCCACTATTTTCCTTGTTGGAAAGAGTTCTCTCTTTCGAGGAAGTGTGTTTGCTGCACGCGACCCCCGAGTCAGGTATAATTGCATAACCTGAATTTGCCAGTCTGTGATTGAATCCCCAACATGGTGACAGTCTGGAAACACCCAGTCTTCACGGCATTTCTTTCTCTTCCTTCCTGACTGGCCCTTCCTTACTACACAGATTGGGAAGTCTTCAAAATCCCCTTTCTGATTAACCCCCTTTTGCCTTACCACCCTGCCTCCTTTGCCATTTCCCTCAAGCCTCTATTTCCCCCTCTTCTCAATGTTGTAAGTCACTTTTTGCTTCCTTCTGAAAAAAAGTGGCAAATAAATAAATACATGATTTTAACCCTTTCTTCCCCTGCTAGGTTCCTGAACAAAAGCCTTCCTCTGCATGCACTATTTGCACTGGGCAGAAATGCAGCCCATCACCCCTGCAAAGAAGGATGGACTGAAACAAGAACTGTGAAGCGCTTTGTGCGGGAAAACACGTTTTAGAAACCATTAATGATAAAAAAATATTCTGAAGATTAAAGAAGGGGCATATTATTTATTTATTAAATTTATATCCCATTCTTCCTTGAATAAAAAGCTGAGTAAAAAGATTCAAAAAAGCATCCTGCTGCCTACTTTTGCTGTTCTTCGTATTATTTTATTTTAAAACATTTCTAAACTGCTCAATATTTAAAAATCTCTAAGCAGTATGCAAAAGTACAATGTACAAACAATAAAACAATATCATAAAAACAGAGATACATCACAAAACACCAGTAACACAGTCTTATAAGAAAAAACAAACAGAAACAGAAAAACAGGAATAGCAGGGTCCAATCTGAGCAGGCTGAGAGGTGCTGCTGCAGGGATGAGACTGCTGGGACCATCAAGGGGCAAGTATTTCCACTTGTCTTGCCCCATCCCTCTGCCTGGGCCTTATCAGGAGGAGCTGCAGACTGAGACATGCTGCTGCAGGGATGAGACTGTGCTGGGACATCAAGGGGCAAGCATTTCCATCTGCCTTGCCTCACCCCTCTGCCTGGGCCATATCAGGAGGAACTGCAGGCTGAGACGTGCTGCTGCAGGGATGAGACTGTGCTGGGACCATCAAGGGGCAAGCATTTCCACCTGCCTTGCCCCACCCCTCTGCCTGGGCCTTATCAGGAAGAGCTGCAGACTGAGACATGCTGCTGCTGGGGTGAGACTGCTGGGACCCTCAAGGGGCAAGCATTTCTATCTGTCTTGCCCCACCGTTCTGCGTGGGCCTTATCAGGAGGAGCTGCAGACTGAGACATGCTGCTGCTGGGGTGAGACTGCTGGGACCATCAAGGGGCAAGCATTTCTATCTGTCTTGCCCCACCCCTCTGCCTGGGCCATATCAGGAGGAGCTGCAGACTGAGAGGTACTGCTGCTGGGATGAGACTGTGCTGGGACCATCAAGGGGCAAGCATTTCTATCTGTCTTGCCCCACCCCTCTGCCTGGGCCATATCAGGAGGAGCTGCAGACTGAGAGGTACTGCTGCTGGGATGAGACTGTGCTGGGACCATCAAGGGGCAAGCTTGGCCACCTGCCTTGCCCCCTCACTCCTGCTCTCAGTGACATATTTCTGGGGACTGTCCCTTACCAGGAAGATGAATGCTTCTGGATAGCTGTTGATGCTTTTTAGAAATGCTATGATTTTGTTAGTTTGATTTTTTGTAAATTGTATTGTTTTTATTTGTATTTTGTATTTGTGTTTTTTATTTGTGTGTAAGCCGCCTTGGGGGCCTTTTTGGCCAAAAGGCGGACTAGAAATAAAACATAACATAACAATTTTATGAGCCAAGAAAGACCTGGGCAAAAAGATGTAGGTGATATTCAATTAAATAATTGCCCAAGTACCCCCTTGTGCAACAGGACTTCCCCCCTCTCCTCCTAAATCTGTTCTGGGTTCCCCCCAACCTTCCAGAGAAGATTTGGGGATGGCACAGGGTGTGTACAAGGGTAGGAGAAGGTGGAAGCCCTGTTGTGCACGTGAAAATCATTCTGCTTGCACAATTATTTAGTTAAGTACCACCTAGGAACAGGCAAGAATTTGGAATCAAGTTCTCATTTCAAGTAAAATTCATCAAAATTGCACTTTCCAAAACAATATGAGGACCGAAACACAGCCATCCTTCAAAATTTGCATTTCCTCGAATTTTGGAATGCAGTTTGGCAACCAACGTTCACAAAAATGCATATATTAGGGGAAAGTGTGTATAAAAAAGAATGTACAAGTGAAAATATAATACAAAAATGCATTATATTATGAGAATTTGCTTGCAAAAATGTGTACATTAGTCAGAACTGTATACAAAAATGTGTTTGTTAGGAGAAACTTGCACTAAAATGCCTAAGAATTTTCATGAGGATTTTAAAAATAAAAATTCACAAATTGCTGCCAAAATGTGGAAAACTGAATTTCAGCCTGGAAAAATGAGAAACTGAGAGAACCAAACTAACAGATCCTTCCGTCCCTATACACCTTACATTTCCTTTGAAGGAGGAATGATGCCTCACATATTGGGATTCTCATCACAAACTAAGCTGTTTATTATCAGCTTCATTGGGGGGATGAGCTATGCTGAGGTTAAGAAGAACTCACCATTTTCCCTTTCGTAGGACGTGACTCACGCCACTTTATTCTCTGCAGCTGGCAGGGAGTGTGTCCCTTTTCACTTTGGCTTTGTGCATTCTCCCCCATATGGCAGGCCGTACCCCCAAAAAAACAATTGAAAGAGTATTTCATGATGAATACTCTCATTTATTTATTATTTAATTTGTATCCCACCCTTCCTCCCAGCAGGAGCCCAGGGGTGGCAAACAAAGCACTAAAAATGCTTTAAAACATCATAAAAACAGATCTTAAAATACATTAAAACAAAACAGCATTAAAAACATTTAAAAGAACAACTTTAAAAAGGGTTAAAAACATTATTAAAAAACATATTAAGCAATTGGAACACATGAAGTAAAAAACCAGAGATAAGAATCACTCCCCCAAGAATGGAGGAATGAACTGACCAGGTAGACAACATGCAGAGAGAGAGAGGAGGGCATGTGCGTGCCTGTGTGTTACATTTCCCAGTTACAACATGCTCCTTTCTCTAGAGGACGAAGCTTGCGGCAAAAAACAAAACAAACATCTGCATCTTGTTTCCTGCCCAGAGTCCCACATGTAGGCCCATTAACATCCAAGGATGCTAGACTTCTAGTCCCAGCATTTTCTCTTCTCTTAAAAAAAAAACAAAACTCTCCAAGGCCTCGGGTGGCTAAATCTCTCGGAGAAAGAATGGTGGCTATCCTTTGACATCCCTCACTGGCCAGAGTGAACCAAAGAGCTCTCATTGAACTGGACAGGGGGAGTGTGTCCCTGTTGGTTCTGCTGGACCTCTCAGCGGCTTTCGATACCATCGACCATGGTATCCTCCTGGACCACCTAGCTGGGATGGGACTTGGGGGCACTGTTTTGCAGTGGCTCCAGTCATTCCTGGAGGGTTGAACCCAGAAGGTGGTATTGGGGGACTCCTGTTCGACTCCTTGGCCATTGGCCTGTGGAGTCCCTCAGGGTTCATTTTTGTCCCCTATGTTATTTAACATCTACATGAAACCGCTGGGAGAGGTTGTTCGGGCATTTGGAGTTCGGTGCCACCAGTATGCTGATGACACCCAACTCTATTTCTCCTTTCCACCTTCTTCCAAGGAAGTTGTCTTGGTTTTAAACCGGTGTCTGACGTCAGTGGTGGATTGGATGAGGGTGAACAAATTGAGGCTTTATCCAGACAAGACAGAGGTGCTCCTGGTCAGTCGTAAGGCAGATCAGGGAACAGGGATACAGCCTGTGCTGGATGGGGTTATACTCCCCCTGAAGACACAGGTTCGCAGTTTGGGTGTCCTGGACTCAGCTTTAAATTTGGATTCCCAGGTTTCTGCAGTGGCCAGGAGGGCTTTTGCACATTTGAGATTAGCGCGCCAACTGCGCCCATTCCTTGACCCGTCCGATCTGGCCACGGTGACACATGCCTTAGTCACATCTCGTGTAGATTACTGTAACGTGTTCTATGTGGGGCTGCCTCTGAAGACTGCTCGGAAACTTCAGCAGCCAGAATGTTAACTGGGGCTGATTACACGGACCATACAACTCCCCTGTTAAAAAAGCTCCACTGGCTGCCAGTTTGTTTCCGGACACAATTCAAAGTGCTGGTACTGACCTATAAAGCCCTACATGGCTTGGGTCCAGGCTATTTGTCAGACCGCATCGCCCTCTATGTGCCTGCCTGGGCCCTGAGATCCTCAGGAGAGGCCCTTCTTTCAACACCTTCATCCACACAAGTACAATTAGCGAGGATACGAGATAGAGCCTTCTCAGTGGCTGCCCCTAGGCTTTGGAATTCCCTCCCTAAGGAGATAAGAATGGCCTCTTCCCTGCAGTCCTTTCGTCGACAGGTAAAAACTTTCTTATTTCAGCAAGCCTTTTATTCCGAAGGCGGCTAAGGATAGGCCCAAAAGGAGGTTATAATGTCCTTGCTTGTTTATTTTTTAATTCTATGAGTATAGTTTTTAATTATCAGAAACAGTATAATGCTATTTTAAAATTAGAGTTCATTTTTTAATTATATCTGTCTATGTTTATTTATTTATGTATTATATGCTTTTAACTTTGGTAGGTTTTAATTGCATCTGTTTTTTATCTGGAAGCCGCCGTGAGTTCCAATTTGGAAAAATGGCGGGGTATAAATAAAGTTAATAATAATAATAATAATTTGCTATCTCAAGGAGACCATTAATTTCATTGGTTTACACAGGTGTGAAGGTTGATGGTGGCCCAGAGGCTTCAGCCCTGGAAGGACCTCAACTCAACTTGCTTTCCAAGCATGACTCCCAATGTTTCTAGCTAAGGAGCTAACACAAATGTACACATGCAAAAGAAATCTGCTCAGGCTCTGCAAGTCAAATAATAAAATTATATTGCTTTCCATTTGCAGGTCACACTCCCAGCTTTAGGCACATCAGCCTAAAGTTGAAATCAAGGGAAAGTATTTGGACGCATCTGCACAAGACTGGTGCTGACAGCTTTTTGTATTGCTTCTATGTCTTTAACAGCTGCTTGATGTGCACATATTATCAAGTCAAAATATTTATGTTTATGTCCATGCACTTAAAAGCTCCCCAAACTGATTTCTGCCTGCAGATTCCCTCAGGAAAGGAAAGCTTTTATGCTGGAGTTCTTTCCCCAATGAACAGATTTCTTTTCTGCTCAACACACATTAGGTAATATTTAATGGGATTAAAATGCTTGTCAGTTTATGCTCCTCTCTTTCTGTTTCTTTATATCAGTCATAGTAGTGCAGTGGTAAATGCAAAAGTGCAGGTTCCCTCCATGTTAGTCACAGCCATTACCACTCCCGGTTTTTTGCTGCTGGATTGAGAATGAGATCCTTGTGCATGCCTTCTCCTACAACAACAGACATCCCTAGGAGCCAATCAGCATGAAAGGAGAGAGTGTTAGCTACTGAAGAGAGTCTTCTCAGTGGCTGACTCACCTTCTTTCACTCCGATTGGCTCCAATCAACAAGAAAGGACAAGGAAGCATGTTAGAAGATTCTTCTCAGTAGCTAACACACTTCCCTTTCATGCTGCTTGGCTCATGGGAGAGTGAGGGGTCTAAGACCCCCCTGAGACCAGTCATCAGTGTGTCTTTTCTTGCTTTCTAGCAATTAAATCAGGGTGGGGAACCTGTGGCCCGTTGTTGGGCTATAGCTCCCATTATCCTTGTCTGTGGCCGCGCTGGCTGGGGTTGATGGGAATTAGAGTTCAACATCATCTGGCCATAGGTTCTCCATCTCTGAATTAAATGATGTTACCTTGATCATCTGGGTTCATTCATGTCATTAATTTAATGGCACTTCCAAATTAGCATTTCTACAGGTGAGCAGATTCCTGCAATTCACAAGGAGATTTTTATGACCTCATATTGATTGTTGCTAACTCAAAACAAATAGCATGTTCAGCATGCGATGGAACAGCCATTGCTTCATACCACTGAGCAGCTCCTTTCCAGAAGTATTTCCCCTTCACTTTTACCTTGGTACTGTTATCACTGCTTGATGATAAGCAACAATATTTGGAGATAGCCTAACATTTGCAATAGCTTTTTGTATTCAAAAACAGGAATCCCCAACAGAGGTGCACTTCAGTGAAGAGGAATTATGCATCAAGAAGTGGGAGGGTGGGGGAGTGGGGCTTTCCGGGCACCTAATGTCTTGAAGGCCAGATATAATGGGGCGTGCTGGAGTATGGCAAATATGGTGCTGCAGCTGCATCAGATTGCTTTTTGGATCCTCTCTGAGCTCAAGTTTGCAGTGTGTTGCAGATCCCATTGGTCAGCAAGCATCATTGTAATGTCATTGCACAACTGCCCTGCGCAAAAGCACCTCTGCAACAGACAAATCCTCACTTGGAAAACAGTAAGGATAAAGTGGTCTTTGCCTTCAATGCTGCTGCTGCTGCTACTAGTACAACCATCGCCACCACTTTGGAAACATATTCATAAAATCTATTAGCCCATCTGCCTAGACTCACCTACTACTACTACAATGACTACAAACTTGCAAATATAGTCATAGAATGTATTATCCCACCTGTCCAGACACATGTATGAATGCATATACACAGAAAAAAACTTTAAGTCTCCCTACCTAATCTCCTATTTGTTACTTTCTCAGTATAATCCTCTGTATCTTTACTCAGAAGTAAAGCTCAGTGAGTTCAAGTATGCATGCAGTAGGATTGCATCCCCAGTCTATCTTTGTGTCACCTCTCCTACATTGAGGCCATTGATCTCCAGAAAATAGATCGTTGTTTCTTTTCATAACCGTAGCTGCAATCTGCAACCTTTTCAAACTCAGGATCCATCTTTTCAGCCAGCAACGATAGCAGCCACTTGTACCTGTATTTTACACTTGTATTTTTCTATTTACCATTTTCTGTCTTTTGCAAACTACCTTTGACTGGAGGCACAGCCCACATAAGGGTTCTGATTTAGCAGCTGAATATCATCATTCTACAAACATCCCCAATGTAAACCCTCTGCAACTTCTTTTGCAACATTGGTTGTCATCACCAACCAGTCATCAATATATAGAGCAATTCTGCAACTTAAAGAGCAATCCAGTGCATGTTTACTCAGAAGGAGCTGTCAGTTTCAATTTTCTCAGTCTCTCTTTTTCCAGTCTTAAATTTGGTTCTCCATATTTCTGCAGCAATTTGATAAAAAAAAATTCACAAGATTTTTTTTAGCATTTTAGTGTAAATTTATCCTAAACACATTTTTGTATGCAATTTTGACTTATACACATTTTTGCAATTTATCATAATATAATACATTTTTGTAATTTTCACTATGCTCATTTTTATGCACACTTTCACTTCATATATGCATTTTTGTAAACATTGCTTGATTGGAGAACTCCATTGCAAAATTCAAATAAGTGCAAATTTCAAAGGACAGCTGTGTGTTGGTTCTCATATTGTTTTGGAAAGTGCAGATTTGATGTATTTGGGTTTAAATGCAAGCTGAATTGAATTTCTACCTCATCCCTACTAAGAAGTAAGTCCCACTGTGTTCAGCAGGCCTTACTACCTAGTACAGTCATCTTTCTGATTGTAGCTTTAGTGAACCATGCCTCCGATATCATAGAAGTCCTCCTTTGGAATCCTTGTTGTCACTGCTATCAAAACCAGCTATTCTTGCAAGTCTATCATGTCAGCGGCACAGACAGCCAGTCTGGGGTAGTGATTAAAGTGTTGGACTAGGTCCTGGGAGACTAGGGTTCAAATTCCCATTCAGCCATAAAGCTTGCTGGGTGACCTTGGGCCAGTCACAACCTCTCAGCCTAACCTACCTCACAGCGTTGTTGTGTGGATAAAATGGAGAGGGAGAAGAACTATGTACACCATCTGGAACTCCTTGGAGTAAAGGTGGGGTATAAATGTAGTAATAAATAAAAATAAAGGCAAGTGTGTGTATGTACGCGCATGTATAATCTAAAACGTCATTGCATTCCTCAAGGAAGCAGGGAGAAGAAATAACTAGTCCTCTGGGGACAAAGGGACCCACTGGGGAAGGGCTGTGGCTCAGCGGTAGAGCACCTGCAGAAGATACCAGGTTCAACCCCTGGCATCTCTAGGTAGGGCTGGGGAATGTCTCCTGTATGAAACCCTGATGGATCACTAGCTGAGCCTGGGTTAAGACGGCTTCCAATGTTTCAGAATAAAGCAGAATTTTTGGAACAGAGAAAAAGGGAGGATCCCTTCATTAGTAAATACAACAGGGAATTAAGTAAACTTTACAAAACTTCCACTGTTAATAGGAATTCAAAGAGAAGCAGCTGCACATACCTTTCTAGGAAAGAGTTTGGTAGTTCAAGGGTAGTTCAAGGCTCACTGTGGTTGCCTTCGTGAATGATCCCAGCAATGTTTTTCCGACAGTTTCTGAAGAGTAGTGAAGCAACTCCTCCCACTGTTGAGGAGACTGCTACACACTTCCACACCCATCTCTTTTAATGTAGCTGCTTTTGGCATGATGAAGTCACTGACATTTGACTAACAGCAATGAGTAACACAAAACTCACCCCCAGGATGTTGGATAATCTCAGAAATAAAACTTATTTTGCAGCCCAGTGCGGTAAATTCACCATGCTGAGCTGGTCTGCTCCAGTGTGATTTTTTGAAAAAACAAAACGAAAACAGAATAGAATAAACCTCTCATTTATTTATGCAAGCATTCTCTGGTTTCCAGACAATAGACTGGAAGTAAAACTTTCTCTTTTTGTTGTGTGGAACAGCATAAGTTGTGATTAGGAGGGAATTGAAAGTTTGCAGGTGTTTGGGGATTTTTGGTCTTTAAGGGGGGGATTTCAGGAGCACGGTGAGCCCAAGACATTTTGGACAAGATGGTGACCCCCTCAATCCATGTATAGAGGCCAAATGAATTTCCAGCTGAGTCTCACTTCAGCTTTAGCAATAGGACTTTGACATGAGGACAGCAGGCTAGTTTATTGGGCTCAGAGCAGTCTGCACAGCACACACAGCTCTGCCCTCCAGTACCTCACTGCTGTTCCTTGACTCCCAGCATTTGCTGCCTGAGGCAGCTGCCTCATAGAATCATAGGGTTGGAAGGGGCCTATAAGGCCATCGAGTAATTGGTTCCATTGTTGTACTGCTCTAACAGGAAGTTTTTTCCTGATGTTCAGTTGAAATCTGGCTTCCTGCAACTTGAGCCCATTATTCCATGTCCTTCACTCTGGGACAATTGAGAAAAGATCCTGGCCCTCCTCTTTGTGGCAACCTTTCAAGCAGTTGAGGAGTGCTATCATATCTCTCTTCAGTCTTCTCAAGGCTAAACATGCCCAGTCCTTTCAGTCTCTTCTCATAGGACTTTGTTTCCAATCCGCTAATCATCCTTGTTGCCCTCCTCTGAACCTGTTCCAGATGGTTTGCATCCCTCTTGAAGTGTGGTGCCCAGAACTGGACGCAGTACTCAAGATGAGGCCTAACCAGTGCTGGATAGATGGAAACTATTCAGGAGTCCTGTTCAGGAGTCCAACACTTTTTTCACCCACTTTCCATGCTTAACTTTAAGGTATCTGGACACCTCTTGGTACTTGCTTTGACTCAATTTTTAAAACTGCTTCTTTCTTCTAGAGATAGTAATCTCTAGAAATAATAATTTTTATTCTAGAGAGAGTAAAATCATGCATGATGTGGAGAAGGTGGATAGAGAAAAGGTTTTCTCCCTCCCCTAGAACTTGGGGACATTCATTGAAGCTTAGACCAGTCACTGTCTCTCAGCCTGACCTTCCTCACAGGATTGTTGTGAGGATAAAATCGAGAGGAGGAGAACCATGCATGCTGAAAGAATTGCACTGGCTTCCCATTAGCAACTGGGCCAAGTTCAAGGTTCTAGTCTTGGTGTACAAAGCCCTATACAGCTTGGGACCAGGATACCTGAAAGACCGTCTTATCCCTTATATATCCAGTCGATCACTGAGCTGTGCAGGCAAGGGCCTCCTGCAGATACCATTTTATCAGGAGTTCTGTTCTGCACAACATAGGAAATGGACCTTTATTATTTATTTATTTATTTATTTATTCATAAATTTATTTATAAATAAATGCTTGTATGCCACCTTGAGCTCCTTGAAGGAAAGGTGGGATATAAATGTAATAAATACATAAATAAGTGTCCAGGGGTACACTTGATAGAATGAGCATGAGCCCCTCAAATACAGCTGGGCTGGCTTATTACATTTTGAAGTAAATGACATAATGCACATTACTATCTTAAGAAGGGTAGGGGCATGATATCGTCTAAAATTACCTAAATGAACGACACTTGCTAAGTTATTTAGGAATGGGGAGATACAACAAGATCTATTTTTTCCATATTGAATTTTGATTCCTCTCTCTCCTTTTTGCCTATAAATCTGAAACCACCTGTGTGATTGTTTCTGTGCCTCCTCCCGTATACATCCTGAACATTTGTAAACAATTTGATTATTCCAAATATTAGATAGGTCTTCCTTCTCCAAAGGAAATGTAAGCTGTAACAGTTGCCCGAAATCACTGCTCAGGGGTGGAACAGCATGAAATATTTTCTTTTTTCCGAGTGTGCATCCTTTGCTTTTTCTTTCTGGCTAGAAACAGGAAGGTTGAGAACAGTAAAGTTTTGCCTTCCTATACTGAAAAAGCCAACTTGGTTTGGAGGAACCTTGATTGTTTTGGAACCAACTCTGCTTGCTTTTGGACCCTTAACATTTCTGTTCTCAACGTGGGCATTTGCAGAGATAAACAGATTGTTATAAAGACACCAAACATCTCTAAAATGCTTTCCTCCATACGAGGTTAACTCTTGCCAAATATTGGCAAATATCATAAAAAAAATTAAGCGCTTTGATGACTGAGAAAGGCAGTCTGCAAATACCAACCCTTTGTTATTGTTACATTATGCAACAGATTTTGTGGAGATGAAACATCATATCAACATATGATTTCAGAGGCCCCAGTTCAACTATATGCATCTGCAGCTTTGAATTAATGTTAAGCTGTGTGAATCCAGGAATGCAACGTGCTAAGTGTTCAGACATAAATATGGGCCAATTGGCCTTCATTTCCAGGAACAAGGATGTATCTAGCTATTATCTCATCATCTTGGGTTCATCCTAGATACTAATGTGCATTGCTTCTATAGCAGTTCCAGACGTGCCCTGTGCTATACCCAAACCAGGGAACCACAGGAAGTTATGCCATTTTATGACTCAGGCCCCAAATATCTGAGAGACTGCCAGGGGTATCACTACAGGGGTGCAGAGGGTGTGGACCGCACCCGGGTGACACCCAGGTGACACCCAGAGCTGCTCCGCCCTGCGCTGTTGCCCAGCAAAGGAGCCGAGAGGCGCTCCGGGTCGGCGCAGCCAACTCCTCCTCAGAGGGTGGGCGAGACACAAAGCAGGCGCCCACTCGCTGGCGGTGAAGCTGGGACGGGCCTTCCACCGCCAGCCTGGAGCGTGTGCGCACGTGGGAGGGCACGCGCTGGAGGTCCGCACCCCCCCGAACTCCTGCTAGTGATGCCGCTATAGACTGCCTCTTTTCCTACACACCACCTGGGGTGTTCAGATCAGCAGAGAAGGCCTTCTGGATGGTTCCATCATCCTCAAAGGGTTAAGAGAGGTGGTGACCCAGGAGAGGGCATTCTTTGTGGCAGCCTCTAAGTTGTGGAATTCCCTCCCCATGGAGGTGCCATACAGTTATCAGCAAATTGTAAAGACCACCTCTTTACCCTGGTCTTTGGCACTTAAGATGTATGTTTTCAGGATCCACATATTCTTGTGAACACAATTTGTTTTAATTGCTTTTAATATGGAATTTTATATGGTTGTAACCCACCCTGGGACTTGTTGGTGAATAGAGGGTAACAACAACAAACAACAACAACAATATACAATCCAGTGTTTTATTTGGGGACTACAAGCTGGAGTTGGCAGAAGCTTTGCTCCCTGGATTACACTGCATCTTCTGCCAGCAGGGCCCAGAGGGAATTTTGATTTCTAACTCAAAACTACCGCCTTTTGTTATGGATCTTCTATAGCTACATAAGACACAGGTTTTCCTGTGAGATCAAGTATATAGAGGTAGAAAGAATTGTAGCTCAGTGGTAGAGTTTGCATGCAGAAGGTCCCAGGTTCAATCTCCAGCTTCTCCAGGTGGGGCTGGGAATGTCCCCTGTCTGAAAACCTAGAGAGCCACTGCCAGTCTGTATAGATACCGAACTAGATGGACTCAATGGCTGATAGCGATAACTGGAGTGGAGGCCCCCACAAGCATCTGACTCAGTAGAAGGCAGCTTCCGATGTTCCTAGAAGTAATTCAATGCAATCTTTATGTTTGCTGAGAGCCAGTGTAGTGCAGAGCTTGGAAAAATTACTTTTTAAAACTACAACTCCCATCAGCCCCAGTCAGCATGGCACTGGAGTGGGCTGATGGGAGTTGTAGTCCAAAAAAGTAACTTTTCCAAGCTCTGGGTAGTGTAGTGGTTAGAGTGTTGGACTATGACCTGGGAGACCAGGGTTTGAATCCCCACATAGCCATGAAGCTCACTGGGTGATCTTGGGCCAGTCGCTGCCTCTCAACCTCAGAGGAAGGCAATGGTAAAGCCCCTGTGGATACTGCTTACCATGAAAACCCTATTCGTAGAGTCGCCATAAGTTGGGATCGACTTGAAGGCAGCCCATTTTTTGTGTTTGTTAATGAACTTCACTTCCTGATTAAGTAAACCTGTATGTTGTGGTCTGGGAGGATTCTAACCCAATCTCCTCCCATGCCAATGCTTTTGATAATTTGGTTGAGTTTAGTTGAGAAAGCTTATGCTGTTCATAACCATCCAGGAGAGATGGATGATTGGAAGTTAGAAACTGGCTGAGTTGCAATCTGGTACTTCCATTAGATCCATGATACTGCTTTAACACAGTAGGACAGGCGTGGGAAACCTCAGGCCCAGGGGGAAAATAAGGCCCTCCAGGCCTTTCTGTCTGGCCTTTGAAGCTCTCCCTAGGCAATATCCCCTCCCCGGGCCACAACCCTTCCCCGCAGGTCCCACCCCTTACTGGCCATGCGCTGCACCCTCCTTGAGTGCACTGGCTGGTTCTACCTTTCTCTGCATTCCACAAAGTGAAAAAAAATACATCTTGCCTTCCTAAGAGCTTGAAAAGGCTCTCCTGGCAGGCCCATTAATACTATTCCTCTTGGCCTTGCAAGAGTAGGTTTCACAGCTTATTAACTGTGGGAACACACAGCAGAAGGCTTCACAACCCATTTGTCCCATATTGACAGGGCTATCAGAATTTTCCTGGGGGCACAAACAGCATCTGTGACATCAGGAGATGCAAGTCAGACAGAGAGCCAAATGCCTTCCAGCCCGGGTTCCTAACATGCTTTTACCATTAATTAGTAACCTTTATGAATTAATAGAATATCCATTGTATTAGTCTAATGAAAACAGATGTAGTGATATTTTCTATGAGAGACCATCCCATCATAGTCAGTGCTGTGTTCTTGGACCTTAAAAAAACACACCACGATTCTGCATAAAGGAGCACAAACAACAAAGTGTCTTGCGGCACCTTAAAGACTAGCAAATGTATGATGGCATAAGCTTTCATGGATGAGTCCATTAAAACCGACGCTATGATAAATTTCTTAGGATAGTATTCAATGCTAGTCCTTCTCAGAGTAGATCTATTGAGTTTAGTATCTCATGGACATCCAGTGAAACAGAATGTTGGAAGATTCAGGACAGACAAAACAAATTACTTCTTCACCCAGCGCATAGTTTAACTATGGAATTTGCTCCCACAGGAGGCAGTGATGGCCACCAACTTGGATGGCTTTAAAAGTGGATTAGACAAGTACATGGAGGATAAGGCTATTAATGGCTATTAGCCATGACGTTATGTTTTATTTCTAGGCTGTCTTTTGGCCAAAAAGGCCCCCAAGGCGGCTTACACACAGATAAAAAAACACAAATACAAAATACAAATAAAAACAATACAATTTACAAAAAATCAAACTAACAAAATTATAGCATTTCTAAAAAACATCAACAGCTATTCAAAAGCATTCATCTTCCTGGTAAATAGGGTTGCCAGGTTTAGGGCCTTTAAGAGAAGAGAAAATTAAGCCAAGTGCAGGTTTTCTTACAACACTGTAATGGGAAAACACACAAGGTGAAATTCTCCCTTCTCCCTGCACCAGTTTTAAAGATACAGAAGACCTCTTGGAGGCCGGGCCTGGCAACCAAGAGGTCTTCTGTATCTCTAAAAGCTGTGCAGGGGGAAGGGAGAATTCCACCTTGTGGTTTTTCCCATTACATTGTTGCAAGAAAACCTGCACTTGGCTGAATTTTAAAGATACAGAATCATTCTCAGGCCCTGAACCTGGCAACCCTAAGGACAGTCCCCAGAGAAATGTCACTGAGAGCAGGGGTGAGGGGGCAAAGCAGGTGGCCAAGCTTGCCCCTTGATGGTCCCAGCACAGTCTCACCCCAGCAGCAGTACCTCTCAGTCTGTAGCTCCGCCTGATAAGGCCCAGGCAGAGGCGTGGGGCAAGGCAGGTGGAAAAACGTGCCCCTTGATGGTCCCAGCAGTCTCATCCCTGCAGCAGTCTATGATGGCTATGCTCTGTCTCCACGGTCGGAGGCAGTATGCTTCTGAACACCAGTTGCTGGAAACCGCAGGAGGGGAGAGCTCTGTTGTGCTCAGGTCCTGCTTATGGGCTTCACACAGGCATCTGGTTGGCCACTGTGAGAGCAGGATGTTGCACTAGATGAGCCACTGGCCTGATCCAGCAGGCTCTTATGTTCTTAATAGACATGACTAACTTAGCTTCATTAATTTCAATGACCAGGACTGAGGCAGCAATCCAATGCACACTTACCTGGGAGTAAGTCCCATTGCACCCAATGGAGCTTACTTTTGAGTAGATATGTGTTGGACTGCAGCCTTAGCTGAATACAACCCTTAGTCTTTTAAGGTGCCACAAGACTCTTGTTTTTGCTGTGTGGGTACCTTCTAAATGCCACCCTGGGCTCCTGCTGGGAGGAAAGGAGGAATATAAATCAAATAATAAATAAATAAATGTGCATAAAGAAGCTGCATATTTTGTTACATTCTACTTTCGATAATCATGGAGAGGGCCAACAGCTGCACACAAGATCTCCAATATCAGAGGTAGTATGCCTTTGAATATCAGTTATATCAGTTGCTGGGAAACACCAGTGGGAAACGGCACATGCTTTAACTACAGAACGGCCCTGGTTCAGTCTTCGAAAGGATCTCATGTCGGTAGGATGAATCTGCCTGGGAATCTGGATTTAGATTTATCATAGAATAAATTTAACATTATTACAATAATATTAAACCGTGCCATGTTTTTCTTTTCAGTTTTGAACAATCAGGCACATTTTTGAAGTGGTGGATCTAAAAGCCAGGGATCAGTTTACTGGCAGGCTTAGTGGGGGCAGCAGGTCCAGCCTCAGAGAGCACACTTGAAGTTTCTCATTGTTTCTATGTCTGCATCCTACCCTACCAAAGGAGATTCTGCCAATGGATACTGGTGGGTGAGGCAGAGAATCAGAGACTGGCAACTCTGAGCAAACTTGTGGAAGAATTAGGAACAGAAGCTAGATTGGTGCACATTTGGCCTGATCCAGCAAAGATCCAGATCCTCTTCCCCATCTCACTTCCATATAACCAAGGGCACCACACCAATTAATAATATTAATATTCACTCCCTGCAGATGAGACATCTTTAGGGTCCACCCTAGTGTCTTGATTGCATTTGTTTTAAACTGAGTTTAATATTATGTTTTTGAATTGCTGTAACCCGCGCTGGGACCTTATAGTAAAGAGCAGGCAAGAAATCATCACCATTATCACCACCACCACCACCACCACCACCACAGTTGTTGCTATTCCTTACAGTGTAATCAGGGGTGCCCAACATGGTGCCTGCCTGATGTTGTTGGAGTACAGCTCCCATCAACCTCAGCCAGCATGGTCAATGGTCAGGGATGCTGGGAGTATCTGGAGAGCACCACACTGCCTACCATGGAGGTAAAAGTTAGGCGTAATTATGGCTAGAAGCAGTCCACCCTCCGAGCAGTGAAAACTTTGATTTGAAACAGCTCAGCTAACTTTTCCTCTTTTTAACCAATTGCTTCCCATGGAGGGATCCATCTGGGAGAAGCTCATTTTTATCATATTTGTCAACATTTTATCTATTATTTATCATCACCCAGATGAAAAAAATGTAAATGTGCATGTTGCTACAGTAATGGGTGAAGAGGAGTAGGAGGCAAGCATGGGAATCTGTCTTTGCAAAGAAATGGCTAAGTTATGGCACCGGAAGTATTCACAGCAATACAGTTGGATGTTGGCTTCCTCTAACTCCCTGGCCAGCCTAGAGAATGTCTCCTGTTCACAGGGTCTTTTGGTGTTTCCTTGAGAAAGCTTAGTTGAAGAGAACCCCTTTCTTCCTCTCG
Source organism: Rhineura floridana (assembly GCF_030035675.1). NCBI lineage: Eukaryota > Metazoa > Chordata > Lepidosauria > Squamata > Rhineuridae > Rhineura > Rhineura floridana. The sequence continues at coordinate 210,421,466 of NC_084481.1, read as the reverse complement.
CTTCCTGATGCTCACTGAGTGTTTTGAAAGTCAACAAAGGCTTTGTTTACGCACCTGAGTCAAGGTCAGTGCCAGATTTTGGGTGACACTCTTGGACTGACCATTCACCTGTGAAAGCATTCCTTATTTCCTTTCCTCTTGGTTTTTGCAGGAATTTCAAAATCAGGAAATTGCTTCAAGATATACGTGCCAAAGGATTTCCCCCTCCCTTTCATTGGACTCAGGAAAAGAGCATTCCAAGCGGTCTCTGGATGATTTTTGTTTTCTCCACCACCGTTGCTAGGAAAGATGAGAGCAGAAATGCTATCACCATAAGTGATTCAGAAAACAGCCTGAGAATGGCATGTTTCTTTGAAAACCTGCCAAAGGAGAGAGGTTGTTTCTGAATCACTTATGGTGGGTGGGTAGACAGTTCTGGCTACTCCTGAGAGGCAAATGCCTTGTGCTTAGTTGTGGCTTGCCACTTGCGGGAGTGTTTCTATCAAGCACCTTCCATTCTTCACTTAAGATGCTTTCCAATCTTCTTTGATAGAATAAACTAGAAGCACTGGGCAGCAAGGCCAGGATGCCATAGGCCACATTCACGCCATACATTTATTCCACTTTAAACAGTTATGGCATCCCCCACTGGGAAGTGTAGTCTGTGAAGAATACTGAAAGTTGTTAGGAGATCCCTGTTCCCCTCACAGAGCTACAATTGCCAGAGCAGTTAAACAGTCAATCAGTATTCCCAGAGAACGATGGGAACTGTAGCTCTGTGAGACCAAACTACACTTCCCAGGATTCTTTGGGGAAATCCATGACTGTTTAAAGTGGAATAATAGTGGAATAAATGTATGGTGTGAATGTAGTCATAGATGTAGGAGACATTTATTATTTCCATGCCAAACTCAAGGGCCACTTTTCAGTCATAAGGGAATGGTCACACATTCACAGGTCTTAGCAATGAGAATTATGGGGAAATTCGAATACCAGACATATTGTCACTTCAACTTCACTCACATGGGAGTGGAAATGTCCACCATTATAAGGGATGGATGAATCTGTCATTTGTCATGTCCCTCAGTTCCTTACTTTTCCAATCTTAAATTCATTTCACCACATGCCCCTCAGTGTTTTTTTTTAAAAAAATGCCTCATGAAAACTTGTTAGCATTTTACTGTGTACTTTTATTTATTGGTTGATTGATTGATTGATATTTAAAGGCATTCACATACTACTTCACATTTCAAATATTTCTTAAGTGTTTTTTTCTAATATATGCATTTTTGCAAGCATTTCCTCATAATATAACATTTTTGTGTGTTATTTTCACGAATATATGCATTTTTATGTAAGCTTTTCTCAAAATATATGCACTTTGCTGCAAATCATTTGTTTGGAGAATTGCATTGCAAAATGTGGAGATGTGCAAATTTCGAAGGATGGCTGCATTTCAGTTTGCATATTGTTTTGGGCAGTGCAAATTAGGTAGATTCAAATTAAAATCCTACTGGAACTTCACCACCTTTAATTATGAAGACATGGGACGTTCTTGAAGCAAAGATGAGGAGGGTTGTGGAGAGAGGAGATCTCAATGTAGAAGCAGTAGAAAATAAGGTCAGGAAGAATGGCAGGCTTCTTATCTCCAACAATAAATAAAGCAAGCATAAGGGATTGGCAAATACAGTCATCCCCAAGGCCAGGCTCATCTTTATTCTATTCATACTGTGTTGCAGGTCAAGATAACATCTCCCATATCCCATTTAGATAAATGGCAACGCAGAGCAGCAATAGGCTCTAGCAAATGAAGGGCTAGGAAGCAGATTTGCTTCCACTTGAATATTATAACCAGAGGCCCTAAATAAAAGACAAAGAAAAAAAAGTAATTAAATTGTTGCTGTACTTGTTCAACATCTGTTTTTACACATGCAAGCCCCCTATTTTCTGGCTACAGACTTTCCTGAGTGAATCAAATTGCATTTATTTTAGCTTGAACACAGGAAGGCAGCCAAATAGATTTGGGTGGGTGTGTGGGCAAAGATGAAAGAAATGAGGGAGATGCCAACATGCTTGTCATCCCATCAATCACATGCCAATCATGAACCAAGTCAGGCTTTGGAAATGAAGCTTCCCAAAATAGGAGAACATCCTGGATAAAACGACATCAACACCCATCAATGGGGAGGTAAAGTCCCAAAATTGCTCCACCGCAGCGAAAAAGGAGAAGGTAACAAAATGCAAGGATTAGAGGCGAGGTAGAGGAATGCCACGGAAGGAAGAGCAAGCTTCCCACTGAAGGAGAAGAGAAGGGAAACTATATCACACTCTGAGCTGGTGGTGGCTGTTGGCCTGTGTAGAGGACCTGCCGCGGTGTGGCTAACTAGGCACATTCGCTCAAGTCTCCCAGTTTCCATTCTGAACCCCAGACTCTGTCATGGAATAGAGAAGCAGCTGCTGCCTTCTAAAGGTTGCATAGTTTGGCTGTATGCCCTACTTTACCGAGAACAGTCCTCTGAAGGGCTGTCAGAGAAGTGTCCTCTATTTGAAGCAGCCCTCTCCTTGAAGGGCTGCAGTGCCCAGTCTAAGTTTAAAGAGAAAGAGCCGTAAGAAGGGAGAGCAGGACAGAGAGAGAAGCCTTGAATTTGCTCATCGACAGACCGGAGAGCAGGCCGAACAAGGCACACCGGTCACCTGGTCATAGTCTTCCCCACTGTGATGAAATGCACTGTATTTCTCTTTAAATTGAAGCAATTATTTCTAATTTTGTATCTATATATATCAATGAGCGGATGCACACGTTATGCAAATCTGTGCCCTCTTTTGCCATCTGGACATGTGTCTCCTCTTTCTATGGGGATGAGTAATTGGTCACCCTGAGGTCGCTGAACTCTTTCTCTTCTGTTAGCCTGAATGCCCAGTAGTGTTCTCTGCCCTGAGCATGGCCCTTCTGGGTGGGAAGCCATCAAAGTCCCCTAAGCTCATGAGGTTGATGAGACACCTCCCTATCCACAGTCATTTACAGGGCTGTTCTAATGTCACTCCCCCTGCCATACATGTATACTGTACATGTATATCTGGGAGGGCGGAACAAGACTGGCTGGCTCTACACCCCATCAAACTGCTGAAAGTGCATCCTTCCCTGCTGTACACAAGGTTGTCAGCTTTTAAATCAGACCTTTAACTGTGGCGTGACTATGGCAAGGAGATAAATGTTATCAGTTTCTTGCTCACTGGCACAGCTGCAGGGAATCCCTTGTGAAGTTGGCAACCCGTTATAGGTGTTCATTTATGGTATTCAGATTATACAGCTATTAAAGCACAGCAACAGGGAAATTTTGTGAAGCTGGCTAGCCTATCTATAGGTGTTCATTTATGGTATTCAGATTCTGCAGCTGTTAATGCACAGCTACAGGGACCAGTTGAAAAGCTGGGCATCCCAGTTATAGATGTTCATATATTGTGTTGCACTATCACCTGAAACAGGTTGTGTGAGTGCACTGACCATAACAGTTTATTAATACAAAAGAAGGAAAGGAAAACTTCCCTAAAAGGCAACATTGGGACAGTGATGGTTGACCAGGGACAGTAACAAAAATTAGGGCCTGTGAAGCAGGATCCTTTACACTAATAGTAAACTCATTATCTGAGTGCCACTCCTTATGTAGTGCAAAAAAAGCACCACACACACACAAGAGAGAGGACTGTGGAACCCCACAGTCTGCAGAAGTACAACAAGGCATGTTCTTTTTTTGCGAGGTGGAAGGAAACCCAATATGGGGAGAACCGAAACAGTCCAACAAGACTGAAAAAGCTCAGTGGCCATGGAATATTGACTGACTGTTGGAGGGAGGAATGAAAAACCAGGGAGAAAGGGGCATGGAATGGAGTATGGGCATGGCTGGCTGGTACCCTGAACAGGAGCATTCCATGCTGCAACTTTTTCTTGCAGGTCCCACTTTTGTAACTTGATCATAACTTGAAGCCCTGCTTTCAAATACTTGATTGTGGGCTCAGTCTGCACCTCCTCCTCCTCCTCTTATACTCTGATCTGTTTGAACAGTCAAATGGAAAGTGAACTTTTCGGTGGTGGCCCCCGAATTGTGGAATAGTCTCCCCGATGAGGTACGCCTGGCGCCGACGCTGCTATCTTTTCGGCGCCAGGTGAAAATCTTTTTATACTCCCAGGCATTTTAAAAAATTTTAAATATTCTATTTTTAAAAAATTGTTTTATAGTGTATTTTAAAACAGTATTTCATTACTGGTATATTCTGATGTTGTTTGGTTTTTGTTCTTTGTTTGTTTTGCTTTTTGATTTTCTTATATTTGTTCTATTCATATATTTTCTTGTTTATCCTCTATGTACACCGCCCAGAGAGCCTTTTTGGCTTAGGGCGGTATATAAATTAAATAAAATAAATAAATAAATAAACTGTGGTCATCAGTAAAACCTTTACGGCCTTCCTCTCCGTCAGTGGAAACAAGGGGATGTTGGCCATTTCCAGGCATTTTCCTGCTTTAAACCAACTCTGACATTGTATTAGTTGATTTATCCATTGCTAGGCAAAGGCAGTGAGATCAGCAGTGGCGGCGGGTGCTCATTGGGACTGGTAGGGCAGAAGCCAGGGAGACCAACAGTAAGTGGAGCCAGAGCCAATGACAAGCGGAGCCAACTAATATTGCCTCTCCCATCCTCCTCCCTGCTGAGTTCTACAAAGGCAACACTAACGATGAGGAAGCTGACAGCCAGTGCCAACCTCCTGGACTGGTTGTAAGTAAGGAGGTAGGCAGGTGGGGGCTGGCTGGGGGCAGATGGATCTTGGTGGGGCAGTGCCCCATTTGCTCCAATGGACCAGCCAGATCAGGGGAAGGAAGGACCAACACCTTCATGAAGTGATTGGCAATGGTGATGCTATATGGAGATTTGGGAGGCAGAGAAGAGGAAGGGTGCAGGGGGGAAGCTTTCCTTTGCCACCCCCACAGTCTGTACAAATTGCTCTTCATCCAAGGATGGATGCTGCATAACTCTCCTCTCCCAACTCACATCACCCCAAAAGGCCTTAAGAAAAATGATAGATAAGTCATGCCGTTGTATGTCTGTTTTGTTTCTGTTAAGTGTTGCTGTAAAGGGGGGGGAGAGAAAGGAATTAATGAGCAATGCCTTTAAATGGAGACAAGGCTATCAAGTTTAAGGGGTAAACCACCACGTTGGTAATTTCCCTTTTAAAAAAAGCTGCTTTGTACAGTGACATTTTGCAGGTTCTTTTAATTGGTTTTTAAATTGCAGCTACATTAAGGGGAAACAAAAGACGACAAAGAAAAAAGAGAAAAGGGGGAAAAGAAAGAAACCCTGTCAGCTCACACAAACAGAACATTTAAACATCTATACATCCACGCAGTTTACAGATATAGATCAACATATGCCATCCAAATATGTATCCAGACAAAGCTGGTGTTTGTAGAAGATATGTTCAAAAGCAGCAAGGGTGTTTAGGTCATCAAATCATTGCATAATAGCTGGTGGGTATTTGTCCTTCCAGGGTCAAAGTATGACATTTTGCAGTTTGGCATCTGCCACGCTCATGACAACTGTCCGTGTATGCTTCTGAGTTGCATTTCCACCCCATCCTTGCTCATCTCTGATATAATGGAAACCGTAGATTCTGAACACGTCTCAAAGTTAGCATTCTTCAACACTGCTCAATACTTGGCCCAAATTGTCTGTATACGTTTTGCAGCCAGTGGGGCCCTCCCTGATTAGAAATTGCTGTTGCGTTATGTATCCTTCCAGTTGCATCACCAAATATGGAATTTTCGCCATCACTGAAGGCTTTACTAAGAGCTCACATTTAAAGGGCATTTCGAGTGGTGTTGCTGTTAGTGGGGAAACCCACTTTTATGGTTAATAACTGGGACCAACTACTCTAAACACCCAACATTGCAAAATGTACCACCCACCTACAGAGTACAGAAGCAGCAGGCACTATCAAAATTCAGCACAGAGAGAAGGCAGAAGGAAAGGGAGGAGGGTGACAAAGGGCTCTAGTGAGAGCAGTGTCTTCTCTACAGAATACAGAAACAGCAGATGCTATCAAAATTCAGCACAGAGAAAAGGCAGGAGGAAAACGGGGGTGGGGGGGAACAAAGGGATCCAGTGACAGAAGTGTATCTCCACTCACTAGCATGCTTTGCTCTTAAGACTGGCTCCCTTCCCTCTTCCCCAGAGGACAAACTGACAGGATAACACAGAGAAAGAATAGTGTTTACTAGCAAGGGAGACAGCCTACACTAAAGGGGAACTGACCCAGGCTAGCAAGGAAATCCTTCAATAACATTTTGATACTGCTCAATCTGAATAATAAAATGATGGTGGGTGATGGCAGTATGTATCCAATCTGGGCCTGTTTTATGCTCCTTTTTTCTCAATCTGAAAATATTTTATTTATTCATTCATTATAAAATTTATACCCCCCCCCAAAGGGAGCTCAGGGCAGCATACAATAAGCGATCAAACACTAAAAACATATATTTTTAAAATCTTAAGAACAATTACACTACAGATGCAGATTGGGATAAAATAGTTGACCCAAGCAGGTCAACTTCCTTCAGCTCAGAACTGTTTCCATCATCATCACCACCACACTGTTTTTAAATAACGAGACAGAAGGGTTTTTTTTCCCCACTTGAAGATCTGAACAGGCTTTATGCTAAACATGATGTAGCAAGGGAAATGGAGGATGGGAGGTGGAGAAGCACTGTCCATCTTCAGCTTGAGCTGGAAAACAGAGTAGGAGAAAGCAAAGATCGGCTTTTGTTTGCATTGTTTGCTTACTCAGTGGCACCAATCCATTACAATGACACTGCTGGATAAAGCTACAGTATGTGTGAGTACGAGGAAACTGTTAGAATAAACAAACTTGCATGTTCACTTTAAGGGATATTTGGGGAAATATCCCATGTACCTGTTTACCATGATGTAACTTCCCAATGGGTGGGATTAGTTACCTGGCTTCCTCCTCCTTTGTCCTGGAGATTTCTGAATAATCTCCATTACTGAGCTTTTTACCTCTGGGGGAGGCTGTATGGCAGATGCTCTCCTCTGAGAGCATCATTACCAAAGACTAAGATGGTACTTTTTCTACTTTTTCTTTCATCTAAGCTAGAGCCTATGTTTCTGAACATATGAAAGGTAGTGAGTAAATATTCTTTATCTTTTACCTAAGAATATTATGTCTGTTGTTATTTGTGCCTAGGGAAAGGTGTGGACTGGTTTATCTCACTCTGCTGCCTGCATTTTATATCTCTGCTAAGAAATAGGACCATGAAACTTAGTTCCTATTTCATTTTATATTTTTAAAATACCAAACAGAAACTACCCCACCACTCCCCAAAAGCAAGCACGCTTACCCGGTGGCAGTGGTAGTTATTACAGCAGTGCTGGTGCTGAGGAAGCTCATTCAGGAGTGCTATGGGGAGGGGTATCTGCTAGCCTCCCCCTAGTGCTCCTGGGACTGGCAGTAATGGGCTGCCACTGTCAAGTCCACAAGCAAGAAGGAGAAAGCTAGTGGATCAGGACCACTGCAGTTGGGGAGGCCCAAGCAGTGTTGGGCATGGGAGTGGGGCCAGGGAAGGACTCAGCCCCGGGGGATCTGCTGGGGGGCTTAGCCACAGCAAAAGGCTTAGTATGTTGGGGGCTGGTGCCGGGCCTCCCTCAATGGCTCTGAATTAAAAGTTTGAAATGATTCCTTCCATACTTACCAGAAATAAGAAGTCAAATCTCAGCACAGTTATGAGTTCACTAGGTAAGTCTCAAGTGAGCCTCTGCTTTCTTGCACCTCAAGTCCTAACTGCAAAACAGGCCAATTTCAGGGGTGGTTAACCTTTTTTTGGCAACCCTCCAGGAGTTATGTAGCAGCAGCGGGTGTCATCACCCCATACTCTCGCGCACACACAGCCTCCCTCAGCCCCTCTGTGCAGAGCCTCTCCTATTATTTATTTATTTATTACATTTATTCCCCACCTTTCTTTTCTTGATAGAAACCCAAGGCGGCTTACATATGGTCTCCCAAGTGGTCTCCCATCCGGGCACTGACCAGACCTGACCCTGCTTAGCTTCAGCAGGCTGCTGGCCTCATGTGCCTTCAGAATAGCCTGGGACCACTCTCTCCAAAGATGATCAGTCTGATGACTAGGGAGGGGGCAATTTACATTCTCATTAGGGTGCTACAACCCCACCAGCACTTTGTCTACTTTCATCTTATTTCCTTTTTCTTTTTTGCTGCTGTTTCCAGACTTGGTGGGATCTTGGAAGCAAGAAGCATTTCCTCTATGTGTGTGTCAAGGATGGATGAGAAATTCAATTCAGTTTGCATTTTTATCTGAATTGATCAAATTCTCACTTTCCAAAACAATATAATAGAAACATAGCCGTCTTTCAAAATTCACACTTATCTGAATCTTGCAAAGCAGTTCACTAGCTAAATAATGTTTACAAAAATGCCTATGTTAGGGAGAAAATGTGCATAAAAATTAATATATGAGTGAAAATAACATACAAAAATGGCATTATATGATAAGAATTGGCTAACATAAATGTAAAAAATGTAAATGTACTGCCTTCAAGTTGATTCTGACTGATGGCGACCCTATGAATAGGGTTTTCATGAGGCTGAGAGGGAGTGACTGGCCCAAGGTCACCCAGTGAGCTTCATGGCTATGTGGGGATTCGAACCCTGGTCTCCCAGGTAGTAGTCCAACACCTTAACCACTACACCACACTATTAGTCAAAAAAACTGCCTAAAGTGATACCCAGGGTTGTGGAAGAGGAAGGTGAAGAGATTTCACCCACCCTCGGCTACATTCAATATTAAACTGAAAAATAGCAGTGTACCTTAAGGCAGGAGTCACCAAACTGTGGTCTGCTGACCCCCAGTGGTCCATAGGCTTCATTCAGACACGTCTGTAAAAATAAGAAATCACACATCATCTAGCACAGCACATTATGATTGCTACAACAGGCAGAAAAAATCATTAAGTGGTCCACCAAGACCCTCAGAAACTTTCAAGCAGTCCATGGGGGGGGGGGGGAATTGGGGACCACTGCTTTAAGAGCATTTGTTGTGGTAGGGATTCATTTTATATACCTCATAATATATAGCAAAGAGATTTTTGCCTTTGGACTGTACAACTAGTTATAATAATAATAGCCACGCAATGTGCAGAGCCAGCAATCTGGCCAGAGAAATAGATACCTCTGAGGAATGATTGTGTGTCATGTGATCTGTGGGGAAAGGCAATTGTCAGTAGCAGACAGCATGGTGGGAGGGAAGGTTCTGCTTACTGGGAGGAGAGGCAAAGAGGGTGGTGTGGTGCAAGTCCCCCATTGGAGACGATCTGGCACTCCTGCTGGTGTGTGCCACCCGCCCTGCCACCTTCCTGCTCCCATTAAGCAGCAGCCAATCACTTGCCAGGATGCTGGGTAAGCACCTCTGCTTTGTGACAGCATCTTGGGTATAAGTGTCGGTCGAGTTTTGTTACTGCTTTTAAAATGTGCTTGTTGCACTTGCCATTTTATTGATGATAATATAGGGATTTATTGTTGCTGTTCTGGGTACAGAACAGCAGGATATCATCATTGCTGAGGCTGTTGTTGCTGCTGTTATAGTGGTGATCTGCAGCATACAGGGCCATGTAAATAAGGGTACTCAGCACATACTTCTTTGATGTTAGATGAAGAGCACTTCATGGTTTGCAAAAGCAGGGCCAACCAGTCCTATCATTAGGCAAGGTAAGGCAGCTGCCTCAGGTCCCCGATGCCAGGGCCGCAGTAGCCCCCATCATTTGGGAACGGCCGTAGCTCAGTGATGGAGCACCAGCTTTGCGTGTAGAAGGTTCCAGGTTCCATTCCTGGCAGCTGCAAGTAGGACTGGGCAAGATTCCCTGCCTAAAACCCTGGAGAGCTCCTTCCAGTCAGAGTAGATGATACTGAGCTAGATGGACCAATGGTCTGACACGGTACAAGGCTGTTTCCTATGTTATTCTTTCCATGGATCCCATAAATTAGCCTGCTTCCCTCAAGTGTGGTGGAGAATGTTCTCCCATTGCCACTGTTGAAGTAAGATTCAGCTGAGTCCAATTCGATTCTGTACACAGAATGGGGCAGAGCAGGGTCCCTGCTTGTCCTTTGCAAAATGCATTGGGCTGGTGCTGTGCAAAGGGTAGGGCAGAAATGATTGTGCCTGAGGCTGTCAGTCTCTGCCGACCGAGGGAAATATGGTTTATGGCTGCAGTAACGTAATTAGCAGATAAGGGTTAGCAGCCAGGCCGTCAATCTCTCAGGCTTGATGCAAAGAGGCCTGCAACTACAGTTAGCATAAATACCGGGTGGGAAGAGCCAAGCGAGCGAGTCCTGCGGGAGTCCAGTGTTATGGTACCGGAGATCTGATTAGGCAGGGCAGGGTTGGAGACACTGGATCACCAGCCGGGCTGGCTACAAGAAGTCACGAAGGGTCAACATGGTTTCCAGCAAGAGCCCCAAGCCACTCACAGGCTTTTAAGTTCATCTGTCTGAGGCCAGGTGTTTGCAATCAGCCTTCCCTCTTTCGAGAGCTGGTGGTTCTTAAATGGGCTGACTGCCTCCATTGTTTTAACACCCATTGGTGTCTCCTCTCTGCTGGGGTTGGTCGCTCTCTGAATTTGACAGGATGGTTCCAGCAGGGTCCTGCTCCTTGTCTGAGAGCAAAGGGTCTTGAGCTGCCTCTCTGCTGGTCTCTTCCCCTGAGTCTGAGGGTGAAGCATCTTGAGCTGCCTCTCAGCTTTTCCCTGCTCCTGGGTCTGAAGGCTTCCCTTCCCCTTCATCTGTTGAGTCCCCCAAGGGAGGCATGACAATGTCATGCATTCAGGAGAACACTACAGGTTGTTCATGGATTTGGTTTGCAGGCCTTTCAAAGCAAAATCCTTATGCACCATTCTCTCCAACATCTACTGGCAGCACCTGAAGCCAGAGGGAGAAAATGCACCACAGGAGCCCATTAGTTTCAAGTGTGCATGAAACTTAAATGCTTCTGAAATGTTGGGGAAATGCTTTACTTCATTCACTTTCAGTCATCAACAGCTTGATACAAGTTCAGGCGATTGGAACTGGAGTTCTCCAAGTCAGACTCCCTGAGATTACGTTTTGGACCTGGAGGCTGGAACCAGAGACGTAGAGCCTGAAGAGCAGCTAGGAGAAAGTCCTGCCCTGTTGAAGGGCAAATGGACAGGGACATTGCATTTTAATGTGAACCTACTTAATTTGCCCTTCCTGAAACAATACACAAACTGGAATGCAGCTATTCTTTGAAATTCAAAGTTCTCCAAAATTTGCAATGTAGTCCTTCAACACAAATGTGTAGAAAAATGTGTATCTTAGGGGGAAATGTGCATAAACATACATACATTTGTGAAAATGACATACAAAAATGCATTTTATTACAGAATATTATTTGCAAAAATGTGTACATTAGCCAAAATGCATGCAAAATGCATGTAGTATTGCAGGCCCAATTTTATGGAACCCTCTTCCAGACGAGATCAGACAAGCCTTCTCCCTGGTGAACTTCTGGTTCCTGCTGAGCACTTTTTTTCCAGCAGGCATTTTAACTTGAATTCTGATTTTATAGTTTTAACAGCGGGATGAATAATGTAGTTTTTGGCAGAAGATTAATTGCAGCAGAACAGAAACAGTGCTGCATGCAATGAATGCAGGGCAGAACAGAAAATGGTGCCTTCTTCCATCCGTAGTGGAAAGTCGATGCAATTCAACTTGTAGGAGCTGCCCATCTAGAAGCACCTTCAGACCACTGCTCCATTTAGACCAGCCTTTCCCAACTAGTGGGCCACCAGATGTTGTTGGACCACAACTCCCATCAGCCTCAGCCAGCATTACCAATGGTCAGGAAAGATGGGAATTGTGGTCCAACAACATCTGGCGGCCCACTAGTTGGGAAAGGCTGATCTAGACCATGCTTGTCTTCTCTTGCTGGCTTTCCAAGGTCATAATTTGGGTTGAGTACTTTCCCAGCACACTGCTGCTGAGCTGTAGTTCCTCCACTGAAGTCTGTCCTACAACATGTTTTGAGTGGTGAGTTGGGGCAGTAACCTTAGCATTGCATACATGTATCAGTTGTGCTGCTGAAGCATAGACTAAATAAAAATGCTGCTGCTGACTTTCTTTGACAATTCTGGCAAATGTTGGCTTTGACAGAAAACCACCAATCTTGCAACTAGCTCAGAAGCTAAACAATTGGACCAGTTCCTCCTCCCACCCTGGTTTGGAAATCCTAGATTAGTTAGCCAGCTACTATGATGTCTGGAGAAAAATCAGTTGTATTGGGGGTTGGAGGAGCCCTCTCCTCGCCTTGCCCTTATCAAGCTCCAGTCATTTGGTAACTAAAAGAAAATTAGAAGAGAGTCAGTCTTCTAATAGATGGGAAGTGAATGAAGGTTAAAAAGCCAGATATATCTTAAGCGGGACAGAAGAGAAATGTAAACATGTTGTCAGAGCTTTATAAATACATTATTCATGGTTATTACAGCACAAAATAATGGCTCGTGAATTTGCGCAGAATCTGCACCCGTTCATTCAGTTTTTTCCCATTTGATTGTTCCTGTCCTCATTTTCTCTTGATTAACCAGAATATAATTTTAATAATAAGAACAAGAGCAAAATATAGTCGTTCAGCATTTGGTGGTAAAGTAATTTTTGGATCCACTATTATGGTAACAAGCTAGAATTGAATAATACAATAATATTGATGCTGTCATCAGTTATGACCTTCCTGTTGTACAGAAGCAGGAAACAGGAAGACTAATGAGCCTGATGCATAACATTGCTTTGAATGAGTTTATATGGAAGGGGGATGTGTGCCAGACATGCTGATGAGTCTTTCCTTGTTAAAAGCCCACCCATCATTAATCCCAAAATTTTATGTGACATTGGCCTTGAATGAGCCAACAGGTAGGGTGGTAAAGCTCAAGAATATCCCAAAAGGTGGTTACACGGCTGTATATAATGTGCTTTAAAGAAATAGATCAAAATTCTGCACCAAGAAACCTGTGTCCTGCAAATTAAACAATTCTTATTTTTTTATATAATTCTTTCTTTCCTGAAATGCAGCTATGTAGACTAGAGATTGGAGAGAGAGGTTCTTCTGTGGGAGTTTTCTCCCTGATCCAATTGCCTCCAGTTGGAGGGCATTTGGATCAGAGAAATAGTGTGAGGGGAATGGGTCTCCAACATGGATTTTTTTTAAAAAAAAAATGGCATCCCTCCACAGCTGGATTGTAGGTTTTTTAAAAAAAACAAGTCAGGAGATCCAATCACAAGTCTGCTGCATAATATGTACTTTAGCCCTGACCAGATTCCGGCTGTGGTATTCATGTGTCCACTTTCTGAAACAATACAAGAATCAAAACATGGCCATCCTTCAAAACTCACACTTATCTGAATTTTGTGATGTAGTTCTCCAACTAATGTTTATAAAAATGCACATATTCGAGGAAAATGTGGATAAAAATGAATATGAAAAGTGAAAAATGTATGTTATTTTGTATGAAAATAACATACAAAAATGCATTATATTAGGAGAAATTGCTTGCACAAATATGCACAATAGTAAAAACTGCATACAAAAATGTTTGATAGGAGAAGTTTACACTAAAATGCTGAAGAATTTTCATGAGAACTTCACAAATTGCTGCAGAACTGAATTTAAAACTGGAAAAATGATAAATGGAGAGAACAAAAATTGAGAGATCTTTCCATCCATACATACAAGTGATATAAGCAGCATTCATGTTTTTGCCCACAAACATTATGTAAATAATTGTTATTTTCTGCATTGTTTTTGATATTTCTCTTCCACTGAAATGCACAGAAATTGATTACTTAATTAATTATAACAGTAGTTCTCAAAATATTTCCCCACAGACTGAAAATTGCTGAGGGTCTTGGCAGATCATTTAATATTTTTTCTGCCTGTTGTAGCAATTGTAATGCACTGTGCTAGATGCTGCATGATTTTTAATTGTATTTTAATTGTTTCTTTTATTTCTTATATTGTATTCTATTGCATCACAATTTGAATTCCATAGAATATTATAGAATTCAAATGGTAAGTGTTCTTCATAGACACACCACAGACCACCTGAATGAAGCTTGTGGACTATTGGTGGTCCGTAGACCACAGTTTTGGAACCACTGAATTACAACATAGAGTGTAAGAACATAGGAAGAGCCTGCCAGATTAATTATACAGCCACAAGAGTGGAGGTATACTATAGTCAGCATGGATTTTTTGCATTCTGCAATGTTAAATCGAAAATATCCCCCCATGCCATTCTAATGCGTCCCATAAGCTCATTTCAGAACAAAACCTTACAAGTCTTACAGTCCTGAACTCAGAAATGCTTGCTTAACAACCCTCTACATTTTCATGGCGACACACAAAACAGAGAGAGAGAGAGAGAGAAAAGAGACCCCTTTTGGACTCGTTTCTGTCAGAGTTCTCATAATCTGTTGAAATTAATTAAAAATCAGCCATGTTCACAGAGTACCTGTAATCCTATTACTGACCTTGCTCCATACTCTGACCTTCATTGTCTGCAGTTTAAAAGTAAAAAAAATGCCTGGCTGATTTTTAATTCATTTAAGAAATTTAATGTTGAACTCAATGATAATGTTGGGCATGCTCAATAAGAACCAACTGTCAGTGTTCTACAAGCCAGACTCACAGCTGCTGGGCTTGCATAATCAGGGGGCCACACCCACACCAGACCTTTATTTCACTTTAGACTGTCATGGCTTCCTCCAAAGAATCCTGAGAAGTGTAGTCTGTGAAGGGTGCTGAGAGAAGACTCTTATTCCCCTGACAGAGGTCCAGTAGCCAGAGTGGTTTAACAGTCAACTGCTCTGATTGAAGCTCTGTGAGGGGAACAGGGCATCTCCTAGCAACTCTCAGCACTCTTCACTAACTACACTTCCCAGGATTCTTTGGGAGAAGCCATGACTATCTAAAGGGAAATAAAGGTCTGGTATGGATGTGGCGGTGACAGCTTTGGTGTAAATTTGGGTGGGAGGCTAAATGCAGCGGCCTACTGTAGAATAAAAAGGTGGGGGAAACCCTGAAAAAATGATACTGTTCTCACTGTTATCCTTTTGGAAAGGAAAGGGGCTTCCCCTCTGCCCAGTGCCCACCCATCCAATCTGCTCCCCTCCTCCTCCCCTTCCTCCCTCCCTCTCCCTTCTCTGCCCCTTCCCCAGGTCAGTTTCACCTATCCTAAGCATCACTTTACAGGAGTAAATCCCACTGAACTCAAAAAGCATGCAAATGATCAAACCTGCCCTCCCCTCCTCCTCCCTCCTATCACCTCCCTCTTGCCCCTTCCCTCCCACTTCCTTCACCCCTCCCATCCCCTCCCCCATCCCCTTCCAATCCCCTCCTTTCCCCTCTTCCTCCTTCCTCTCCACTCTGCCTTCTCCTCTCCTCCTCTCCCATGGTCAGTTTTACCTATCCTAGGACTACTACCTGGGAGAACAGGGTTTGAATCCCCACATAGCTGTGAAGCTCACTGGGTAACCTTGGGCCAGTCACTCCCTCTCAGCCTCAGAGGAAGGCAATGGTAAACCCCCTCTGAATACCGCTTACAATGAAAACCCTACTCATAGGGTCTCCCATAAGTTGGAATCGATTTGAAGGCAGTTCATTTTCAAGCATGATTGCATAGAAGTAAATCCCATTGAACTCAATAAGCATGCAAATGATCAAACCTGCCCTCCCCTCCTCCTCCTCCCTCCCATCATCTCCCTTTTGCCCCTTCCTTCCCCCTCCCACTCCCCTTCCAATCCCCTCCCCCCTTCTGATCCTTCTGCTTCCCTCTCCCCCTTCCTCTTTCCCTCTACTCTCCCCTCCCCTCCCCCCATCCTCCATGGTCAGTTTTACCTATCCTAGCCATGATTGCATGGGAGTAAATCCCACTGAATTCAACAAGGATGCAAATGATCAGATCTGCCTTTCCCCTCCTTCCCCTCTCCTCTTCCTTCTTCTCTGCCCACTTCAGGCCTCCCTCCCTCCCCTCAGTCACTTTTACCTATCCTAAGCATGATTGCATGGGAGTAAATCCCACTGAACTCAATAAACATGCAAATAATCAATCCTGCCCTCCTCCTCCCCCTCCTCCCTGCTTCCCTCCTCCCCACCCCATTCCCTGTGGTCAGTTTCACCTATCCTAAACATGATTGCATGGGAGTAAATCCCACTGAATTCAACAAGCATGCAAACGATCAATCCATTCTCAGCAAACTTGCACAGGATCCCATTACTTACTTTCGAGATTAAAAAGCAGAGAAATTAACTAATAGGCAGAAAACCTTGCGGTTTAAGAAAGTAAAAAGCAGGGAAATTGGGCAGCTATAGTGAATGCACCAGGGGGCCAGGAGACCTGACCTCCTCTCTGAGATATTGTACCGCCCTACAAATTTGTCAAAATGCAAACACAATTTGGGTTGGTCTTTCACAGTCCAATCCACTTCCTGTGTAGCTTGGAATAATTTGGTCACATGTGCCTCTGAGCATATGGTGAGAGGTGGCAACACCTACAACCAGCCCAAATAACAGAAACAAGAAGTGCGCTATACTGATCTTGTTTTAGCAGGGAGGAAGCAACAATATTAAAACAGTTGATATAGTTCAGATATTCACTTTAAATATGTTTGATTTACTTTGCAATTTTAGTGAAGTTTCCTATAGTAAATCATTTTCTTTTGCTTCTGTTTCTGTGAATATGTGAAGTATGGCAACCCTTTGCAACACCAAAAAAAAAAAAAAAGCTCCAAAACCAATTGTGGAATAATGGCACTGACTGTTCTGCAGAATGGTTTCCAATGGACATAAGGAGTGTCTCAGTTTGCACAAGATAAAACAGTGGGAGCTGAAATATATTCTAGCAAAATTCTAGATGTGCTCTATGTTTTTAATTGACCATGCCCACCTTGCCTTGTGGAGTAGTTTAAGCATAGCAGGCTGAAAACATGCATCTTGGGCAGGCCAAGTCTGTTTTTTCCAACAGCTAGAGTCATTGCTTAAGTAGCAACATATTGTAATCAGTCTGATTTTGCGTCAAACTTGTCAGCTCTACACTGCGTCAGCAGTGCCGGTGGGGGGCTGGAAATTCCTGGGTGGTTGGCAGGGAAGCAAAGTCCTTAGCCGGCAGTCTGGTCATAAATCTGCCAGGTCTAGGAGGAGGGGAGCTGATAAGGGCCAGGCTTGTCCGAAGCGTACTTGCCGAGTCAGGAGTCCAGAAGTGAGGTCAGTAGAGGTCCGGGATCAAGTGCCAAGGGGTCAGTCCGAAAGACGGTGCCAGGAAACTAGGAACACACAAGCCACGCCTGACGTTGCAGTCAGCAACAAGCTGCAGCCAAGGTGTGCCTTATAAAGAGCAAGGTTGACAGCAGGTGTGAGCCCTCAGCGTTTGGGCCTTAAGGAGACAGGCCTGCCTCTCTTCTGCCTGACCTTCTGCTGTCTACGTTCTGCAGGTGAGGGGAGAGTATCCTGTTCACTGTCTGTGTCTGGCTGCAGGGCCTCTGCTGTATCTGGGGTGCTCTGCAGCTGAGGGGCAGAAGGAGCTGGATTCTCAGGAGGCTCCTCCGTGTCTCCTGCTGCTCCTGGGTCTGCTGCTGTTACTCCCGAGTCGTCCTCATCTGAGGAGTCCTCTGACGGGGCCATGACAAAACTGCAGTTTCAGATTCAACTGTTAATGCACCCAAAATAGAAATAGAGCATAACCTTCAGTTTGAAGCACAAAAGGCTGTTTTCACCATCATATGACATTGACCAATAAAAATATTTTGAAATTAATAAAAATAAATTTGACACAGATGTGTAGGATGAATAATGAGAGAAATGTAATTTTCTAGGTTAGATTCTCTGTAGAAACAGTAGTAACACAGGAAAGAAGCAAAGTAAGAAGAACACCAACAAACACAGAAAACTGTAATTCTCCATCTTTGGAGATGGCAGGTGTTGCCACCACTCACCATATGCTCAGAGGCACATGTTACCAAATTCTTCCAAGCTACACAGGAAGTGGATTGGACTGTGAAAGACCAACCCAAATTGTGTTTGCATTTAACAACTTTGTAGGGCAGTACAATATCTCAGAGAGGAGGTCAGATCTCATGGTCTCCTGGTGCATTCACTATAGCTGCCCAATTTCCCTGCTTTTTAAAAAAAGTAAATGCACTGCCTTCAAGTTGATTCTGACTTATGGAGAATAGAGTTTTCATGAGGCTGAGAGGCAGTGACTGGCTCAAGGTCACCTAGTGAGCTTCATGGCTATGGGGGGATTCAAACCCTGGTCACCCAGATCGTAGTCCAACACCTTAACCACTACACCACACTGGCTCTTACCACACCACAGTGGCTCTTACTCTGCTTTTTAAAGTTTGATAGAAATATCTGTTGGATATAGGTACGTTCTTAAACTGCAAGTTTTTTTCCTATTAGTGAATTACATTATTGATTTTGTTATTTTTGGCCATAGTGGACAGCAAGGCAAATAGCATAGATTTTAGCAGAAGGCAAACTGTGGCAGAACAGAAACAGAAACTCATTGCAATGAATTGCTGCCTCCTTACATCCCTTCTGGAGGCGAGGGATGAATGAGAAATTTGATTCAGTTTGCATTTTAAACCTGTTATGGGCTCTCTTTAATCTTATGAATGTTGGCGCTTGCAAGCTCTTTAGTGTCACATAAGGTATGCAATAATAGTTGATGTAGAGATGTGTAGATTTCTCCATGGTAAAACACAAGCCATTTTAAAGAGCTTTTTGCCTTTCTCCTCCCCTTTATCCCCCCACTTCTGGGAAGCCAGCCAGCGCTCTCTCTGTTAATATAAACATCAGATAAGTGACCAAGAAACCTACCAGTTATGATGGTAGCTGTTCTTACTGGCTTCAGCCGTGCCTCCAGCAGCACAGATTTTCTTCCATGTTCCAGACAACATGAGTGTCCGAACAGGTGCAGCAACCTTGAGCTAGTTGGCCTTGAGTTAGTTAAGTCCAGTCATCAAATCACCAAGGCTCATCATCAAGGAGTAGTCTCCAGAAGAATACTCAGTCAGCATACACAATCCCTCTGAGGTCTATAGATGGGATCTATAGCTGAGATCTACAGATGGGTTTTTCAGATAATAAAGAGACAGCCTAAGAGAGTTTTACCAGTGCTTTATGCCTGGACAGAAGAATGATGCTCTGTGTGTTGATGACCCATTCACACCAAATCCATTACTTATAGTATCGAAGAAGAATGTAAAGTGATGTATGACATGTACTGTTATGAACTGTAACATGTTTGGTGTACATCCCCTGCAATGTGATGTGTATGATCTGGATTCTGATTCTCTGGCCGTGGCCATCAGTAGCATTATTTGTAACAAAGGGATTTATAAGTAAAAAATAAATAGAACATTATAAGGATTTGGCTGTTGACTTTCCATTTATTTTTCTGATACCTCCCAAGACCCAAGAATTCTTGGGTGGGGTCTCTTACCATTAAGCTTACCTATTCTCACTGCTGGCAAAAACTGTGGAAGCTCAGGAGACCACAGTGTCTGCCATATAAATACTCTGAATAGCCAATGGGCAAAGGAGAGAAAGTAAGAACCCCTGATCCTGCGCATTCATGAGAAAGAGGGCCGGTCTTGCTGGTTTTAAGCCAAATCTTTCAAATTCGCACTTTCTGAAATAATATGAGAACTGAATCACAGCCATCCTTCAAAATTTGAATTTATTTGGATTTTGCAGTGCAGTTCACCAACCAACCAATGTTTAAAAGCATTGTGTTAGGGGGAAGTGTGCATAAAAATGAATATATGAGTGACAATAACATAAAAAAGCATTATATGATGAAACATGCTTGCAAAAATGTGTATAGTAGTCAAAACTGCCCACAAAAAGATGTCCATTAGGAGAAATGCACACTAAAATGCTGAAGAATTTTCATGAGGATTTTTTTAAACTTGCAAATTGCTGCAGAAATGCGGAGAACTTAATTTAAGATTGGAAAAATGAGAAACTGAGAGAACCAAAATTAACAGATCTTTCCATCCCGACTGATAGCAGAGGCCAGAGTGTGTCTTGCTTTTGCTCTGCACCGAGAAGAGGGTTGCCAGGTGGGGTGGAGTTGCAACACTAGGTTCCAGGGAAGTAGGCTGCTATTGCTTAGAAGAAGGGAGAAGGAAAGGCAGTGGGGAGGTTGGCATGGTGCAAACCCACCAGCAGAAATGCTGGATTGTCTCCACTGATGCATTTGCTCCATGCAGATGTCCACACCACCTTGCTTCTGCCCCCTCCTTCTTTGTGATCAACAGCAACCCACCTGCTGGGAAGCTAGCAGTGAAAAAGGCAAACTCCATGCTAGGGATCATTGGGAAAGGTATTGAAAATAAAGCTGCTGATATTATAACACCATTATAGAAATCTATAATGGAATCCTGTATACAGTTCTGGTCACCTCACCTAAAAAAAGGATATTGTAAATTTGGAAAAGGTTCAGAAAATGGCAGCCAAAATGATCAAGAGGATGGAGCGACTCCCCTAAGAGGAAAGGTTGCAGCATTTGGGGCTTTTTAGTTCAGAGAAAAGGTGAGGAAGAGGTGACATGATAGAAGTGTATAAAATTATGGCATGGGGAAAGTGGATAGAGATAATCTTTTCTCCCTGTCTCATAAAACTGGACTCTTGGACATCCAATGAAGCTGAATGTCAGAAGATTCGGGTTAGACAAAGAAAGAACTTCTTCACACAGTGCATAGTTAAACTATGGAATTTGCTCCCACAGAAGGCAGTGATGGCCAACAACTTGGGTGGATTTAAAAGAGGATTAGACAAACTCATGGAGGAAAAGGCTATCAATGGCTACCAGCCATAATTACTATGCTCTGCCTCCATAGTTGCTGAAAACCACTCTTTGCAAGTACTCGTTGCAATCAGGGAGAGTACTCTTTGAAATCAGGGTCTGCTTATGAGTTTCCCATGGGTAAATGGTTGGCCACTGTGAGAACTGAATGCTGGAGTAGATGGGCCATTGGCCTGATCCAGCAGGCTCTTCTTATGTTCTTATAAATTTTTCAACTCAGATTACAGAACTGTTAATTGGACCTAGCTCATATTGGCACAAAGACTGTATTTAGCTCTTCTCCATCTTGCATGAAGTATTAAGTCTTGAGAATACTTTTTTGTTGTTGCTGCTTTATGGTCTTATTTTTGCTGTGATTCTGTGATGTACTTTATTGTTTTTCTTAATTTTGTTTTAATATGTATGTACTAGGGGCTGCCACCCTGCTCACTTTGCTCACCAACCCCACCTACCATCACCAAAGCTCCCCCTTCTCCCCATGGGTCGCCAAAGCTGTCCCCTTCCCCCCCCAGGTCACAAAAACTGCCCTCTTTCCACAGGTCACCAAAGCTGCCCCCTTTCCCCCAATGGGTCATCAAAACTGCCCCCTTCCCCATGGGTCTCCATAACCTTCCCCCATCCCCCACAATGGTTGCTAGAGCTCCCCCTCTCCCTACAGGGGTCACCAGAGCTCTCCTCCATAGGTCACCAAAGCTCCTCTATCCCCAGGTCACCAGAGCTCCCCTTCCTCCAGGGGTTACCAAAGCTCCTCCCAGGGATCACCAGAGCTCCACTCCCCCCATGGCTCACCAGAGGTATCCCTCCCCCCATGGGTCATAATAGCTTCCCCCACCTGCATGGGTCACCAAAGTTCCCCTTTTGTAAGCATGGCATATATATATATATATATATATAGAGAGAGAGAGAGAGAGAGAGAGAGATTTTCCCCCTGGCCAAAGGGCAGATTATAAAGGTTCTAAATAAATAAATAATAAATCTCACTTTCTAAAAAGTTACTGTCTTAGTTTAAAATAATAAATTATTCTGTAGCAGACTCATGCATGTGGGCTGGGATCTCTCTAAACATGATTCTTGAATTCCAACCAGCTGTTTGTAGCGCTGCAAATATAATTAGTCATTTTGATGCCCCTCTTATTTCTGGCTAAAATGCAGCTTTTCTACAAATGGGAAATTCCATCAGTTCATATGTGTGTGTGTGTTTGTCTAAATGGCTGCTTCACAGACCTAAGCCAATGACTAATATGGATGGAGAAGGAAATGTGGAAGCAAGTGCTTTCCAAATATTTAGTACTGTATTAAGAAATCCACCCACTGGTTGGCTGAAAACTCCATGTGTGTGTTTACCTAGCAAACAATATTTATGCAGGAAACTTTCTGTTCATCCACTAGGAATAACAAGTTCTTTTATTATTATTATTATTATTATTAATAGTAGAACAATCTGCTTTCTGATCAGAGGAAAAGATGATGAAATGTTCCATATGGTGGAATAATGAGATTTTAATGTTCCACTGCATCCCCACAGTCTGCAGTAAACTTTTTAATGGAATATGTTGTTGTTGTTAATTACCTGTCCTTCACCCAAAGGTCCTAGGGCAGGTTACAGCAATTTTAAAACATATAAAACAGTTAAAACAATCTAAACAACATCACAGAAAATAGGGTGAATCCTAAAAATATACATGTCCTGACACAGTTTGGCTAAGCTTGTGGACTGAGTTTGGAATAATGCAGAATAGAGTTCAGATCAGCAACCATAAATGGATTTCCACTAGGATGAGGTAGAAGGAGATGAAGGGTTGTATTTAACTCAAGTTGAACTCAGAGTAGAACCCCTGAAATTTATGAATTTAAGTTAGTCGGGTCTATTAATTTCAATAGGTCTACTCTGAGTAGGATAAACCTTGGCTACAACTGGAAATGCTCTGACAAACATGTGCAAGCAGTTTAACAGTGGTCACCATAAGGAGGACTGGATTCAGCCAGGCTTTTGTAGGCATAGGGCACTGCCAGGTTTGAGGAGCTATGGTGCCCTACAGAGATCCCCCCATGTCATCCTGGCCACTCTACCCATGGTGCTGTTTCCTCATCCTTGGCCTTGTTTTCCTGCTCCACTGCTTTTTCCTCTCCCCCTGTGCAATTTGTTCAACAGTTTTTTAACAGCTGAAGGGCTCAGGTGGCTGGTTGCATTGTGCAAAGAAGCACTGGCAGAGGTCGCCATCATTTCCCAACACAGGCCCAGAGATATACTTGGGAAATGAAGGTGGTGGGTGTGCCTAGAGCCTCAGTGCTTTAATGTACCACACACCCAGCAGCCCAGCTCTTCTAAATGTTTTTAAGAAGAAAAAGGGGATGGAAGCAACCTATGCTGTTTCCCTTCACCAGTGCACTGCTTTTGGGGTTTGTAAAGAATCTCAAATATTGTAAAACGACATTAGATCTCCAGTGATTTCTCCTTCCAACAGAAGCCAAGCCCAGGTAAGTAATGCCTCCAGAACTTCTGAGCACTTGGGAAAGTGGGGAGATTGTAACAGTGGGTTGTTCACATCCAAGCAGGATCTAACCTGGAATCCACATTTTTTCCATTTAAATATGGCCACATTAGTACACACACACATTTGCAGTTGAAGATGAAAATAAAATTTGTTTACTCCTGTCCATACCAGTAGGCAATCCCTTTTGTCTTTCCATTTTTTTAAAAAATATGATTTTCCTAAATACAAGCATACATTGCATACTTTGGATTCCAATATTACATACTTTGGATTCCACGTTACATTTTTATTTATTTATTTATTTATTTATTTTGTTTCATTTTTAAACCGCCCATAGCGAGTAGCTCTCTGGGCGGTGAACAAAACAGGATTAAAATACAATATACAATAAAATCAGTGACGAACAACAGCAAATTAAACAAAAACATTAGATAGAACATATTGACATTAAAATTGAACATTATAATAACATTAAAATGCCTGGGAGTATAGCCAGGTCTTAACCTGGCGCCTAAAAGAAATTACCGTAGGCGCCAGGCGTATCTCCTCAGGTAGGCTGTTCCATAGTTCGGGGGCCACCACAGAAAAGGCCCTAGATCTAATAACATCCTCCGGGCATCCTGGTGAGTTGGTACCCGGAGGAGGGCCTTGGATACTGAACGAAGTGAATGGGTAGGTTCACAGCGGGAGAGGCGTTCCACAAGGTACTGCGGTCCCACACCGTGTAAGGCTTTATAGGTCAAAACCAGCACCTTGAATCTGGCTCGGAAACAAATAGGCAGCCAGTGCAAACGGGCCAGGACAGGTGTTATATGCGCGGACCAGCAGGTCCCTGTCAACAACCTGGCTGCCGCGTTTTGCACTAGCTGAAGTTTCCGAACGGTCTTCAAGGGCAGCCCTACGTAGAGCGCATTACAGTAGTCCAATCTAGAGGTTACCAGAGCGTGAACAACTGAGGCGAGATCGTCACTGTCCAGATAGGGGCGAAGTTGGGCTACTAAACGAAGATGGTAAAATGCATTCCGAGCCACCGAGGCCACTTGAGCCTCAAGCGACAAGGAAGGGTCAAAAAGGACCCCCAGACTACGAACCTGTTCCTTCAAGGGGAAAACAATATTAATAACCCTTTAACCCTCCCCCCAAACATTCTAGGTTACTGATGTAGACCAACTGTTGTTTGTTTGTCCATATTTTCCCCTCCATTTCATAGATCATCTTAAGAGGTCAATTCACAACTGTTCATGTGTGGCTGGTGGATTCTTTGGGTGGTAATGGTTGCTTACATACTGAATAAAGCAATAACACGTATTAATAGATTTGTCAGAGTCTGCTTGTTTTTTGTGTGTTTTCAGTCTCTGAGTAAATTTTTCTGTTAAAGCCATATGCCAAATCCTTTGCATCTGTTGTTCCAAAGTAAGGTTATTTGCAGTTTTCCATTGGTAGGCTATTGTCGGGAATGCTGTCACAAGTAGAAAAGTGATCATCTCTTTATGTTTCAAATCTTTTTGTTCATCAACAAAGAGTGTTAATAACACTAGTTTTAGATCACATTTGATTGTTTGCCCAGTTATTGTTCTTACCTCCCTGAAAACCTTTCCTAAAATTGTTTGTCTTTTGATGATCCCTCCAGCAGTGTGAGCTAATCTGAGGATTAATATGGTGGCATCTTAATGGAGTGTAAAACTGTCATATCTCCCCTGCCCACACTTTGCCTTGAGGAGGTAGAGCATTCTCCTACACTAAGAGTAAAGCAAAGCTGTTTCACCTCTGCCTTTGCTTACAAACTCCCCTGGCAACAGTTAAGTCTCAACCCATCCGGATACTTTATAACCTCTAAAGAGCCCAGCTATGGGTTATTCTTCTGATACCAGTAACTCTCTACTGGCTTTGCTGCTACAATAAATAACTGTATCCACTCTTATTTACCTTTTGCCAGCCTATTGTGGCAGCTTTGACATCAGCCTCAGTAAGACTTGTTCTATGTGGTAGCTAGGCCAAGAATCAAGCGCGTGTTAAACACAGGGATTTTATTTAGTTAACAGATATAATAAACAGTTTTTCTCAGTATTTAGGCTCTAAAAGTGTGTGGCTACAAGATGATGTTCACTGGATTTATTTATTTATGTATTAGTTTTATATCCCACCCTTCCTCCCAGTAGGAGCCCATGTTACACTTGTCAAAATCTCCTCAGAGAATAAGAATACAGACCTACCTACCCTACCCACTCACCACCTCCCTCGAAATTTAACCCTTTCTCACTCAACACCTCTGCCCTGTCAAACTGACAACTCTCTCACACAGAGATAAATATGCCATTCCCCATTCACTCAGCCAGTTAGCACAGTTCACTCCTCAGCATTTTAACTCACTCACACCCTTCCCCCCTTTCTCCATATCATATTTACTCTAATACAAACCAATTCCAAAACATTACCTGTTTAACTGCTTATAGCAACACATGTAAAATGAAACATCACACATACCATCTGTGTACAATCTTAATCTTGTTTTCCATTATTTTTGCAGGCACAGATTTGAAAGGTTTTTTGTCCCAAATTTTGCTTCAGTCACTCACATCTGATATTTTAAATCCTCTTCCCACATGTGTTTTGAAGTTTGTAAGTCATCAGATATCACCTCAGTCATGATTTTGTATATTGTGGATAATAATTTTTTTAAATATGTAAGTAGAATTCAGTATTAAATGTTCCAGGGGGCCAAGTGGTCTGGTAGCTTGATTGGATATTGCCAATTCGCTGTGTAATTTGGAGAATTGATAACCGATTTGATCTGAATGTGCTAATTTTTCACAAATGGAGCATGTGCACAGGAATCAGCTGAGCAGTACATGCACTTTTTAAAAAATAACAACTGTGTATGCCCAGGAATTGCAGAATAGCACTCATCCAGGAATTCCCAGTTCAGTACAGGCTTGCATGGACATACCTTATGTTCCATCCTAAAATGACAGACATTTCCCATTCCAAAACAGGAAGATGGTTGTGGTAGAAATCAATACAGTAAGTGAAATCAATTTAAAAAATGATGCAAGGAGAGCTGGAGAAATCACTGTTTTCAATTTTCCTGTATTGCACACATCTGTTTAAAAATAAATAAAACACTGCTTGCTGGAAATAAAAACTACCGCTGTCAGAACAGAACTGGCATTAGGGGGATGTGGAGGGCATGGAAGGGGGAGCAGCAAAAATGGATGCTTGATCCATCCCCAGGGGAAAAAACACACACAAGGCAACGTGTCTGCTAGCTTGAGTGAAATGGTTTGGAGTCATTTTTTTCAAGACAGTGGATTATCCCTGGATCAGGAAAATCCAAATTTACAGGAGAAAATTGGTGCGATAGGAGCTGCTTGAGGAGAATGTCATGTGAACAAAACTAAGTGAGAACACAAACAGCTTCAAATGCACATTAAATTCTGGTGTGGATAAGCCCAGCATTCCATATGATCCAGCAATCTTGCTGACACTAAGCAAGATCTGGCTGTAGCCAGGACCTGGATGGGACTGCCTACGCAGGAACCTTGTGCATGCTACCCTGAGTTCCAAGGAAGAACGTATGTTCATTGATAGATATGTGTGAGATGTGGGATGACTGATGGAAGAGTAGTGGGCACTGTATGATTTGTGTGAATATGAGACAGAATTTGGGTGTGATGTGTATATGTTAGTGAGCTGAGAGTTGTATGAATCAGGATGTGCCTTGGCAAGAGGGAGGCTAAAAAGGGAAGGGATCCCTGACTCTTAAGATGTTTTCAAAATGGGCTGCTATATTTTTGCTTTCAAGGGATTTTACTGTGTTATATTGCCTTGTATTGTCGTATTGTATTACACTGCACTTTTTTCAGTTTCATTGTTTCTTATCTATACAAATTGTGTTTGTTTGTTATTTTCTAAGCTACTTAGACACTATTTTAGGATTAAGCAGTATATAAATATATGAAATAATGATCATGGTAATAATGTGAAATATAAAAAATAAGTGTAAATGATGCTGCACTTGTGTTGGAGATGCATGGTACCAAGAACAGATGGTTCTCATGTGTGGTTGGCATGTAGAAGTATTGAGCAGTATTCAGTTAATTTTTGCACTAGTGTTGAGTAAGCACTAGCACAATGGACTTTCTCCCTCTTGTCCCCCTGTGTGTGCTCCACACCATCTCCAAATCTGCTCTGGAAGGTGGAGGAACCCCTAAAACAGATTTAAGGAGCATGGGGGGGGAAGAGAAAGGGAGATTCCTTACATTGACTATTGAAGTATAGTAGATTACATTTTTTAAACTATGTAATTTTATAATTATTGTTGGTTGAGTTGTTTTATGCACAATTATATTGCAGAATTATTTATGTATTATTATGCACAGCAATTATGGAACAAAATGAAATATGCATTAAAAATAGGAAGACCATGGCCTTTCTTCTTCTAAGCAGAATGTATCCAGGAAAAATTGAGACAGATAAGGTGAAGAAAACAGATCAGACCAGAAACAAAGATGTACATCTAACATACATACTGGACATTCTCTTTGTACAAGAATCCCTGGCTGGCAGGTTCTTCTTCTGCAGTTCTGCCTGGTTGCCAAGCAACATCCTCCCCCCACCCTTTGCAGCCAGGGCTCTTTGGATGCTACCAGAAGTGTTAATTAGCTGTGCAACTGAGTGATCCATGATACTACATCTGCTAATTGCATTAAAAACCTTGTGCACAAATTAACTCCTAGCTCTGATTGGAAATTAATATAGAAATGTTAGCTAAAAGATGGAGCCTGAGTAGGGAACATTTAATCTAGCATACTTACTTTCGGCAAGAAGGGTTTAAGTGCCTTCAAGCCAGTCTAGTCACCAGAAGGCCATTGTAGGAAGAAAGGAGCCTAGTGTTTTGGACATGTTAGATGGGAGCACTCAGGAGTAAAGATGGATGCCCCTGAAGGCTAGGGTTGCCAGGTTCATGGCCTGAGACTGATCCTGTATCTTTAGGAGAAGAGAAAGTCAGCCAAGCGCAGGTGTTCTTGCAATACTGTAATGGGAAAAACCACAAGGTGGAATTCTCCCTTCCCCCTGCACAACTTTTAAAGATGCAGAAGACCTCTTGGTTGCCAGGCCCAGCCTCCAAGAGGTCTGCTGTATCTTTAAAAGTTCTGCAGGGGGATGGGAGAATTCCACCTTGTGGTTTTTCCCATTACAGTATTGCACGAACACCTGCACTTGGCTGACTTTCTCTTCTCCTAAAGATACAGGATCAGTCTCAGGCCATGGACCTGGCAATCCTACTGAAGGCTGCAATTCTAAACACACTTACTAAGGAACTAAGCCCCATAGAATTCAACAGGACTTACTTCTGAGTAGATATAGTTTGGATTGTGCTGTTGGTAAAGCTGGACTAGGGATCCTCTGCAAAGACATCCACATCCAAGCAGGGTTGGCAACCCCCTGCCTGGAATGCTCTGCCCCTATCTTTTAACATGGCTGCTCCAAACTTCTTTACAGATTTGACAGTTCACTGCAGAAAGATGTCTGAGAAATGAGTAAGAGTAAGAAGATTCTCTACCCTTTCTGTCTCCCCTGTGGGCTCCTATAAACTCACTTTGACAGCCAACTCAGTTCCAATGAGTAATAATTGACAGAGAGAAAACTCACATGGTTTGGTCTACCTTCACAGGCAGCAGCTTGGGAACAACAACTGCAGCCACACTTCCAAATATGCAAATTCTCTTTTACCACTATTGGGCAAGAAACAAATTGCCATGCAGCCAACAAGGTGCATCATCAATGGGTTTAAGGGGGTTGAGCTGAATGCATGGAACCACTGCTGTTGCTTCTATGGATGTAAGGGAGTGATGTTAAAGGTAAATGAAAGGCAAACAGAAAAAGAAAAACAAAAGACAGTGATGTTTTCCTAAATGCAATACCATACCAACCACAACAAGATTCCTGTGAGTATGGCAGAAAACTAAGCATCTCACAACCAGTCAGGATTCATAAGCAAAAACCAAAACTAAAAACTCCTAGCAGCCAGTCAGCTGAGGTCACAGAAATCCCCATGCAGCACAACCTGACTTGAGGGCTGCAGTTAATGCAGAATGCTGCAGCACGATTGCTGACATGAATGAGATCCTATCACCACATAATACCTCTGCTCTGAAATCTGCATTGGTTGCTGATTTGCTACCAGACCAAGTTCAAGCTGTGCTTTCCGTGTTATGGGTGGCACATAGTATTTGTTCTGCTCTTCTAAAAAATCAGTCCTATAATGTTGCAGCACCTACTCTTTGGAATTCCTTGCCTATTGACATTAGGCAGATGCCTCTTTTCAGTACCTGCTAAAATCATTTTTGTTGAGGCAAGCCTATTCAGGCATAGAATCATAGAATAGTAGAGTTGGAAGGGGCCTATAAGGCCCTCAAGTCCAACCCCCTCCGCAATGCAGGAATCCAAATCAAAGCATTTCTGACAGATGGCTGTCCAGCTGCCTCTTGAATGCCTCCAGTGTCGGACAGCCCACTATCTCTCTAGGTAATTGGTTCCATTGTTGTATGGCTCTAACAATTTGGAAGTTTTTCCTGATGTCCAGTCCAAATCTGGCTTCCTGTAACTTGAGCCCATTATTCCGTGTCCTGCACTCTGGGACGATTGAGAAGGGATCCCGCCCCTCCTCTATGTGACAACCTTTCATGTACTTGAAGAGTGCTATCATATCTCCCCTCACTCTTCTCCAGGCTAAACATGCCCAGTTCTTTCAGTCTCTCCTCATAGGGCTTTGTTTCCAGTCCCCTGATCATCCTTGTTGCCCTCCTCTGAACCTGTTCCAGTTTGTCAGCATTCTTCTTGAAGTGCGGAGACCAAAACTGGACACAGTACTCAAGATGAGGCCTAACCAGTGCTGAATAGAGGGGAACTAGTACTTTACACGATTTGGAAACTGTTAATGCAGCCTAATATAGCATTTGCCTTTTTTGCAGCCACATCATACTGTTGGCTCATATTCAGCTTGTGATCAACAACAATTCCAAGATCCTTCTCACATGTTGTATTGCTGAGCCAAGTATCCCCCATCTTATAACTGTGCATTTGGTTTCTTTTTTGTAAGTGTAGAACTTTGCATTTATCCCTGCTGAATTTCATTCTGTTGTTTTCTATGAACATGGATAAAGGAGGAGAAGGAGGCAGCAGCAGAATGGAGATAAAGAACTGCGGAGGTGAAAAATGACGTGTGTGTGTGTGAATACTGTGTTTGCACTTGGCACACAAAGTGGCCTCCATCACCCTCTCTGGCTACTGTGATGCATTTGCAGTATTTTAACATTTTTGCATCTCAGGGGGAGGAGTGGGAAACTCTGGCATCATGTTGCATGCTGTGAGTGTGGTGATGCATAGGGGTGTGCTGGGGGTGTGCCCCCATCCTTGTGAGTTCGTTGGCTCCCTTCATGGGTGGAATGTGGGCGGTGTTATAAGCCCGCTGCCTGACTGGTGGGCTTTGATGGTGTTCCCAGGGTTGCTGTGTGTGTGTGTGTGCGCACACCTCCTTGTTCAAATCATTTTATATTTTCTGATTCTGTGTTTCCCCAACAGTGGTGGCTGTTCCACAAACACAGTGGCAGCGTATTTCCCCAGCACAGCACCTCAGTTGAAACACAACTCCCATCATCCCTGACTATGAGCCATGCTGGCTGGGGCTGATGGGAGTTGTAGTCCAAAACATCTGTAGGACACCAGGTTGGGGAATATTCATGGGTAAGATTGCTCTGCCTGGATGCAATGTTATGCATGCTTATTTGGAAGTAAGCTTCATGGAAAACAAAAGGAGTTACTTGAAAGTAAATGTGCACAGGATTATATGGTGTTGTTTCAAGTCCTACTTGCCAGAAACAAACTATGCAGAAACTGCCACAGTATCTTTTTATTCTTTATGGGAAAATTAGACTTGACATTGAATGCATAATACAAAAAAAATTGTTATGTGAATCTTGTTCTTTTTCTCTTGCAAAAGCAAGTTGTCAAGAAATAACATTTTGGTCTTCAAGTGGAAGGTTTTCAGTTAAAATATCTGGCATCATTAGTGACCTGTGAAGGGACTTTTAATATTGAAAAAGCAAATTGTTTATTCTTTGTCTCTAAAAGAGTTTCTTTTCCTTTTTTAAAAGTAGGAAATTCTCTTTTCCAGCTAAGATGTTGGTCATTGTTAACATTTATTATAAGAAACCACAGTGAATAGTTAAAAATAGAACTATAACAGAATAATAACAGAAGCAACAACAGTGGCACCTTCAGGATTAACAAATGTGTATGGCATAAATATTTATGGGATGCAGTCCATCTCATCAGATGCATGAAATGTTGTCCAGTGTTGCAGGGGGTCATAGACCCCTAACTTTTTTTTGGAGCCAATCAGCATGAAAGTGGAGCATGTTAGTCACTGAGAAGAGCCCTTGTCCTTTTGTGCTGATTGGAGCCAATCAGAGTGAAAGGAAGTGAGTCAGCCACTGAGAAGACTCTTCTCAGTAGCTAACACAGAGACTTCCCTTTCTTGCTGATTGGCTCCTAGGGACATTTGTTGTACTAGAATGCGGACTTGGAGATGATACGGAAAGCAAGGGAGATGAGGCAAAGTGGAAAAGAAGCTTTGAGGGGGTGTAGCTGTGGGGGAATGTGGTGTGACTCTCATGAAGTGACCCTGCACTTCTGAATTTGCCACTACACTACTGGTTGCAGGTTCATATATACATGATGGTCGTGGTGCAAACTGTAAACAGTGAAATCAGAAAGAAATGCAGAAAAGCACAGACTGTGATAATTAACAGTGGTCATTTGAATAAAAAACATGGCTGTTGATAAAACAGACATCTTGGCACCAATAAATATGAGGTAGCTTTAGTAAAAAATAATTACGAACAACAGCATAAAATGAGATCCAGAGCACCAGTAAGAAATAGAGTTAGAAAACATCATTAAGAATACATTTGGGAATGATAAGAATGAAAACAAATAAGCTAACTGATCCTAGCTCTAATATGTACCTATAGGGCATAGAAGCATTGACCCCACCAGGAACAAATAAACGGAGCACACAAGGTGTTGTCAAAGAGTGTGAAAGAAAGAAAGAGGACAAAGAAAGGCTAGCTTTATAGTGAAAAGCACAGCAACTAAGATGAAGCTCAAGAGCCAATCAGAAGGCTTCTAAGGGGGACTTCTCCCATACTTTACAGTGCCATGACATCCATGCATTCCCACAGCTAACCAACCATCCCAATTAGCAGGCTCCAGCTCTGACCCTGAGGCACTGCTCTCTCCAGGTAATGTAGGCATCTGCAGCACAAGATCACTTCTTTTGATGAGAGCAGACTTCTTCCCAGCAACAAGATATTACCCATAGGTCTTTAGCAAGGCACCATTTTCTCTGGCCAAGAAATCATTTTCTTGACAGATACATACCCATTCCTTCAAACCAGTTGACTGTTTTCTGCTTCTTTGATACATTCTGAGCATGTCAAAGCACACAGGATGCTGGGTACTCGTTTATTCATTCAAGTAGGACCTGCAGTAAAATGTTGCAGTGTGGAGTGCTCCTCTCTGGGGTGCCAGACAGTCAGCCCTGCCCTCTTCCAGGATACTCCATTCCATTCCATACCCATCCATCCTGGTTTGCAGCCTCCAACAGTCAGCACAAATGGCAATAACCTTGACACTATTTGATTTTACTTAATTTTATTTGTGTGAAAGCTGCTTGAGGAAGGGGCAGGCAAGAGCAGAGAAGTGAATGAGTCTTAGCTGGTGTAACACTTCAGGTTGTTTTGGGTTACCAGAGATGAGATGCAGACAAGAGATTTGCTTACAAAGAGTTAAAATTTATTGAGTAACTTACAAGCATACAGCCAAGTAGCCCAATAAAAGTGGAACAGCCACACAGCTCTGCAGTAGCTCGTGTCAGACTGAACACCCATACTGGGCACAAGAAACATTTTTATAGTATTGAAGCTAGCATGTGGCATTGGCATGATTACATATGATATTGGCAGGTTTACATACACAAATGATATTTTTTACGCTTTGAACATTACAGCATAACACCGATAATTGGTTTTTTGACCTTCTCACAGGACATCTTCAAAAGCCAACTAATTGCTAGAAAACTATATGGAAATACCCTGGCACCCATCCCTATACTATCTTTCTCTTGACCGTCCTTTGACTCGTCCACCTGGCTGCACTAACAAGCAACTGCTCATTAACCGTCGTCCTTGGGAATATAACCTAGACTTAAATCATCTATGAAACACCTTACTGATAACATATTCTTGAATATATGCCTAATTGGGCTCCTTTGATGCCTCTCTAACTAACAAGGTACATTCCCAGCATTATACTGGGCAGGTCATCATGCCCTTTCCTAGCTTAGGTTTTCAGATGATTATGGAATGCAGGGGCCTGAAAGGGGAATACAAGCCTTCAGGTTCACTAGCAAATACATATTGAATCTATGCTTAACATAAGGCTACAATATCTTGCTATAGGCCTTTACTTGCTTGCTGAAAATAACAGATTGGTACAGGGTATACAGCCGGGGTGAGAACATGCAACTTTTTCATTTTCTGCTATTTCCCTATTTATTTTAGAAACTATATCCTGCTCTTTTAATGCTTTTATGCATTTCTCAGGACATTAAAATCACAACATCATTATACAGTAATACTAATATAAATGTAGCAAAGGGTACCAGAGTAGTTAAAATATAATCTTTTAAACCATCACTTACATGGCAAGGATAAAGCCTGCTGGAATTAAAATATTTTCCATAGTCTGAAGAAGACAGCTGGGGTGAGGGGTGGGTGGGATGTGTGAATTTCATGGGGCAAGATTCCCATAATATTGATTTTCCATCATCTTGAAATAATAATAATAATAATAAATCCCCTAAAGCATCTCCACCTGTATCCCATACGACAGGGGTAGGGAGCCTAGGGTACTCCAGATGTTGCTGAACTACAATTCCAATCAGCCCCAGTCAGCATGGCCAATGGTCAGGGATGATGGAAAATGTAGTCTAGCAACATTTGGAGGGCCAAAGGTTATCCATCCCTGTCACAAGGTTTAATCCTTGCAAACATGTATCTGAAATTGCACAGAAGGAAAAGCTGCATGAGGAAATGGATAATGGGGACGGGGATAGGTGCCTTCCCCTCCTCCACTTTCAACACTCCCTCCCCCCAGCATTTTTCTTTTTTTAAAAAAGAATACTTGGACAATATAAAGTGTTTTTATTATTTATCTTATTATTTATTAAGATTTTTATATACCATCTCCAACAAGAATCTCAGGCAATGTACAAAATTGAAAATACAACTCATTATTAAAAACACAATCCATTAAAATAGATGCTGCTGAAAATGGGCATGAATTAAAGAAACCAGATATTGGAACTAAGCACCAGCAAAGACCTGGATACATAAATAAGTTTTATGGAAGGGCCTTGCTAGCCAAGCTCTTCTTACGGTTAAAAAAAAACAACAGGTGTAAGGTGTGGTGGTCTAAAAATGTAGTCTAATAGAGATGTAGGAGTCTATGTCCTGGTACACCTCCAAAGATTGCACCCAGATGCTTCCCAACATGTTTTGTGGGAAGTCACATGCTCTTCGCTCTATGCCAGATCTACCATCCCTGATAGCCAACCATAATAACTACATTTAATAAATAAATGTAGGAGGCAGTATGCCTTGGAATACCAATTGCTGGGAACTGCAGGTGAGAAGGGCACTGTTGCACTGCTTGCAGGCTTCCCATCAATATCTGTTTGTCCACTGTGAGAACAGGATGCTAGCCTAGACTGGCCTTTGGCCTGATCCAGTAGGCTTTTCTTATATTCCTAAATGATTATACCTCAACTCTTCCATTAAAAACCAAGCAACTTACATGGGGCTCTGGTGATAATCCATCTAGGCACTTACATCCCCAGCTGCACCATTCACTGGGCCTTATGATGAAATCTATAGTGGGAAAACAGCTGCACCCTTAAACACTCCACAAATGCATATCTATGGATGAATGTGCATAACCATGATGATTCACTTGGCATGGATTTTGGTGCTCAAAGCACTCTTGTTCCTGGGCTATGACCAAGGCACCAATTTAATCTAACAGGCCTTTCAACCCAGGATAAATCAATTTTTCTCTTAAGCATTCAGCTTAACAAATCTTCTGTGGTCTGTTTTTAGACCCGCAAAAAACGTGTAAACCCTTCCATCCGTTTTAAATATTTTATTTTTAATTATTTTGAATAAACGATAAACTATGTTTCAGGCAAGATGAAGTTTTTTGGGTGTATGTGTTGAAAGAATTGGCTTCCCAGTTTGCCACTGTGAGCATCCATTAATTATGTACAGAATTAGATGCATTTATTTTACCTCTTACATGACTTTGCTGATGTTCTTCCTTCCTTGTCTCAGAAACAACCATGTCAAAAACATTTTTTTGGAATGCATACAAATGTTTGTGCAAATCTCAAATACAAGATACAAATATGTTTACCAATAATGGCTCCTAGACACAATGGCTGTGTTC
The DNA here is from genome assembly GCF_030035675.1 of Rhineura floridana. NCBI lineage: Eukaryota > Metazoa > Chordata > Lepidosauria > Squamata > Rhineuridae > Rhineura > Rhineura floridana. The sequence continues at coordinate 210,385,468 of NC_084481.1, read as the reverse complement.
TACCTCCCTTGTCGAAGGCAGTATATGCCTCTGAATGCCAGGTGCTGGGAATCATTAAGTGGGTAGAGTGCTGTTGTGCTCAGGACCTTCTTCCAGACGTCCCATAGGCATTTGGATGGCCACTGTGAGATCTGGATGTTGGACTAGATCGATCATTGGCCTGATCCAGCAGCCTCTAATGTTCTGAAGAAGCAGTTTATATACACAATTTGCCTCAACTCCATCATGTTGGTTTGAAAGACAAAATATATTATTTGCATATATATCATGTCTATGTGCTTTTGTTGGTAAGTAATCACACCACTCCATAGACACAGGCAGTATGCTTCCAAATACCAGTTGTTGGAAACTGCAGGAGGGGAGAGTGCTCTTCGCACTCAGACCCTGCTTGTGGGTTTCCCAAGGGCATCTGGTTGGCCACTGTGAGAAGAGGATGCTGGACTCTTCTTATGGCCTAAGAAGTACCATTCTTGTTTCTCAAAAGGTGCCTTTAGGACAGTGAGTCAGCTCTGAGTGCACGGCGACAACCAATATGAGCACTGAACTCATGACCAGACTGGGTGTTTCCAGGTCGGGGGGGGAGACCTCAGGCCCAGGGTCCTCACTGTAACCCTCTAGGTCCCTCTATTTCATGTCTTGGATTTACCCCAGGTCATGCCCCTCACTCACACTGCTCCTGAGGGCTTTGGCCTGGTTGGAATGCTTTCTTGAATTTTTGCTTGCCTGGGTGGAGAGGCGTGGATGGAGGGGTGTGTGTGTGTGTAGGTGTACAGAGATTTTTGAGTTTTGCATGGCTTCACCCACTTTTCTGCCTCTGTTCCTGCTCTCCACTGGCATACAGCCCCCAGCTTGGCCAGGAGGGAATGTGGTCCTTGAGCCGAGAAGGCTTCCTCACCCCTTTTTAAAAAGATGACATTTCCTCTTAATGGGCAAGAGTTCTTCTTTGTGCCTCCAGATGGAATCCTGTAGGAAAAGCCAGGCTTCAAAATCAGTGTGATTAAGAAATCTAGTCCTTACCAAAATCACTTAAGCATCTTCCTTTCAGTTCTGAGAATTTCACTAGCGGGAAATGCTTGCACCAAGAGAAAGGCAATTTTTAGCAATTACTGAGGCACAGCAGGAGACATCATTGAGTGCTAATGCTTCCTTGCCAGCTACTTCATTGTCTCCCTAAATGGTTCCACTGTGTTGTAATTTTTCTAAGATCAGAATCTGGATATAACTTGGCATCATTCTTGTTTGATGTGGCCCAGCATTTTATTATGTAAAATTATCAAGGAAAACTAAATGTTGGACTGTCCCAAGATCCATTTTTTAAAAGCATGATGATGCTAGGAATAATTTTCTTTCCCAGAAGAGGAAGACATTAACTTAGAATTCTCATGCTGAATGACTCAAGGGCAGAGCTTGGAAAAGTTACTTTTTTGAACTACAACTCTCATCAGCCCAATCCAGTGGCCATGCTGGCTGGGGCTGATGGGAGTTGCAGTTCAAAAAAGTAACTTTTCCAAGCTCTACTCAAGGGCAACCATGGGGGAGTTGCCCAGTGAGGAAATTATAGCTGAATGGAAGAATAAAAACAAGATAATGTACTGATAGGCCTGGCCTCCAAGAGGTCTTCTGTATCTTTAAAAGCTGTGCAGGGGGGAGGGAGAATTCCACCTTGTGGTTCTCCCCATTACATTGTTGCAAGAACACCTGCACTTGGCTGACTTTCTCTCCTCCTAAAGATACAGGATCAGTCTCAGGCCCTGAACCTGGCAACCCTAGTTCAGCCTGATCCAAGCTATGTTTGCTCAGAAGAAAGTCCCACTTGTTTCAATGGGGCTTGCTCCCAGGTAAGTATGCACAAGACTGTTTCCACCCTGCCCTCAACCAGATGATCGACTCTTCTGGCCAAAAAAACAAAAACTCTCCACCACATGGAGGTGCAGATCAGAGAAAAGAGCAAGAAGCCAGTCTAGGCCTCATACTGAAACTGTCCAGGTGGTCAAAGTTTGACATGCTTAGCATGGTGTGGAGAGAGAGGAACCATGCATGCTCGCTAAATCCCATTACATCCCCAGCTGGCCCTGTCTCAACACTGTCCATGAGCTGGTGGAAGATCTGAATGGGAGGAGCCTGCTGAATGCATGTATTCTGTCCCCATCAGCTGGCAGAACCCTGCACGTACAAGGCTCCAGCTCACGGGAGACAGCTGTGCTTGGTGGACTATCCTCTCTTCAGATCTTCCCTGAATGTGTCAACAGGCTGGAGGTGATATGGAAGGAGCCCTGTGAAGTTGGGGGGGAGGGCTACAGGCCCTCCCCCACAGTACCTTTCAACATACTTTGTGCCTGCCTTCACACGAGCAACCCATGAAAGGGCTTACTATCACACCCATTCAGCATTAGGTGCTTTATCTGATGAAGACAATTATCTGCTCCTCAACCATCTCTCCAGAATTTAGTTTACTTAGAGGATAGCAGTATGAGTCGGTTGAATCTGCCTCTGCTTTCCTTTGGCATTATTGTAGATAAATATTTGCATTTGTTGTTTAACAGAACTAGAAAAAGTGAACAGAATGGCTTCTGAAAACCGCCTGTTGCAAAGCTGTCTGCTTCCTGCCACTCTCCTCTAATTATTTATATATCCTTTCCATCTGCAGTGACACTGTCTGTGTCTTCTCATGTGCTGCTGTGTTGTGTCAGTGCTCTTGGTTTCTAAAAGCAACAAACACTGGACTGCTCAAGCCATAGTACTGAGCCTACATTAAGTGAGCATCCTATTTATGTCAGTGGATGAAATTTAAGCACAGCCTTAGCCCTCTTCTCTGGAGTGACAAATTTAAATCTGGAGTCAAGGTTGATGTGGCTTCTCCCAACCATTTCACCCTCCAGTCAAGTTAAGTCATTCTTATTTATAAATACCTTTTCTACAATAACTGCACTCAAATTGGTTTTATACATAGATACAATAATATAACAATTATTTCCTTTCACAAAAATAGTCAAAACTAACAAGTACAGATCAATATGATACTCAGTTCCTAACAATTACACTGGAACTATCAACATCACTATAATGACTAAATCAGGTGTGGAGAATCTTTGGCCCTTCAGATGTTGCTGAACTACAACTCCCATCAGCCCCAGCAAGTATGGCCAAGGGCCAGGGATGATGGGATTGTTGTTCAGCAACATCTGAAGGGCCAACGTTTCCCCATACCTGAACTAAATACTCTGAACTTTCTTGGGGAAGAAAGATACATAGAGTTTTGTCTTCACTTTGACCCCCCCCCTCATAGCGAACAGAACTCCAGATGTCCAGTGCAGCAGGTAGCATAGTGGGGTAGGTGAAAATGGCAACTTGCCTTGAGGGCCTCACCACTTTGAGGGCTTTAAGAGCAAAGGGTAGCATAGAAATCTTTATATTTTGGACAGCTGTCTGTACTCTATGCATTCTGATACCTCTTTAAGATATCGTAACCAAATTTGGGATGATGTCCCCGAGATCAAGGAGCAGGTTTCGGTCTATGTTGAGGTACCATCTGATGCCAAACCTGTCAAAACCACACTGATTTGGACACATCTTATGATATTATCATCAAATGATATTTTAGGCTGCATTAACAAAGTATAGTTTCCAAATCATGTGAAGTATTAGTTCCCCTCTACTTGGCACTGGCTAGGCCTCATCTTCAGTATTGCACCCAGTTTGGGACACCGCACTTTAAGAAGGATGCAGACAAACTGGAACGGGTTAAGAGGAGGGCAACAAGAATGATAAATAGACTGGAAACAAAGCCCTATGAGGAGAGACTGAAAGAACTGGGCATGTTTAGCCTTGAAAGGAGAAGACTAAGGGGAGATATAACAGTACTCTTCAAGTACTTGACAGGGTGTCACACAGAGGAGGGCCAGGATCTCTTCTAGATTGTCCCAGAGTGCAGGACATGGAATAATGGGCTCAAGTTACAGGAAGCCAGATTTTGACTGAACATCAGGAAAAACTTCCTAACTGTTAGAGTGGTATAACAATGGAACCAATTACCTAGAGAGGTGGTGGGCTCTCCAACACTGGAAGCATTCAAGAGGCATCTGGACAGCCAACTGTCAGGTATGCTTTAAGTTGGATTCCTGCATTGAGCAGGGGGTTGGACTCGATAGCCTTATAGGCCCCTTTCAACTCTACTGTTCTATGATTCTGTGAAATTTTGCATGATGATTTCTGAGATCAAGGAGCAGGAGGTTTTTTTTGGCTATGTTTGGATACAATTAGACCCTATTTTGAATCAATATGGCAGAATAAACCTTTCAAAACTGCGCTGCTTTTAAGCACCGATTGCAAAACTGCAAAGGTTGCAAAGGTTTTTCAGTTTCTTGGAATTCCTTACAAGCCTGGAACAAGACTGCTAGTATTTTAATACATTTAAAAAAAACTTAATAAGATCACAGTTAGAACCAAGCTGCAACATTTGGAGATCTGTCATCCGATGACAGATCTCCTATGATTCTTTTAAATAATAAAATTAGTTGGGGGTGACTAGATCAGAGTTGTGCTGCTTAACTCTTTCCTCTCACACTGTTGTCAGCTCCCTTGGAGGAGAGATGAGGGAGTCAGCTGTGACTGTGAACCATCTAGTTTGGTGAGAAGATTCTGCCTCTTCTGAACTGTATTTAAGCCAAGCTGCTCTGGCCCCTTGGAGTGCAGCAAGATTAGCATTGTAGTCTGGAAAAGGTGCAGAAAAGGGCAACCAAAATTATCAAGGGGTTGGAGCAATATGAACTTTAACCCCAAAGGTAGAAAAACACCACAGACAACAACCAGAGCCATTTCCAGTGTTGCGGTGTTGTTCTTCCTTCCTTCCAGTGTTTGCCATACTCAGAGCAGATTCATTACAGGATGTGACTAACCTAGGCCCATTAATTTCAATGGGTCTACTCTGAGTAGAACTTGGTTGAATATAAGCCACAGGTTTTTTCCATGGATTACATTGTGATTCATATGAAAAACACAGAGGTTGCGGATTATTTTGATTTTACAACCCAGAAAGGCAAACAAATCTAATATGGAATAATGATGATATGCCACAGTGAAAATGTAGCCTTACACTGGAAATCTGTCTTCTGTTGGGTGATTTCTAATAATTCCACCAGGCTATAGAATAACATTATTTGGGAAGTCAGGTTGGATGGACCGAGAAGAATATTTGATTATGATAGTATCAGAGCTCAACATTAAATCAACAGAAAAGAAGAACAAAAGAGCTGTAGAACTGGAGTGCAATCTTCAAAGATAGATGGGGCAATCTGCATTATTCATAATGAGTCTCTGCAATGCTCTAAAATCCAATCTGAACAACAAAGCCTCGTGGCACCTTGAAGGCTAAGAATTCTTAAAATGGCATACATTTTTGTGAATTTGAGTCCACTGCATCAGATATATGAAGAGTTATTCTCAGCTGCAAATGGATATGCACGGTGTGTGTGTGTAAAATTATAAGCAGTGAGGTGAGAGGGGAATGAAATGCAGAAGGTAAAGTGTGCAGAATCCGTGAACTGGCAGGAAAGATTGGTGCTCATGAAGAACAATCATGTACGGCTGAAACTGGGAAGGGAGAGGGAATAAATCCCCCTTCCTCCCTAAATGACATTCTTGCCTAGGGAAGTTGCCAAACCTCATGGATCAAGTATGCCTTAAAGGGGCAGAAAACAAGTTCCAGGCGGAACAGGGCAGTAGCAACCTGTGTTAAATAGGACACTGGAGATGAGAATATTCGCAACAATATTCCTTGAAAAATTACACTAATAAAGCCTGTTGCTATAGCAACGTGGGCCTTGTCTTTTTCTTTTTCTCTCCACCCTTCTGTTTTCATATCATCAGCTGTGACCTCCATTCTGCTCCCTTTGTAGGACGTGATGGCAGCTTTAGAAGTAACAGTCATTTGTATGGCTACAGCTGAAAGACCAGTTGACTGAGGATGATTGGGACAGGGCAGGGTGACGATACTGCAATATAATATGATGATCCTGATTGTGGCATGCCATCGATTACTGCAGGGATAGCCAATGTGGTGCCCTCCAGCTGTTGCTGGACTGCATCTTCCATCATTCCTAGCCATTGCCATGCTGTGTGGAGCTTCCGGGAATTGGAGTCCAACAACATCTGGAGGGCACCACATTGGGTACTGCTGGATTACTGTGCTGTTTTGTAGACTGTAGTTTTAACTCTGTTTTTAATGTTGTGTTTTACGGATGTTGTTAGCTGCTATGAGTTCTGTGTGAGGGAGGGTGGGATACAAGAAACCATCATCATTAACACCAACACCACCATCTCTCTGGTATTGTAACATTGGAAGGATTGTGCACAGTCCTGTTTTTTTTCCATCTCAGATGTGACAAAGAGCTGGAAAAGATGGAAGAAGAAACGGATCATTTTGGAGGAATGTTTTTGGATAGTTTTTGTTTCATTCTATTTACTTTCATATATTATATTTTAAAATGGGGTGGGTTCTTTTGTTTATCTAGTACTTACAACAGCTTTATGCATGCTCTTTGGCACTCCCCTTGCCTCTCCTTACCAGGGTTGAGTTACACCCAACACAAACCCTATAAGGTAGGTAAACTGCCACCACCCCTTAACCTGGTCTCCTACTCTGAGCAAGGGGAACTCAGAGCACTAATCAAACTGGCAGAGATTCCCAAGAACAAGAGCTATTGTTGTACTTACTGCTCTGGAGCCTTTAGCCAAACCAAACCAGTAGTTAGTAGCTTTGTGGTCAAAGTACTGGTTGCAGAGTCACAGCCCCAAGCAACACACACCAAATAATAAGAGGTAGTTTATTAAATATTTTAAAAGTACAAATAAAAGAGCAGCATACAATTTCCTTTAAGCCAAAACACCCTTAAACAGGGTTAGGCATAGTCAACAACCATACAAAACATATGAGAGGTTCACACAGACATAACAAAACTTACTAGCCTAAGCTAATACACCACCAAGTATAAGAGCCTGGTTGCCTTCTGGCTCCTTATACCACAATTTAGAAGAACAAGGAATTGGGGACCAAAAAATGAATTCACAACTGCCTGTGACTGAGCAAGAATAAATATACACAACTTAAAAAATACAATATCAAAACATGTGACCAAGCACGTAGATTCAAACAGCATGTTTGAATACTAGTGCAGATTTAAGAAATAAATAATTTCATTGAGTTGGTTTGAATTGGAGGGCCAGTCCTGTAACGCTCACAGAGCTGGAAAGCATCTTTTATCTATATATATTTTGGTGTGGCATTCAGGAAATCTCCAATCTTAATGCTGTAGTTTTAAAGGGAGTTGCACTGTGAATTGTATTGTTATACTTATGCTGAATTATATAGTTGTTGTTTTGTACACTTATTGATTACTGAAGAAGACTTTGTCAAAATGTGTTTGGTCATATGTTTTGATATTATATTTATAAGTCGGGTATATTTATTCTTGCCCAATCAGTTATGATAGTTGTGTATATGTTTTTAATTTTGGATTATTTTTTTTATCAAGCATCCACATGCTTATCAGAGGTAGTTGTGAATTCATGTTTTGGTTCCCAATTCCTTGTTCTTCTACATTTCAGTTTGTTGGGACATCCTTATACCACAAGATCATGTAGGTAAGTCAAGATGGTATGGAAACCACCAACTAAACAATAGCCCCTCTTTTATGGGGATTTGCCGGCAACAGCAAGAGGGCCAATTAATCAATCCTGCCACCTCTTGATGATGGAATAGCCTAAAAGTTCACAGCAAGGGCAAGACTACTAATTTACTGCAACTCAGGCCTCCTGGTCTTGGTACCAGGCAGTATAGATAAGATTCAGCTGCCTTCCTTTAAAATAACAAGCTGCAGCTGGATGGTATGAGACATCCTAATTTTTCCCAGCACAGAGCATCCTAGAAACCTATGCAAAATATTCCCCACAATCCCTCCTAGTCGAGCCACCTTACTTTGGCCAAACTTAGCAGTTCTTGACAGCTGGGGGAGGGGGTTGCAGGAGAAAGGGATCATTTGCAAACATTGCCTCCCTCTCCCCTCCATTCAGGGAACCCTGTGCTGGATCAAAGAGCCTTCCTTGAATGGGAGGACAGCAAAATCAGGGAGGTACAGCATTTGCACTGTGAAGAAAGGCTAAAGAATTTGGGCCTTTTTACTTTAAAAAGAAACAACAAAAAAGAGGTCATATAAAGGAAGGGAGAATTGACTAGCAGTAGATTCAGGACAGACATCAGCCCCGCCCCATGTCCTCGATATAACACAAAATTACCTTATGGAGCTAGTGTGTAGTGGTTAGGTGTTGGACTACGACCTGGGAGACCAGGGTTTGCATCCCCACATAGCAATGAAGCTCATTGGGTGACCTTGGGCCAGTCACTGCTTCTTAACCTCAGAGGAAAGGCAATGGTAAACCTCCTCTGAATACTGCTTACCATGAAAACTCTATTCATAGGGTTGCCATAAGTTGGAATCAACTTGAAGGCAGTCCATTTCCCTTTTTTAACTTATGGAATTCATTGCTATAAGATGCGGTGATAGCCAGTAGCTTTGATGGTGGTTAGGCAAATTCATGGAAAGAACTATCAGGCTATTAGACATGATATGTTAATGAAGCCTCCATGCTCAGAAGCAGTGGGCAAGGGCTATTGCCTTCATGACCTAGCTGTAGGCTTCCCAGAAGCATTTGACGAGTGAATGTTGGAAACAGGATGTTGGATGAGATGACCTGATCTTGCAGTCCTCTTCTTCTGCTCATGTATAATGTTTCATGAAATAATGCTTTTGAGCAACACAATGTCCAGCCATTTGGCATGTCATTTTGACAAGTACATTCAGAAAAGTTGTGAAACTCTCACAATTTTTTTTTTAAATGGCTTCAATACATGGTTTGATTTTTTGTTGTTGCACTTTGAGATCTAAGTTCAGCCAGTTTTGTCCAGATGTCTGCACTCTTATTTTTTTTCTCCAAGACACATGAACCATGGTTTTGTTAATGTTGTCTTAGGAGGCATGAGAGAGAAATATTGGGATTGTTCTCTTTCTAGAGTCCAGATCCAATTGCTTCAGGCTCAGATTTTATGTTTGTTTTAATCAGCTTTGTTCTTTTGTCCAGGATCTCTCTGCAAAGACTACTAGTGCGTATGATTGATGGAAAAATGCATATGGAACACATCAATAAAACTAAGGAAAACCCCTGAAAGACTGAATGAGTGATGAGCCTAGAGATAAATCAGGGAAATAAAAACAGACTGGTTTCCTTAAATGCAGTTCAGGGGTTTGCTCAGAGGTGTTGCTTAACGAGAGAGAACTCCATTGTGTACAGGATACTGATGCCTTTGGATCATAGCCATGGTCTTTGGTGCAACTCTCATCTGGATTTTTGCAAAGTAGGGGCTCCACCCTAATGACTTGTTTCTTGAACATTCATCCTGATTGGCTTGTGCAAAGATTATGCAGAGGTTAGACTATATCCAGTCTTTACTGAGAATTTGTTCTAGATTTTTGTGGGGTGTTTATAGGACAATGAACATTCACCTTTATTTGCTTACATGATCATTATACATTTTCCCGTCAATCATCCATTGATCTCACACTCTTCAGTGCATTTCCTAATCACAAGAAGTGTTTTTAAAACTGGATTGTTGTGACAGAGCACTTTAATCTACTTTCTACTATACGCTTGAACCCTCCCACAAAATACTGACAGTCAGGCGGTGGCCAGGAGCCTGTGATCAAGGAACTTGCTGGTTATTTTGAATTACACCTCCCTTTTTTTCTTAGGTCCATGTTGCTAATGTAGTACTGTAAGTCCAATACAGGCAGCTGTGCACCACAATCCAGGGTTTGGCTATGCTTCCTTTTGAAGAGAGGTGAAATTGCACAATTGCAACAATGTACCTAAGTGCACAGGTAGAAATGGAATTGGATGGGGGTGGGGTGGGAAGAAACCTGATTCTGAAGGAAGGGCCATAGCTCAGTTTGCATGCAGAAGGCCCCAGGTTCAATCCCCAGCATCTCCAAGTACGGCTTGGAATGTACCCATTCTGGAATCCTGGAGAGTCAACATAGACATTACTGAGCTGGATGGACCAATGGTCTGATTCAGTATAAGGCAGCTTTTTATGTTCCTGTGGCAGAATATTGGCTTAGAAGTGGCATGCCTTAATCTCAAATTGTGGCCAGGACTGTGACAGAGGAGAAGGAGCTAGCCAGGTCTGGAGAGTCAGCAGCAGCTGTGGTGGTACTGAATCCAGGTCACTGAGCCTGAGCTCCACAGCCAGGAGCCCCTGGAGCCTGAAGACTCACAAATCAGGATCTCCAGGATCAGTTCCCTCTGAACTAGGTTCCCCCAAGAGACTGGGCCCCTCCGGACTGTGGGCTGCATGCTTCTCCATGCCTGTTCACCAATGGAGGTAATATACCAGAAAAAAAAATGGTGATGATATCTTTGAGTGCTTGGCTGCCGCTTGAGCATCATCCCTTTAAGACTCTCCACTTGTCAGCAAGGAGGCAGAGCTTGGAAGGACTGGTCAGGGCTGGGAGGATATAAAAGCTCTGAGTTTAGAGCTGAGGGTCCACTGGTCTTCAACAGGTGTGTTGCTGCAGCAACACTGCCACTGTACAAATATATGGTGTAAACTTTAAAAGTCAGTCCCTAAATGCGTGTTTGGGCAAAAGGTGTGTCCTTGGTCTGAAAAAAAAATGAGGACAATTGCATTAATTAGAACAGGTACTTAGCTCTTAGTGACCTCTCCAGGGTGCTGAAAGCCCTGCATCTGACCACCCATCTTGCTCTCAGACTGTATTCTGCTTGCCTGTATGCTTCCTGTGTCATTTGTGCTCCTTGCCTGCTGCGATACTGACTGGACTGCCTGCCCAGTAGGTTCCTCCTCTCTCTCTCAGCTTACTGGACTTGCTTCCTCCGGTTCGTCCATGGGCTCTGCCTTCCCTGGACAGGACAAGATGCTCTCCAATGTGAAACTGGAATTGCACCAATTATGCCAAGATCATGTTCCTTTTCAAAAGCTTTGCATGATGTAATGATGGAATTTGGATGAAAAGTCTTCCTGACATGAAGGCCAGGAAAACAGCCATTGCAAACATGCCTCCTAAGTTCCTGTTTGCAAGTGGATTTCTAGGATTGGATGATTAACAGCTGCTTGGAGGTGATGAAATAAAGAGTATGCGCAACTTTGAAAAGTGACAATGAACTTGCAAAGATCCTCGTATTGCCAGTGGGTAAATGAAGGGGCTAATTGATACCCATGCTACAAATGCTGCCGGGAATCTTCTGAAAGCAGAGGTAGCACTCTACAGTCTTTATGCAGGGCTGTGTAACTCACAGAGCCATTTGCTGTTTACACAATTCAGTAGCAATTACTGGGGAATTTGTTATTGCCACAGCTCATTTGCAGTGCTTACACGATTCCATTCCTGGGCTTAAGCTGGGAGGGAATTGTTTGGTATGGAACAGTGCTAACAGGTCTGGCCAGTGATGTAAAATTGTTTTAAATTGGTGGGTTCTTTCTACACGTCCTGCCAGAAAATACTTTTTTGGGGGAGGATTGCAAGTGACCTCTTGTTCACTGTGTTGTATAAGCAACATTTGGTTTCGAAGGAATTAAAGGAGTCCTTTGTGTATCTTCAGCGTTGGTTTCTCCAACACAAATACTGCTTGAAAGGCAGAAAGTGAGCCCTTGTCCCAAGAGCATCTCCTTCAAATGTCCCTTGCAATGAGAGTTGTCCTAGATTTAGGAAATCACCATGCTTAAAAGACCTTCCCCAGATATTATATCACTATGCACTTTTGGATCTCTCCTGAATCAGAATAAGGCCAGGACTGTGGAAGGCAGCAATGAGAGTACTAGAAAAGGTCTTCAAATGCAAAGATGTATCACTGAACGCTAAAGTCAGGATCATTCAGACCACGGTATTCCTGATCTCTATGTATGGATGTGAAAGTTGGACAGTGAAAAAAGCAGTTAAGAGAAAAATCAGCTCATTTGAAATGTGGTGTTGGAGCTTTGCGCATACCGTGGACTGTGAAAAAGACAAATAATTGGGTGCTAGAACAAATTAAACCAGAACTCACACTAGAAGCTAAAATGATGAAACTGACATTATCATACTATGGACACATAATGAGAAGACATGATTCCACTAGAAAAGACAATAATGCTGGGAAAAACAGAAGGGAGTAGAAAATGAGGAAGGCCAAACAAGAGATGGATTGACTCCATAAAGGAAGCTACAGACCTGAACTTACAAGACCTGAACAGGGTGGTTTATAACAGATGCTACTGGAGGTTGCTAATTCATAGGGTCGCCATAAGTCGTAATCAACTTGAGGGCGCACACATGCGCGCGCGCACACACACACACACAGCTCAGTGGTAGAACATCTGCTTTGCATGCAGAAGGTCCCTGGTTCAATCCTTGGTATTCCCAGATAGGTCTGGAAAGGCACCCTGTCTCTGAAACCTTGGAGAGCTGCTGCCAGTCAGTGTTGACAGTACTGAGCTAGATGGAGCAATGGTCTGATTTGCTATAAGGCAGCTTCCTATGTACCCATGTGCCTAATGTGAATTTTCAAAAAGATGAATTATGTCACAGCTGTCTTTAGCTAGTTTCATTAAAATCATTAAAACAAAAAAGTTTTAAAAACATTTTTAAAAGCTTTTAAGACATCTGTTTTTTTAAAAAAAGGTTTAAAAACGTATTAAAAAGCAATTCCAACACGGGCACAGACTTGCAAAGAGCAATCTCATTCCTCCTGATTGCCTGTTCTTATGTAACCCAAACGGCACTGTGCATGTCCAAGATGGAGGTATCAACGGGCTTTTAAAAAAGCAGAAAATCTTTTAAGGGAAAACCCTTGGAGAGGAGCATCCCTCCTAAGAGTCCCATCAGAACTGAGTGTGTTCTGTGGGCAGGGAATGCTGATTGACAGTTGGAGTGTGGTGGGGGAGGGAAAAATGTAGGGGAGGGAATCGTGGAAGGGGGCGTGGCTGAACAGGGGCATTTCACACCACAACTTTTTATTTTGTTTTTGCAGGTTCCGGTTGTTGCAATATATTTTGCATCTTGCCTTCCTACCCCCTGTATGGAGTCTAGTTAGTGTCTCAGCTAGTTTAAATAGTGACACCTAGTGGCAAAACAGTGGATAAGAGAAAAATCAACTCATTTGAAATGTGGTGTTGGAGGAGAGTTTGCGGGTACCATGGACTGCGAAAAAAGACAAATAATTGGGTGTTAGAACAAACTAAAGCAGAACTATCACTGGAAGCTAAAATGATGAAACTGTGGTTATCATACTTTGGACACATAATGAGAAGACATGATTCCCTAGAAACAACAATAATGCTGGGGAAAACAGAAGGGAGTTGAAAAAGAGGAAGGCCAAACGAGTGATGGATTGATTCCATAAAGGAAGCCACAGACCTGCACTTACAAGATCTGAGCAGGGTGGTTCATGAAAGATGCTCTTGGAGGTCACTGATTCATAGGGTCGCCATAAGTCGTAATCAACTTGAAGGCACATAACAACAACAAGTGGCAAAACATGCCCTATCTCATACCAGTGGGAAACTAAAGAACAAAAAGGAGTTTCCAGCAGTGGAGGCTGTTCCATTAGGAGAAGTGGGGCACTGTCCCACCAACCTCAGCCTGCCCTCTGCCAGACCCCCCTTTCCTGCCTTCCTATTTACACCGTCTGTAAGTTGCTTTATCCTCCTCCTCATTCTCAGTGTTGCCCTTGTAGAAATTCAGCAGGGAAGAGAATGGGGACAAAACTAGAATTAGCTGGCTCCGCCTGTCATTGGCTCTGGGTCTGCTTACTGCTTGGGCTCCCTCCCTTCCCTTCCCACTGGGCACCAGTCACCACTGAATTCCAGAACTGTCATCCCTGAGACAAAGATCTCCAGCCCCATTGCAAAACTAGATTTAAAAAATGCAAAAAAGAATGCGACAGAAATCAAAGCGGCTCCCTTGAACTTGGCATGTGCCTTTAAAAAAAGAAGACGGCAGATATCTGGTTGGAACACACAGCAAACTGCAGCTGGCAATGCATCTCTCATGCGTAATTTTTCTGCTTCAGTTCTGGCATCAGAATACAGAAGTGAGCAGCAGATGTTTGGTATACAGAACAAGCTGCAAATTAAACCTAACTAGACTTTTACCAACACGCCCCCTCCACACACACAAATCAGAATGAAATAGGCTTGTGTTACCTTGACATTGATTATGTCTATGGAGTGTTATTTAAATGAGCAGCTCTATACCTCCAAGACAGCTAGTACTGCTCAAGTAACAATAAACTGAAATGGAACAAAAACCAACAATTGACAAACCAAATAAATTCAATATGACAAAAGAAATAATCTGGATGTAAACACAAAAGTACAAAGCAAAAAAGGAAAGAAGGCCAACAGACCACAGAGCTCCAAGTGCTTGTCTTGCTGCACTCCAAGGAGACTCGGCTGCCTGCCTTAAACATAGTTCAGAGGGGAGGGATCTTCCCACCAGGCTAGATGACTTAACAGCTGGCTCCCTCTTCTTTCTTCCAGAGGAGACCAATAGCTATAGAAACTGACATACAAATGGTAACCAGAAAGCATGGAAAAGATACTAGACTTGATGGACTTTGGGGTTTTTTTTCCAGGCAAGGCTTTCATATTCTTTGTAAAGGGCATTTTAAGGACATCATTATATATCTTCGATTGCTAAAGATGGTCCAATTGCTGAACTTGGTTTACTGCAATTGGAAGATGAACTTCTAGAGGTAAATGGTATTCAACTCTATGGAAAATCCCGTCGTGAAGCAGTTTCTTTTCTGAAGGAAGTACCACCTCCATTTACCCTGGTTTGTTGTCGCCACCTGTTTGATGATGGCACAGAATCCTTTGTGGATGAGCCCACAGCTATCATTGCTTGCTCTCCCAGAACCAAAGGTGAAACCTAAAGATTTTGACCCAGAGGAAAAAGAAGAAGAGGAAGAGGAAGATGTGGAGCTAGAACTGTGGTCTTCTGAAGTCAAAGTTGTTACACTTGTAAAAGACACTAAATGGGCTTAGGATTCAGCATTTTGGACTACCGGGCATGAGGCAGCAGCATGCCACCTGGGGAGTCGGACATCCTCCCTGCAGCCCGGGCAGGTGGACCAGCTCACCACCAACATGGGCCGCGTGGAGGTGTAGAGGGACAACTTGGCCGACGACATTATGCGCTTCCAAGAAAAGAAGGAATGTCTCTCCTAAGACCACATCTGCTGTGGTAACCATGTGCATCATTTGAAAACAAAGAAAACATTGTTTTTGTTGCAATTCTTTTTTTACTTTGTTCTTGTATTTGCATTAATCTTGTTGCATTGTATTTTTACTGTATATTTTTTACTGGTTATTTCTTACATAATTTCTTTTTGGTAATCTGTTTTAATATGTTGTTCACTACTTTGGGGACCTTTTGGCCAAAAAGTGGTATATAAATAAACTATAAACTAAACTAAAACTAAACTAAAGAAGAAATTGGGACGTTCAAATAAAAGGTATCCTATTTGTATCGAAAGGTAGCACAACACACCCTTCCCTAACCTGGTGTCCTCCAGATGTTTTGGACTACAGCATCCATGAGCCAGTATGGCTAATGGTCAGGCATGATTTAGGAGGGCCTTAGCTCAGTGGCAGAGCATCTGCATTGCATGCAGAAAGTTCCAGGTTCAATTCCTGGCATCTCCAGGTTGGGCCGGGAGAAACTCCTGCCTGAAATCCGGTAGAACTTCTGCCAATCGGTGTAAGTGGTACTGATCTGGATGGACCAATGGTCTGACTCAGTATAAGGCAGCTTCGTATGTTCCCTATGATGGGAGCTGTAGGCCAAACCATCTGGAGGGCACCAGACTGGACAAAGATGTTTGAATGGTAAGGCACACATTGTTTTCCCCCCAAAATGGGCTAACTTTGTTCTGTTGAGAAGCAGTCTGGTGTAACATTGGAAGGGTGTTGTCTTAATCCTGTTCTCAAATGACCCTATAACTCATTATAAAAGGAGGCCATATACCAGTCTTCCCCAATGTGGTGCCTTCTAGAGTTTTGGACAATAATTCCCATCAGCCCCAGCCAGCATGGCCAATAAGCAGAGATGATGGGAGTTGTAGTCCAAAACACCTGGAAGTCACCAGGCTGGGCAAAGACTGCCAAAGACAGATTTGTACCCACATATCCGTCTATTCTTCACTGATTTCTCCATGCTGAGGGGGCGCTAGTGGGATTCCTTTTTCCCATCTGAGCGGCACCGACAAACAGAATTTGAACAACAGCATTTAACTTCACTGCCATGTAAAGCAGCTTAAGAAGGGAGCTATTCCAGCATTTATGTGGTTTGGCAGAGCCAAAGCCAGTCCTTCTGTGAGAATCCTCACAGAAAATTGCTCTTAGGTGGGTCAGTTGTATTCTTATGTAATGAGAAAAACTCTTTCAACACTAACAACAGATTGTGGGTGCATTGCTTAGCGAACCCTGTTAGGTTGGCTAAAAACAGCTCCAGGCATTATTATTTATTTACTGTTACATTAACCAGCTCCCCCTTAATGACGGTTCTTTGGACAATGACCTATTGCAAAAGATTAAATCCAGTAAAATGCCCATCGTTAAGATGAGTGTGGTATGAGTGGAGGGAGGAACTGCCTAAGGTTAGACCTCTGGGGCTACAGTACACTGTTCATGCTCTGTATGCAGACACATATTGCATCCCCTACAGGAACCTCTAACTGTGCCTGGAGTATCCTATGTCAGGGCTAGAGATACCCTCACTGCAACAATGACTCCAATCACATGTGCTTTACTTTCTCCTTTCTCAAAGGACACTAGCTGAGATGGCTCTGCCCTGCCTCCACAGTTGGTCACAGTATGCTTCTGAATACCAATTCCTGGAAGACAGTAAACTAGGGTTGCTGCTGGTGTACTGTCCACTTTGCTGCCCGGCAGCTTCTCTGAGCGGTTTGGCGGAGGCTGTCTCAGCTGTGGTATTGGAGGAGCCCAGAATGATAGTCCTGGGTAATTTCAAAGTCCATTCTGAGGCTACCTCTAGTGTTCCGGCTCGGGACTTCATGGCCTTCATGACGACCGTGGGGCTGTCTCAAGTTGTCACTGGCCTGATGCATAGGGCAGGACACTCCCTCGACTTGGTTTTTGCTCTAAGGGCAATGAAACAGGCTGGACAATGGCTAGAACGGAAGTGGTGAAAGAAGTGCTGTGAAGCTGATTGGGCACATGTAAAACAACATAACTGCACTTACTGTGCAGTGGTGAGGGTGGCGAAGAAGGCCCACTTCTCTGCCACCATCAAATCCACAAGTAGCCATCCAGTGGAACTTTTCGATATTGTCAGGGGTCTGTTGACTTCAGCTCCAGGAAATGGAGTTTTAGACCCTTTGGAGGCCCACTGTGAATTGTTTGCAAGGCACTTTGAGGGTAAAGTTGCTCGCCTCTGTAGCGATCTTGATGCCCCATTCACATCTACTGTAGTCCCCAGTGAGGTGTCCCGTGCAACGTCTGCTGTAATTTCTTGGGAAAGGTTTCAGTTGATGTGGTCTGATCACGTGGACAAGGTGCTTACGACGACGCAACCCTTGCCCTTCTTGGCTTATTAAAGCTTTCCGAGGGGGGTTGACTGAGTGGATCCAGGGTGTGGTCAATGCATTGTTGTAGGAGGAAGTGTTTCCAGACACCCTGAAAAAGGTGGTGATCCGACTGCTCCTGAAAAAGCCCACTCTGGACCCATTGGTTTGCAACAACTACCGACTGGTCGCAAATACCCCCTTCTTAGGGAAGGTGATTGAGAGAGTTGTGGCGCAACAATTGCAAGTGCTCTCGAAACAGATTATCTTGACCCATTCCAAACTGGGTTCAGGCCCGGTTATGGGACTGAATCAGCCTTTGTTGCCTTGATGGATGACCTTTATTGGGAGAAGGGCAGGGGGAGTCTGACCCTGTTATTCTTATTTGACCTCTTGGCAGCTTTTCATACCATTGACCATGGTATCCTTCTGAGCTGTCTTGGTGAGATTGGTATTGGAGGCACTGTTTTGCAGTGGTTCCGATCCTATTTCCAGGATCATTTTTGAGAGAATAGCATTGGGTGATTGTCTTGCGGCCCCTTATATACCCAGCAGATCACTATGCTGTGCAGGTGAGGGCCTCCTGCAGATACCATCTTATCAGGAGGTCCATTCTGCTCAACATAGGAAACAGATCTTTAGTGTAGTGGCGCCTACCCTTTGGAATTCCCTCCCCTTAAATATTAGACAGGCACCATCTCTGTTATCTTTGCGGCACCTACTGAAGACCTTCCTCTTTCAACAAGCCTGTAAGTTGAGACCTTATCCCAGTCTGTGTCTGTGTTGGAATTGCTTTTTAATATGCTTTTAAACCTTCTTCTTCTTTTTTAAAGATGTTTTAAAACCTTTTTAAAAAATGTTTTTAAATATGTTTTATTTTAATGTATTTTAAAGTCTGTTTTTATGAGGTTTTTAAGTGTTTTTAGTGGTTTTGTTTGCCGCCCTGGGCTTCTACTGGGAGGAAGGATGGGATATAATTCAAATAATTCAAATAATAATAATAATAATAATAATAATAATAATAATAATAATAATAATAATATACAGACCTTTGGTTTGATCCAGCAAGCCAATTCTTTTGGCTGACAATGTTGCAAGCCTACTGCAAATTATGATGATGAACTGGAATCATTTCCTCCACTAAGATTCCAAGAGACACATCACTTAATGTTTACCACAACAGGAGCATTTGAGCATGCTGGCTTTCAAGGCAAGATTTCAGTCAGGATTTCTCCGGAGCCCATATGTGCAAAGCAACCCTGTCATCAGATTTAAGAGTTACAGGAGCAGCAGCAGCACCGTTTATGGATTAAGAACAGTGAGCCAGAACAGAGCCTCAAGGCAAAATGCCTCCTGTCTGAACCACAGCACGGATCTGTCATCTGGGAGCACTGGAAATCCAAGAGTGCAATGCGTGGGATGTGCCTGTAATAGACAATTGACAGCTGCTGTGCAGATAAAACTGGAGAAGTCTAACATTAAATCTGCTAGCCAAATACACTGTAATGAGTTAGATCTCATCTTCAAATGCAGAACAATCATGTGGCATAGACAGAGGGCTCATCCACACTGCAATTTAATGTGGGTTTGAAGCTGCTTGTGTCTCTGTATTGTTGTTTTCTGCTGTGTCCACACAATATCCTCCTCATCCAAGTGGTAGCTTACTTGGTTTCTGCCAGCTAAATTCAGTTTTTCTTATCTGTGGATAATCCGATAAGGAAAGGAAAAATTCAATATAAAATCACATTACCCGGCTGTAGATGCAATGAAGCACATTGTGTGGGTGAGCTTTTTTTCGTGTGGTGACATTTCATTGGGTGCCATCTCTCACCACACCTCATATTTCAATTCCCTCACCTCCATCAGCCCAAAAGAAACAGCTGGCCCTTTTCTACCAATGGTTGCAGAAGACAGTTCAATGTTTTTATTTTTGATGCAGCTCTTTTGCAGAACTGCTCGTGCACAAAACAGCTGTATTAAAAATAGAAAAAATAAAATTTGCCCTTGCAGATACAGGAACTGGCAAAGGGAAATGAAAGGAAGTAGCAGTCTTTCCTGAGCAACTCCAAATCCTTACCTGGCTTGGAGTGACACGTGCGCGTGCACACACAAACATGCACGCACACACTATTTTATTGTAACATGGTCTATGTGGCGCTGCCCTTGAAGAATATTCAGAAACTGGTCCAAAGAGCTGGTCCAAAGAGCTGCGGCCAGATTGTTAACTGGCGCTGATTACAGGGAGCATACGACTCACTTGTTACAACAGGTCCACTGGCTACCCGTTTGTTTCCGAGCACAATTCAAAGTGTTGGCTATGACCTATAAAGCTCTATACAGCTTGGGGTCAGGCTATCTAAGGAACCATAGCTTCCCATATGAGCCTCTTTGAGCTCTAAGATCTTGGGGGGAGGCACTTCTCTCATTCCTGCCACCCTCACAGGTGCATCTCAAGGCTCTGGAACTCCCTTTCTAGGGAGGTTAGACCGGTTTCCTCCTTGTGGTCCTTCCACCAGCAGATGAAAACCTTTCTATTTCGCCAGGATTTTGGGAAGTGATCTATTGACCTGTATCTTTGGCTTTTTTGATGGATATGTTTTAAATGGTTTTAATTTTATGGATAGTTTAATTACATTTGAACAATAATGTTTTGTAGTTTTTATGTATGTTTTTATCTGTATTTGTTTTCATTTTTATAAACCACCTTGAGTCCCAGATTTGGGGAAAAAGCAGAATATAAATTTGGTATATTAGAAAACTAGTATTTCAACCTTTTAAAAAAAAATCAAAGAAAACTGTATTGCTAACCAAATACTAACTAAAAACTGAAACAGATTCAGCAACAAGGATGATCAGGGGACTGGAAACAAAACCCTATGAGAGGAAGCCATTTCAACTGAACATCAGGAAAAACATCCTGTTATTGCAGCAATGGAACCAATTACCTAGGAAGGTGGTGGGCTCTCCAACACTGGAGGCTTTCAAAAGGCCGCTGGACAGCCACCTGTTGGGAATTCTTTAAGTTGGATTCCTGTACGGAGCAAAGGGTTGGATGTGATGGTCTTATAGGCCCCTTCCAACTCTATTATTCTATCATTCTACTTCCAGGAATGCCCTCAGTGGACCTCAGGTTTACAGATCTTATGGTGGGTGGGCTACTACTAATTGAGGAGAGGGGACAACATACAGTGTGAATGCATCCCATCAAGCACTGCCTACTTGTATGGATTGGAAACACAGATAGATTTCACAGGCATAAAATCAGAAGCACTCATGAGTGGACGAAGATGCACAGGCGTACACATGAAAATAGCAACCCACATATGTATGAATGCCCTAGTGTGGATGCAGCCAGAGTCCTGGGATCGTAGCATTTCATACTGCAGGTGAAGAACAGCATGTCTGAATACTATCCCCAACTTCATAATCATCCTGCCCATCCAAAGGCCACCATGTCAGGGAGAATGTTCCAGACAACTCCAGCTTTCTCTCCAACTTGGTAGTTTCCTGACCACAGTGAATTTTCTTGTTAATACTGGCGAGTCTACAGACATGTAATTCAAATGATAGTTCCCAGGAAACTCTAAATTACATGATTTGTCTTTCATGTAGATACCAGCTCTTAAGTGTTAGAAGGTATCAAGTGCCATTTTGTCCAAGAACCATTTCATACCTTATGGTAAGCAATGCTGTCAAAGTTCAGAAAAATCAAATATGAAGTGTGAATTTACCCAACTTGCAATACGTGCATGTATTTGAGGTGAGCTCTCTTGCCCCTGGAAATGGTTTTCAGCCCATAATTTATGCAAAGAATATTACACGCTAGTGTATATTTCTTTTCTGATATTTATCTCACCTTCCTTCTGTCATGAAACTCAAGTCAGTATATGCATTGTTCCCAGGTGGTCACCCATCCAGACTTACCACACCCAAACCTGCTTATCTTCAGCAACATGGCAGCTTCATGCTCTTTCAAACCATGCCCTGTGAATTATATATTTTGCCCCTGTGCAGTACAATCTGCATTCCTCAGACCAGATGCTCAAAAAGCTGGCTGCTGTGTTAGCAGTTGGCAACATAATTTGCAGAATACCCTTGCTCCTGTGTGGGCAATATGCTGTTGGGGAGACCATAGCTCTGCGGTAGAGAACATACTTTGCAGGCCAAAGATCTCAGGTTCAATCCCTGGCATCTCTTGGTAGGGCTGGAAAAGAACCTGTCTGAAACCCTTTCGAATTGCTGCCAGTGTAGACCAGTCTTCTTCACTCTGGTGCCCTTAGTAAGTTTTGGACAACTTCCATTATCCCCTGACAAGACCCAATGGTTAAGGATGATGGGAAGTGTAGTCTAAAACATCAGGAGGTTACTAGGTTTGCAGCAGGGGTGTAGTCATTTGGAGTCTCAGGGGTGTTAGACCCCTCACTTTTTTGGAAGCAGGGTCCCAGCTAGGTCCCTATGTCTCCAGCATCCTACAAGCCAATCAGCATGAAAGTGGAATGTGTTGGCCACTGAGAAGAATCTTCTAATGTGCTTCATTGTCCTTTCAAGCTGATTGGAGTCAATCAGAGTGAAAGGAAGTAAAGACGACTCTTCTCAGTAACTAACATACCACCATTTCATGCTGATTGGCTCCTAGGGATGTCTGTTGTTGTGGGAGAAGGCACATGGAGGAAGGAAGGAGTGTGGAGATGATGATGGAGAGCAAGTGAGTGAGGGGGTGTGGTGTGACTATCATGAAGTGACTCTGCACATCCGAATTTGCCACTGCAGTACTGGTTGGGAGAGGTGTAGACATTACTGAGCTAGATGGACCAAGGTTTTGACTACTGAATATAAGACAGCTTCTTGTGTCTCTTGATCATTTTGATTGCCGTTCATGCTCCACCTCCAGCTCTATGATACCCCTTTTAAGATGCGACAACCAGAACACAATTGTTTCAAATGTGGACATACCACAGGATCTTTTTAAAGGCATTATGAAATTCCTTTTCCGCAGCTTCTGCATACCAATTTCACAGTTACCCATCACAACCTCAAGCTCTCTTTTCTGGGTAGTCTCTGCCAGGTCTGATGAATGCCACCCATGGGATTCTTCCTTTTGCTCCAATGCACATCATTTTACCTTGAACTTCATATGCCATTCTGTTGCCCATCATGCAGCTTAAAGAGGTATTTTTAACAAACACTTTGGTTTTTAAGAAAGAGGTGGACTTCTCTGAAGGCAGTTGGTTCTTACTCTTTTACACTCTGAAAGTACATATTTTCATAGTTTTTGTAAAAGGGAAGTGTGCTTCCAAATTTCTTGGAGGACAAGGGAAGAACTGCTTAGTAACTGCTTAGATTTGTAAACTGCTTAGAGGTTTTCTGTTGAGCAAGTGATATATAAATACATTTTGGTAGAATAAAGAAACAGAAATTATAGGAAAGGAATTAAAAGGTCACCATTTGCAAACATTGATAACTTTAATATCTTTTTTTTAAAAAAAATCACAAATATAACTGTACTTTAACAAAGGCATTCTCACCCATCCCATTAATAATAACAACATTTATAGTGAGGCCCGTAAACAACAAGGAGCATTGTAAGTAGTGAAAAAGTATACATTTGGCTAGTTTAAACCAGTTCATGACTAATACAAGATGTTATGCAAATCCCGGGTACAACACAAAAGCTTTTTCAATATTTTGCCCTCTGTGCAGAAACCCCAGCTATCAAGAACAATTCATTACAAGAATAAAAGTTTCTGTAGAACAATTTGTACAAGATAAAATTTTTACAACTATAGACCTTTCCAAAGAAAGTATAAAGGGACAGCGTATCAAAGAGGAAGAATACAAAGAATGATTCTATCACAAGACTCGGGATAGAAGAGTCTAGCTGGTTATTTCAAATCAATCAGTAAACTCCACCCATCCTCATTTTTGAGATTCCTGCCCATGCGCCTTTCCTGTGTCTGCCTAGTTTTCAATTCTTTTCAGAGCCCCCTTGTTCCTCATTCTCCCGAGCCACTCATAAGAGACCAGTTGGATCAGGCCAAAGGCTTATCTAGTCCAGCATTGTTCCCACAGGGGCCAAACAGATGCCCACAAGCGGACATGAGCACAACAGTGCACTCTCTTTCCAATCTTCCTTTCCTATTTTGTCCAGGTTGCTGATTCCTCATTTCCTAGCCCCCTGATTCACCTGCCACTTTTTCTCCTAGGCCAAGGATGGGCATGCGGTCCTCCACATGTGGTTGGGCTATAGCTCCCATCATGCTTGGGTATTGACTATGCTGCTCCACACACTGCTCCTGTCTGGCCACCAGGTTTGAGGGGGCCCTCGGCAAAGTGGCAAGCCCCTTCTACATCAGAGGCTCCCCCAACAGGCTTACCCAACAACAGCAGCAATCCAATGCTGAAATGAGCAACAGTTAGCTAGATCTAGATAGATAGCCACCATTTGGATTTCTCACTCTGCCTTGAGCAGAGGCAGGGTGGGTGTTAATAGTATGCCCTCTTAGAGTGCTGGGTCGCTGCCTGAGCATGTCACATGCTGACACCATATCAGTTTGCCACTTTCTAGGTTCAAAGCATCTCAGCCAATGGCATCCAGGGACCTTTCTGCCTGCCTCAGTTGTATTAGGGTGCCACAACCAAGCATTGCCCGAGTCTTCATCTCAGCACACACTACAGTATCATATCACGATTCTTCTACGTTGTGGAATACCTATCATGTTAGACTACTTAAAAAAGGACATGCTTTGCATAATTATGACATTTCATGTGAAACCTCATATACATACTTTCAGCAGATTGCAAAAGAATAGTGAAAAAGAGAGCACATCAAAGAAGTATTGCAAAATAGTGAAAAAGGATTACGTTAACCCACCCGCCTACCACAGAACAACCCACGTGACAAATTTACATCAAAATTCTGCTTCGTGCCTTAATCCAGCACTTTGCACCAAGAGTGCGTCCCCTTAAGCAAGTTTTGGCTCTAAAGTGGCTGCCACGCCCCTAAGGGGAGAGTGCAAAAGAGACAAGCAGTTTGCTACACCACATACCAAACTTGTTCACAGCTGTCAAAATAAACGGTTCTCCTTTTATATCAATGACTTCAAAAGCAACCCCGGTTTTTAGCTTTTTGGAAGACATGAGAGCTCTTGCAGTTTTATAAAAGAGGCAAATTAATACTGCAATCCCCTCTGCACAAGCAGACTCCAGACTTGTGTGGTGTTAGAGTCCAAGTAGATACTAGTCACATTAATTACCAAACTCGCCACCCCCATTGGGTGGAGAGTCTCCCCACTGCTGGTAGCAGTTGCTGGGAACACCTGCAAATTTTGCACACAATGGGAGTGATCCCCGTGGTTCACCACATTACAACTGCTGTCCAGAAAAGCTGCTTGGGGAAGGCTCTTTCAAGGGTTTCCATTTGAAGACTCTGCCATGTAGACTAGCCCAAAGGAGATATAACAAATACTCAGGACAAAAAAAATGCTAGAATTGGAGAATGGAGGAACCACCATGAACTCTCACTGGAAGCAAGCCATCAGGTATCGACACAGCATACCACAAACTTTGACTTTTTACCTATAAACTTTGAATATTATGTGGAGGCAGCAAAAGGAGAGGATGCACAAATGATTTAACACAGCGTCTTTCCTTGCGATTGGGAAATATTTGCAGTTTAGGTATCTTCCAGTACACTAGAGAGGGATGGAATGAACTTTAATCTGGTTTGCGTCTGTTTCACATGTATTCGCCAATCTATTCCATCTTATTTCCATGGGTATGTTTAAAGGGGAAAAGAAATAGTTTACAACCTGCATGGTTTAACCTAGGGCGGAGAACCTTTTTCACCCCAAGAGCCATATTCCATTCTGGGCAAACTTCCACATGCCAGTGATGGGTGGGGCCAGAAGCAAAAGTGGGTGGAGCAAAAAATGTAAATTTTATCTTCGTAAAGTAGGCTATTTTCTATCTTCTCTATACAGGCAAGCAAAAGGCATTCTCAGAGGTCAGTGACACACCCCAGCCAAGTCAAGCAATGGTGTGGCCTGGGGAAGAGTTCTCTAGGTCAAGAGGCTTGGCAGGCCATTTCTGGTCCCTGGACCTGAGGTTCCATATAAATATTCTATACAATATTTTGGGTAATATTTTCTTTCCTTAAATCTAGGGATAGGAAACTTATGCGCCTCCAGATATTGTTGGACTACAGCTCCCATCATCCCTGACTGACCACCTGTATGGGGGAAAAAAAGGTTGCCTCCTTCAGAACAGCTAGTGCTATTACCCAGCAAGAGACATCATTTTCAGGGACATGGTGTGAAAAGAGAACTGTGTCACACATTAACAACTCTCAACTCACCTACAGGAAAATGTGGAGAAGTTATTAATATCTTGAATATCTCCACAATAGTGCAGAGGAAGCTTTCATAGGAGAGGAAAACAGAGGGAATAAATCACTGAACAAACATGGCGGCTTTCACTTGTTGCTGACCTATTTTTTCCAGACATTTTGAGGTTAGCACTTATGAGCAGAAAGTTATCAGCAAAAGACTGATATTGCCTGAATGATGCTAATTCATTTTTCATTCAAGTTAGTACTGAACATGCTTAATGTCCATATAAGAACACAAGAAGAGTTTGCTGGATCAGACCAATGGCCCATCTAGTCCAGCATGCTGTTCTCACAGCGGCCAACCAGATGCCCATGGGAAGCCTGCAAGCAAGACCTGAGTGCAACAACACTCTCCACACCAGTGATTCCCAGCAACTGGTATACAGAGGTACAGCATACTGTCTCTGACAGTGGAGGCAGAACATAGCCATCATGGTTAATAGCTATTGGGTTGCATCCACTGTTAGTCCTACACAGAGTAGCCCCACTGAAGTCAATAGGCATGACTAATTTAGGTCCATTAATTTCAGTGAGTCTATGCTAAGTAGAATTTAGTTGGATACAACTTATTGATGTCTTATCCTCTATGAATTTGTCTAATCCTTTTCTAAAGCCATCCAAGTAGGTGGCCATCACTACCACTTGTGGGAGCGAATTCCATCAAGTTCAGTAGATTATTAGTGACGTATTACTCTTAGCACAGGAGATGAGAATTAAAGTAGATTTTTTTATTGGGCTAACTTTGGTGGCACATAAAAGCCCTCTACAGGAGACAGTAAACATGTCATGGGGGCAGCAGGGAGGAGTGTCCCGGCTCTGCCAGCATTGCCATTTTCATTACCTTCCAACATATGCAAAGTGAAGGTGCATCTGTGCAGGCTTCCTCTGTGTTTTAGAACCCTGATGGTAAAGGAACATAGGAAGCTGCCTTATACTGAGTCAGACTATTGGTCCATCTAACTCAGTACAGCCTACACTGACTGGCAGTGCTCTCCACGGTTTCGGGCAGCAGTCTCTCTCGGCCCTACCTGGAGATGCCAGGGATTGAACTTGGGACCTTCTGCATGCAAGGCAGATGCTCTACCACTGAGCTGCAGCCCTTCCCTTCAGGCGATTAAAATGTTTAGCAAGGTAGGCATGCATACACATAGCAAGGTAGGTTGCAAGTCACTATTCCTGAGGAGTTACTTTCTATTCTGTGTAATAGAATCCTCTGTGAACAATTGCTTATTTCTACCCCAATCCAAGCTTGTCAAATGACCGATACTGTTTATCAGCTTTTCTACTTATTATCCTATCCATTTTGAAGGGAATTTACAGGACAACTTACTGAGCCGGTGTATTTGCCAACTGAGGGACAGTTCAATCAGGAAAGATCTGCTGAAGTTCTCCACACAATCATGATATGATGATAGATACATGAATGCATGGAAGTATATGTAAACTAGCCAATGGTGCAGTTTAATAATTTTAGATTATAAGACTTCATTGTCTTATGGCAGCCCTCCTGCTCATTCTGCTGAGTGGTGCCCTGGCAGTGGTATCATTAGGGTGGGACTTTTGGGGCCATGTCCAGGGCTCCGCTCAGTGGAATGAGCACGAGACGCCCAAACGCAGCAAGGCTGGCTAATCATTTTTTAAATCTAGGAAATTAATACACATTGCACATTACTGTCTAAAGAGCTCCCCACCACCACAGTGTATGACCATTAACTGCACCATTGGGCCCTAAATTTCACCCCCAAAGATCAGCAGGGGAGTGCAGATGTGAATCAACCCTGGGTAAAAGCCCAAGAAATTAAAGAGCAAAATGTGGTGCAGAGTACTTCTAATAGTTTGCCACTTGCATTAACAAAGCTAACAATTTTTTGGTGAAGATTAACTAAAAATCATGAAGTAATGAGCTTTTTTTTTTTAGTTTCCCAGAACGCATAAGGGCACAAGAAAGACCCTTCTGTTCTAGCATTTGGGTCTCACAGTGGCCAACCAGATGTCAATGGGACAGCCTGCAAGCGTGACCTGAGCGCAAGAGCACTCATCCTCAGTCTTGATGTTAAATTCATGTTTATAAAAGGTGGGTGAGAATAAAACTGATAAAAAGCATAGTGGAAGCCCCACCCGCAATATGTTACAGTCTTAATATGGTAAGTGATGAAGCTCATTACAAACTAATTAGGTTAGTTATCCCTGACCACTGGCCATGCTGGCGATGGCTGGTGAGAGTTGAAGTCCAAAATATCTGGAAGTCATCAGGCTGGTAAAGGCTGGGTTAGATTACATCCAGCAGAAAATGTAACAGGTTGAAACTGGTCTCTCAAGATAATTTACAATCATGAAGATACATGAGACCAAACTGTGGATGTGGAAAGTATAGGGTAGAGAGGTAAGGACTATTTCCCTGCTTTGTTTTCTGAAAACAGTACAATTACATCTCTCTGTCGCTTAACCCCACTCCAACAGTCTGATTCTTTTCTCCAGAGTTTTTGTCTTCTCTTTTTCATAGGTGAGTGTTCTTTTTAAATTTGGTCCAATCCGTTGGTGGACAAACAAACACTGCTAATTGCATTTAGATTAAAACCCACAAATTAGCTCAAGCGAAGCATGATATTGGCAAATTCATCAAGTAGCAGAGGAAGCTCATTGGGTAACAAAATAAATAAGTACAATTGTGTGTAACCATGGTGAAATAGTTTTCTCTTGTTACTGACCATGCAAACGTTTTCACTGCAAAATGCGGCAGAGCTGCTGAAACTGCTACGAATACCTAATTGAGCTAATGATGAAGCTAGCAAAACACTTGAAAAACACTCAGGGGTGTGAAATTGAACTCATTTATTTTTCATTAGCATTTTGAAATGGGAAGTAGGAATGGAATTCAGATTTGAATAGTAGACTCGAATGAAGGTACCCACTGTATGATCCAATGATGACTGAGAACTTGATGGAAAATAATGGTAAGGTGCAGAAACATATATTGCCAATCAATTGCTTGAAGGCTGGACCCCAAGGCATTGTCATGCATAAGTGCATGTGTTTGAGAAGTTGCCTAAAATTATTCTCTAGCCATACTGCAATTTCCCTTCTACTTCAGTCTTCCTTAGAGGTTTCCTCAACTCTCCATCTTTAACTCTGCAGTTATTTGGGACAGAAATGCCACTGTCTAGACCTATGCGTATTTTGCCCACCTTGTTCCATAAGGCACAGAAAAGTGTGCACAGGATTGTAGCCGCTATAGGATCAGACCGCTGGCAATTAAGGGGTTATCCTGTGCACCTTTTCAGATTGCAGTATGGGAAGTTGTCGCCAGGATTGCTACATCAACTTTTGGAAACACTGGAAGATTAAACTGCAAGAGCATTTGTTATGATTACATTTTTATATATCATACTGACAGCCAATAGTGTTTTGAGTGCAGGGAGAACTCCCATTAAATTGCTTATAACAATAGCCACTAAAGTGAGCAGAGCCCAAAAGTTGGCCAGAAGAAAATATGGACACTCTTGAGAAATAATCACATGTGGTCCACAATGTGAGGCAGTGTTTGTGTGTGTGTTGTGGGGGATATGGAAAAAGGGGAGAGCTTTCTTTACCCCAAAGAAAATCCATTTGTGGTGTGAAGGCAGCAAAAGACATTATTAGCAGTATAAAACAATGGCTTAGATCAAAGGTCAGGAACCCTTGGACCTCTAGGTGTTCTGATGGTGAGGAGGAAAAGTAGCTGTCACTGCCTGCCAGCTCATTGACTCTTGTCTGGCAGGTAAGCAAGCATGGGTGATAGCAATGATGAGGCAGAGGAACAGTAGCAGCTGGCAAAAATGGCAATGCGTGTACAGCAGAGATGGGGAACCTGTTGGGCTACAACTCCTATAATCCCTGATCTGTGGCTATGCTGGCTGGGCTGCTCGGCGTTGAGAGTTCCAGCAACATCTGGAGTGGTGCAGATTCTCCATCCCTAGCTTAGAGGGGTAACAGAATAGAACAAAACAAAACAAAAGGAGACCTTCCCCCAAATTCCCTTTGACATGAGGTTTTACACAAGTATCTCCACGGAACAGGTAAAAGAGAGGTATTGACTTCAAAGCCACAGACACACAAGGACATCTCATTCTGTTCTGCTCCATCAAATGTTGGCCCATACAGTTGGATTAGAAGACATCAGAACTTGTGCATGTGTGCGTGTGTGTATGAGAGAGAGAGAGAGAGAGAGAGAGAGAGAGAGAGAGAGACTGCCTTTTTGGACTGTGGCCATTATGTTTCCCTCTCAAGATCAACATAAGGCTCTACCAACAATAATATTGCAAGCCTCCATTTCTTTGTAAGAACTGGCACTTCTACCATGTCATTCTTTCAGACCCAGTGTTTCCAGATTCACACATTTGGATTCCACAGCTTTCCAGACGTTGGAGCTGTTTTCTTTCTCCTACAGATGAAGCACTGGGAAAACTCACTCAGCATCGATAAAACCAATTACAACATTGCTATGTACATTTGGCTTGCAGAACCTTGTAATGAACAACAATAACAAAGGGGAGGTGCGGGGGTGCTACTCCACATGCCATCTGATTATAAACTTCCTGACGTTTCCCCCACACACACACACAAAATTCAAAACAGATCTAGATGTTTACTAGTCCTGGGCTTATGGAGGGCAAGAGAACAGACAACCAGTGGAATGTAAGAGAGAAGATATTCATGTACAAGACTCCAATCCAGGAGTAATTAGATACTAAAACCATAGGGAAATAAGATAAGCAACAGATTTGTTAGCCACCCAGCAACAGAGCCCTTGCTGAGCAAACTGGCCTGTTCTGTTGTGTGCACTGTGGTTCACACTGGCTTTTCACATTAGTTTTACATTTAGCAGATTATGCTGTTAATGAGATGCTTCATCCCTACACCAGTTACAAAGGTCTTCAAGGGTAGTGGGTTTTTGTTACTGTTATTTTTTGGCCAGCGGTTGTTAAACTTGGTCTTAGGTAAGAACAGTGTCTACCTACATATGTTTATAAAGATATACATTTCTAAATAGGCATGCGCACATATATCTACATATCTGCGCTTGTGAAACAGCAACTGTCCACCTCCCTGGGCCGTTCTCCTTTCTTCTCAGAACGTGAAGGCATACACAATTCCAACAACTACAATGTTCCCAATTGTGGCTATAATTGCAATCCATAACAAAATGGCATCATTTGAAGAACGGGATGCCTCTTCAGGTTGGCTCGGCATCGAGGCAGCTGCGTGGACACTGGCAGATGAATTAAACAAGGAGTATTCTGTGCTAAAGTCCTCATTGGGTGAGTCCATGAAGGCTCCTCCCATAACTGGAAGCTGTGGAAGAAGAATTCAGAGCATTAGGTTAAAGACCTGGAGGAAGAGGTTCATAGACAGATGCATATCTGTATCTCAGGGAACCTGTGGCCCTCCAGATGTTGTTGAACGACATCTCCCATCATCAGTTACAATTGGCCATGCTGGCTGGGGCAGATGTGGGTTGGAGTCCAGCCTATCTGGCAGATCACATATTCCTCATCTCTTCTGTATCTTATGCAGCAAGGCATAATGGTGAGGATGGCAAAGCATGCTGGCATCTTTCTAAGGATAACTGAGATCACTGGGAGGAGCACTCTTTGTTGTCCCTTGTGTTAGAGGCCTGACTGGCTTCAACCTGAAGCTGAGCATTTAGTATCAGCAGCAGGGCTGTGGAGTCAGTGTCGGGAGCAATTTTGGGTAGAGTCAGAGTTGGTAGAAATGTACCGACTCCGACTCCTTCATAAATGGCAAATGTATATTAACTAGTAATAATACATTTACTGTAGTAAAATGGTAGCACAAGGCATTTCATCACCACCACGTGAATCCAGAGCTTGGAAAAGTTACTTTTTTAAACCACAACTCCCATCAGCCCCAGGGATTGGGCTCGTGGGAGTTGTAGTTCAAAAAAGTAACTTTTCCAAGCTCTGGATTCACGTGGTGGTGATGATGAAATGCCTTGTGCTACCATTTTACTACAGTAAATGTGTTATTACTAGTTAACATACATTTGCCATTTATGAAGGAGTCGGCGTTGGACAGTAGAAAAATAGAGGAGTCGGAGTCGAAGGTCTGGCGTACCGACTCCACAGCCCTGATCACCAGTCGTATGATGTAGAACACACTTCTAGCAGAGATTCAGCAGGCACCCTCGCTTTTGACTTTCAGGGGTCTCTTGAGGACAATTTTTTTATGTTGACAGGCCTATGAAGTTGTTTTGAAAATTTTTTTGAGTAGCCAGTCATTTTAATGATTGTTCCATATGGCTTTTTAAAGGTTTTTCTTATGTTGCTGTATACTACCCTAATGTTTTGTGAAAGAGTGGTGTATAAATAAATTTCTAAATAAATAGAATTGAACTAGTATTAGAATGCAGATTACGTGCAGCTCAATTGTCCCTCTTTTCTGTTTTGCTCCAAGGCTTATGATTTTCCAACATAGACAATGAATCAACTGGACTAAGGATAATTTCTCTGTTCAACAAGAGAAACTTTGCTTTCCATTCTTTGGGGAAATGGAAGATCTGTAAAGTGCAACGTCCACAGCAAAGTCTGCTGCAACTTCTTGGGAACAGTTTCAGTTAATGCGGCCTGATGACGTAGACAAGGTGCTTGTGATGATACTGCCAGCAACGTGTCCTCTCGACCCTTGCCTTTCTTCACTTATAAAAGCTTGCCAAGAGGGTTTGATTGAGTGGATCCAGGGTGTGGTCAACACATCATTGCAGGAGGGACAGGTTCCAGTCACCTTGAAAGAGGTGGTGATCCGACCGCTCTTGAAAAACCCCACCCTGGACCCATTGGTCTGTGACAACTACTGCCTGGTTGCAAACACCCCTTTTTAGGGAAGGTGATTGAGAGGATTGTGGCACAGCAATTGCTAGTACTCTTGGATGAAACAAATTATCTTGACCCATCCCAGTCTACATTCAGGACTGTTTATGGGACTGAATCGGCCTTGGTCACCCTAATGGATGACCTTTATCAAGAGAAGGACAGAGGGAGTGCAACCCTGATACTCTTATATGATCTCTCAGTGGCTTTTGATACCATTGACCATGGTATCCTTCTGGGCCGACTTGGTGAGATGGGTATTGGAGGCACTGTTTTAGAACAGCATTGGGTGATTGTCTTTTGGCCCCTGGCAGTTGTGCTGTGGGGTGCCGCAGGGTACCATCTTGTCCCCCATGCTGTTTAACATCTACATGAAGCTCTTGGGAGTGGCCATCAGGAGATTTGTGGTGAGGTGTCGGCAGTATGCTGACTATACCCAGCTCTATTCCTCTGTAACATCTGAATCGGGAGAGGCCGTGCAAGCCCTGGACTGCTGTCTGGACTCGGTGGTGGGCTGGATGAGGGCTAATAAACTGACTCTGAATCTGAGCAAGACGGAGGCACTGTGGGTTGGTGGTTTCCGAGTACAGATAATTGGTCAGCTGCCTGCTTTGGATGGGGTCATACTCCCTCTGAAAGAGCAGGTCCATAGTCTGGGGTGCTCCTGTATCCATCTTTGTCACTAGAGGCCCAGGTGACATCAGTGGCTAGGAGTGCCTTTCACCAGCTTCGGCTGGTAAGACAGCTGCAGCCATTTCTGGACAGGGACAGCCTGACCACTGTAGTCCATGCACTGGTAACCTCCAGGCTGGATTACTGAAATGCGCTCTATGTGAGGCTGCCCTTGAGGTTGGGTCTGGAAGCTGCAGCTGCTGCAAAATGCAGTGGTGAAACTGCTCACGGGGGTAGGGTATCGAGAACATGTCACCCTGCTGCTGAAAAAATTGCACCTGCTGCCCATTTGCTACTGGGCCAAGTTCAAGGTTCTAGTTTTGGT
This sequence comes from Rhineura floridana, assembly GCF_030035675.1. Lineage (NCBI taxonomy): Eukaryota > Metazoa > Chordata > Lepidosauria > Squamata > Rhineuridae > Rhineura > Rhineura floridana. Next base: position 210,351,588 of record NC_084481.1, on the reverse strand, counting down.
GTACAAAGCCCTATATAGTTTGGGACCAGAATGCCTGAAAGACCGTCCTATCCCTTATATACCCAGTCGATCACTGCACTCTGCAGGTGAAGGCCTCCTGCGGATACCATCTTATCAGGAGGTCTGTTCCGCACAACATAGGAAACACACCTTTAGTGTGGCAGCACCTACCCTGTGGAACTCCCTACCCTTAAATATTAGACAGGCGCCATCTCTGTTATCTTTTTCGTGCCTATTGAAGACCTTCCTCTTTCAACAAGCCTTTTAAGTTGAGGCCTTATCCCAGTCTGTGTCTGTGTTGGAACTGCTTTTTAATATGCTTTTAAACCTTTTTTTTTGAAGATGTTTTTAAAGCTTTTTTAAAAAAAGTTTTTAAATATTTTATTGTAATGTATTTTAAAGTCTGTTTCTATGAAGTTTTAAAGTGTTTTTAGTGCTTTTGTTTGTCCCACACTCACTGACACAGATGACAGCAGACAGGTGTGGTTTGTGGGGAATGGCCTTGCAGGCAAATTGGGACTCATGGCGGGCCTAATTAGGCCCACAGTCCAGAGGTTCCCTACTGATGCTCTAAGTCAATATCTTGTTATAGGGGAGGTATGTAGAGGGGAGGCAATAGCAGGGGCAGTAAAAGACAGAAAGCGGGATGGCAAGTGGCTGGTTTAGCCCATTAGTTCTAATGATCCAGGCCAGTGATTCTGTCCTAAGGACAGCTGAGTCCTCTCTTCAGTGTAAATAAATATGAGGCTGAAGTCAGTTCAAGGGTCATTCTGTCAGAATAACAACTTTAGTAAACAGGCCTTGTGAAAGATAAATACTTTTTTATGGGATTTCAAGTCTCCAACGTAATGTCTTACATACTGTGTTGGCAGGAGGGGAAAACACCCAGATGGAAAACGTATACATGTGGGCGCACAGTTCAGAATATTCAAGTGTGTTCTTGCTTCCAGGCATGAAATCAGTCTTTTAGGAAAACTTTTAAGAGCGCCCAACAATCTTGTCCTTCAGAGGAATTTAAATTCTGCTTCAGAGCTCATCCAGAGTCAGGCACAATTTTTGCCATGGAAGCGAACAGCTGGGCTTGAAGTTCCAAAGACAGGCAACCTCTTCCATCACCATTTCCTACAAACACTGCAGTCTCTCTAATTTATTTAAGGCATAGTTAACCATCTAATGTGATAAGACCTGTATCTTAAGAGACTTTTATGAGAAACAGTCAATAGTCAAGACAGAGCTGAGGTGGTCACATGTCCTATTTTACAGAGGCCAGTCCTCTACATGAAAGGCGGAGAGAGGGGACCATTCTCTATTTGAAGGAGTCCTCTATTTATTTATTTATTTATTTATTTGGTTCACATCCTGCCCTTCCTCCCAGTAGGAGCCCAGGGCGGCTCTGTTTGAAGGGCTGCGAAGTCCAAGTAAGAACATAAGAACAGCCAGCTGGATCATGCCAACGGCCCATCTAGTAAAGCATCCTGTTCTCATAGTGGCCAACCAGAAGCCTATGGGAAGCCTGCAAGCAGGATTTCGCCTCTTCCAGTTCCTAGCAACTGGTATTCAGAAGCATACTGCCTCTGACCATAGAGGCAAAGCATAGCCATCATGGCTAGTAGCTATTTATAGCCCTATTTTCCGTGTATTTGTCTAATCCTCTTTTAAAACCATCCAAGTTGGTGGCCATGACTGCCTCCTATGGCAGCAAATTCCATAGTTTAACTATGTGCTGTGTGAAAATGTGCTTTCTTTTGTCTGTCCTGAATTTTCCAGCATTCAGCTTTGTTAGATGTCCACAAGTTCTAGTGTTATGAGAGAGGGAGAAAAACTTTTCTCTATTTTTTCCGTGTCATGCACAATTGTATACATTTTTATCATGTCACCTCTGCCTCGACTTTTCTCTAAACTAAAAAGCCCCAAATGCTGCAACCTTTCCTCACAGGGGAATTGCTCCATCTTGTTGATCATTTTGGTTGCCCTTTTCTGAACCTTTTCCAACTCTACGATATCTTTTTTGAGTCCAGTTTAAAGATAAAAAACTGGAAGAAGAGAGATGGGGAAGCGAGCGTGCAAGGTGTTCAGCTGATGTGTGTGTGTGCGCAAGAAGCAGGAGAGAAATGGACACAGGCAGGAGTAAAGCGGGGGTGGGTGGGAAGGTTTACCAGATGAGAGGAATGGAGACAGGGAGTGATGGAAGATGGGGTGGCAGCAGCGAGGCAAGAGCGCGAGTAGGCCCATGGCAGCCAGTGTGCACCAATGCCTGGAGACACTGAGGGATTTGGCAAGGGAGCTTGGCAAAGGGAGTGGGGGTACCTGGGGGGGGTGTTTGGCATGCAAAGCACACAGGATTGAAGCCCCTAGTATTTCTATACAAATTCATGTAATTATTTCTAAATTTGCATCTATATACACAAATTAGCATATGCATAATTTACAGAAAACGTCCTCTTTTGCCCTTTTTTGCAATGCATAAGTTACCACTCTAGGTACAGCATGTCTATGTGTCCATTTAAAAACAACAACCACCTTCTACTGGCAACAACAAATTATTGTCAAGCACTGCAAAATTTATCAAACTGCCTTCCACTACAGAATCATTAAGGAAGCCATTCATATTGTCCAAACGGAAAAAAGATTAACATGATTTAGTGTTGTGTAGTGGTTAGAGTGTTGGACTACGACCTGGGAGACCAGGGTTTGAATCCCCACACAGCCATGAAGCTCACTGGGTGACCTTGGGCCAGTCACTGCCTCTCAGCCTCAGAGGAAGGCAATGGTAAACCCCCTCTGAATACCGCTTACCATGAAAGCCCTATTCATAGGGTCGCCTATAAATCAGAATCGACTTGAAGGCAGTCCATTTCCATGTTCAAAAAGGAATTTGTACAGTTAATGGATTTCCGGAACAGTCTCAATTAATAAATTACTGGAACTGTAATTCTACTTTTGGAGTCCTATGGCTCCCACCCTCTTAAAAGCTTATGCCTTTGAAACTGAAGAAAAACTTAAAATTACCACCTAGTGCAAAGGAGAAGGCGTGAGATAATGATACATCTATCGCTAGAGCACTTCAACGAGATAACTTTTTGAATCTACCCATCTTGTATTGCGTTTAAGTTGCATCCAATGTTGGCTATAGGAACACCAGAAGCAGCTGTATACGGAGTCAGACTTATAGTCCATCTAGTTCAGCATTGTCTAGAACACTTACTGGTAGTGCCTCTCCAGGTTTTCAAGTCAAGGGGCTTTCCCAGCCCTACTTGGAGATGCCTGGGATTCAACCTGGGACCTTCTGCACACAAAGCCAATGCTCTACCACTGAACTATATCTCTTCCTCAACATGACATAGCTCTGCTATAGAAGTTAGTGCTTCCATTTGCACTAGGCAGGGCATCCAATTTTCCATACTCTCTCCTGCATGCTGGCAGTTCCTGAAAATGAGCTCCTGAAGATCTTCTGGGACAGCACAGAATAGGTAGAGTGGTAGGGGATTCAGTGAAAATGGAGCATTCCACCTTGCATAAGCAGACTGCATCCCACAAATGCAAAGCTACCATTAGATATACAACCCTCTGCTGTGGAAAGATTGCCTTACCACTGGTAATGACTCAGAGGCAAGGCTGTGGAGAAAGCAAGCAGGCAAGCAAGCTCTACCCTTGATTTACTTGAAATGACGGCTGAAACAAATGGGGAAAACAGCAGAAATTCTACTACTACTACATTATTTAGGCTTTTATTCTTTAATATATATTATATGCATACATAAAAAAGATATTCATCACAAGTAATAACACATTACATCTTAGTCAAGCAGTCACATAAACAAGTATCTTTCCAGTTTTACACTGCCATGCTGGGAATTCCAAAAGTCCAAAAAACAATTCCATCTTTCCGCAAAAATGACTGACTCCAGCTCACCTCTCTTGTCTTCTTACTAGCTCTGTTAATTTATCCATCACTTCTAACTCCCAGTTGCTGTGGGCTACTGGAGGCTAATTGCTCAAATAATCTCAGGTATAGTTGAATCCAATATAAGGCCAACCCTAATGTTAGTAATCTTTAATATAATCGGGGATGATATTGTTCAGAATATGAAACTATGTGCATATATAAATATCACGGCAGTGAATATTGTTTGGGCGAGAGAATGGAAATGTCAATAGCCTCCAACAGAATGGTAATGTCTGATGAAATGGTTGGAGTTAGCAAATTCTATTTATTATGATAGTCAGCTTCTGCCCATCATTGTCAAGAGAAACAATGGGAAACATGTTGATCATGTCCAAGAGGACTTAGGGTAGCATAGGAACTCTGAGTATCGTAGCTCTATGAGTGGAATGGAGGTCTCCAAACTGCTCTGGGCACTTTTAACAAGCTATAGTTCCCAGGATACTTTTGGGGAAGGCATGACTGTTTAAAGTGGTGTGATACTGCTCCAAATGCATAGTGCAGATGGGGCCTATGTATACATTTAGTATGGTTTTGTAACATGGGGTTTTACGTTAGCTCACATGCTATAGCTTACTGAGAACTTTTGTTGTATATTGCTGTGTTTTTAAACCTAATGTATAGCACCTAAAGAATTGTAATAGGCATCTAATACCAGAAATAAATCCAAAGGCAACAGAACTAGAATATTCTAGAACCTTCTGCAGTACTGTGTGACTTCAAGAACTGAGCAGAAAAGGAAAATCTCTAGGAGCAAACAGGAAAATCCAGAGTTCTCTTCCTCTTAGGGAAGCTGGGCAAATTTCTTAATTGTCCATATGAATCACTGTCACAGAAAGTTCTCAAAATCTAGTGGTTTGGGAACCTTTATCAGTGAAGGAAAGCACATCAGAAATAGCCCTAAGTCCAGACAACCAAACAGCTATGGGGACCGACTGGGTTTCTAACGTGTCTCTACCAGGCAAACACAAGACAATCTTTCCATCTAAATTGTGCCCTGTTCGTCTTACTTTCCCCAGGGTTGGTAAGACACCCCCCCACCATTTTGAAGGAGCATGGAAAATGGGTATTAGGTATTAAGCTATGCTTTCTGTGCACACAAGTTTCCTAGAAAAATCTCAGGGAACAAATAAAATGACACTTATGGAAATGGATTTTGTTTGGCATAAATATATAACAGCTGCAGAAAAAAATTGAAGAATGTGGTTTAAACCAATCTTTAGGTTCACAATCCTAGCAGACTTGTTTATTGAGCATTCATCCTGATTTATTTGCACAAGGTTTGCAGAGAGGTTATGAAACATTCCTGTTTATCAAGCATTCATCCCAATTTCTTTGCGTGGAGGTTATATGATGTCGCCCAACACTGCCAGCATCCCACACTTTCCAGTGCATTTTCTTGTCACTGTTCTCAACACAGAAATGCAATATGTTTTGGAAGTGGGTTTGTTGTGCAAGAGTGCCAAAATCCACTTTAATTGCATGACCTAAATTTGCCAGTGCACGACTGAATCATAGCTTGACCGTCTGGGAAGCGGCCAAAAGCAATGGCAACATCTCTCATTAATATCAATCAGTAAGAGCAGGACCAAAGCCTGGGAAAGCCCATAGCTTAGTGGTAGAATTTCTATTTTGAATACAGATTGTCCTAGTTTCAGTCCCTGACACCTCCAGTTTAAAAGGGGTCAAGAAGCAGGCAATATACTCCACTCTCCATCTTGTGCTTTTCCAGTATGTCTCTCTATATTATGCCAGCATTTGTTAACTTTTGGGAAAGATTAAGTATCTCATATGCATAAAAGGATTAAAGATTAAGTGTGCTACAATCCCTTCAGTTTCCAAATGGGCTTTGCCCAGGACAAAGCTCTCCCAACAGATCTCATATGTTTTATGCACCAGATTATTGGAAAAGAAAAAGGAAAGACTGAGAAAAAAAACCTAAAAATGCAGAAAGCAAACATCAAGTGGGGTTGACCTTAGTTTGGAAAACCAGTTCCAGTTCATCTTTTTTTCCTAGTTGAAAACAAGCATGGACCAAAGCAGATCAGGTTTTTCAGATGATTAGGGTCTGCTCAAGACATTTTGCTGTCCGAGGCAAAAGATGAGACCCCTTCCTTTCCATGTTCAGAAGCCGACTGGTCCAGCAGCTGAATCAAACTTGAGTGGTGCTGGCTTCCTCCACCGCAACCAAGGGCAGCAGCCAAGTTTAGGGGGCACAGGGCAAGCCGTGTGACACACACATCTCTGTCCTCAAACACCTTGTCATTGGTCCATGGCCCCAAGCAAAACTGCTGCCTGAGGCAGCCATCTTACTTTGCCTAATGGGAAAGCTGGCCGTGCAAAAGATGGTGGTTTAGGAGACAGAAAAAGATGGGATTCAAACTTTGCACAAGTTTGTAAAGGAAAGGCAGATTTAAGTCAGCCTTTTTGTTTTGTCAGCCTGCTCCTAATAAGGAAGGCTTCTTGAGGGAGCTCAGTCTGCCAAATACATTAGTTTTAATGAAGCACTTGTTGCTATGGAAGCAGTTCTTGAATTCAGAAAGCACATGGTTGGTTGTGTGCATGCAAGTAGTCCAACCTTGTAGCTTGGCATCTCAGAAGAAAGGAAGAAGAGTCTGCTGGATCAGGCCAATGGCCCATCTAGTTCAGCAACCTGATCTCACAATGGCCAACTGTATGCCGTGGGAAGCCTGCAAGCAGGATCTGAGCACAAGTCTACGGTTTCTCTATGTAACATTGCTCAAATGAGGGAGAGAAAGATGTTGTCATAACCTCATACACTTAACATTAATATGTTTGAATGAAAAAAAATCACATGCTGTTTATACACATATTTGACGATAAAGTCCAGCAGTAACCCATGAGTTGCATCTAGATGATGCAAACTTCTGTAACACTGATGACAGAATGAATATTTGTCTGTTTCCAGAGGTTTAGCCGTGTTAGTGTAACATGTTAGTGTAACACAAGATGTAAGTGTTGTCAAACCGATGGGAGCAGTGACCACATTGCTATTAAATTAAACATACACATAAATGACCATAAGTGACTAATAATTCTTATATGAGACACAATGTAGATTTTCTAAGACAATCTCATAGAGATTCAGAGTGAGCTTATAGGTCCCACAGGTTATCTGTTCTACTACATGATGAAAAATTAATTTTGTCTTTCCCGGTCCTTTTTACTTCAGCAGCCTTCACATATGTCTAAAATATACGTGTTAAAATATTCATGTAAAAGCATGTTTGCTGACAAAATAAATTCTATCGCTACAGATAAAATAAATACTGAAATTCATTCTGTAAATGTAAATGTTAAAGAATTGGGGAGGATGTGCTAATAAACTAATTATTATGGGTTGTATTCAGCTAAGTCCTACACAGAGTAGAGACACTGAAATTAATGACCCTAAGTCAGTCATGTCTATTCACTGAGTAAGACTGGCACATATCACCCTATGGAAATGCTGTGCTACATGAGGGCTGTATCTCAGTCATGGAGCATCTACTCTGCATGCAGAAAGTCCCAGGTTCAACCTTCAGCATTTCCAGGTAGGGTGGGAGAGAAACCTATACTGAGTCACTTTCCTGGAGTTGATGTCAACAGACCCCTGACAATACCGAAAAGCTCCACTGGATGGCTACTTGAGGATGTGATGGTGGCAGAGAAGCGGGCCTTCTTCGCCGCCCTCACAGTTGCACAGTAGGCACAGTTATGGTGTTTTACTTGTGCCCAGTCAGCTTCACAGCATGTCTTTCGGCACTTGCGTTCTAGCCATCGTCCAGCCTTTTTAATAGCTCGTTGGTGTACCAGGGTGCAAACTGGGCTCCACAGTGCTGGAGAGGGCACTTGGGGCAACCATGCCAAGAGCCCAACGCGCCTCGCTGTTCCACAGCATGACAAGGGCTTCAACAGGGTCACCTGCTCTATCTACTGGGAACTCCCCCAGGGCATTCAGGAATCCTGTGGATTCCATTCGTCTCCGGGAGCGGACCATCTTAATCTGTCCATCGCTCCTGCAGGGGAGGATCAGAGCCATAAGTCTAAATCTATAAAATCTAAATCTATAGGGCCAAAGGTTCCTCATCCCTCCTTCAAGGCTTTAGTTGTTGCTGAATTTGTGAAGGTTGCGAATACACCACGTCATCCCAATGATAATGTAAACTTACATAAATGAATCATCCAATGGGTCACATTTCACCTGTTTCTTTAAGTTGATATGGTATTAAATACGTTGTTAAATAGGTAGAGTTATGAATTCCCCCCCAAAAAACCCACATTGCGTCATTTTCTTCCTTCTGCTGAAAATTCAGCCTTAAAAATGGCCGGCCTGATGTTTGACTCATTCTGTGCCTTTCATTAATCTTGCCCGAAAGCATCTGCTAAAGGATCCCTGTGTCTTTAACCTAAATACTGTTGCTGTGTATTGGCGAGTCAGTTAATCCTAGGGCCTCATATTCAACACAAGTTTCATCATGAATCTTAGTTATGATTCGATGGCTTGCCAGGATGGCTGCTGTGCACCTTCCCCCAAGACTGGTAGAAATAGTCATAGATTAAAGATGTGCGTTGATTCTGCCCATGGGCCTAATAATGAGGCAAATCGTGGAACACAGGAAGCTGACTTATAGAGTCAGACTATCGGTCTATCTAGCTCAGTACTGACCCTCCGTGGCGCAGAGTGGTAAGCGGCGGTAACGCAGCCGAAGCTCTGCTCATGGCCGGAGTTCGATTCCAACGGAAGGAGGAAGTCGAATCTCCGGTAAAAGGGGTCAAGGTCCACTCAGCCTTCCATCCATCCGTGGTCGGTAAAATGAGTACCCGGCATATGCTGGGGGGTAAAGAAAGGCCAGGGAAGGAACTGGCAATCCCACCCCATATATACGGTCTGCCTAGTAAATGTCGCAAGACGTCACCCTAAGAGTCGGAAACGACTTGCACTACAAGTGAGGGGACACCTTTACATTTACCTCAGTACTGCCTACACTGACGGGCAGCAGCTCTCCAGGATTTCAGACAGGAGTCTCTCCTATCCCTATTTGGAAATGTCGGGGATTGAACCTGGTGCCTGACAGCACTCAGTCACTCAATTTTTTTGTGCTTTCTGCTGAGAGGAGAGCTCCATTTGGCTCAGTCTCTCCCTGAGCTGGTTATTTTAAAAACTACTATGCTGATACCTAACTTTCTTTGTTTAACTTTTCCCTCCCTGTTCCTTTTGTACTGTGGCTTTTGTATTGTAAGCCTGTGAACACAGATTGTCTTGTTTTATTGATCTTAAGCAAGCTCCTCTGGGAGCATTATTGGCTGCTGAGCATGTGTAAAAATGCTTAGAATAGGCACAGCAGGAGAGAGCTATTGCTCTCATCCTGCTGATGGATTTCCCACAAGACATCTGGTTGGCCACTATGGGAAAGAAGAAACTGGGCTAAACAGCTCTTTGGCTTCTCTCTCATGTTCTTAATGTCCAAGTATGCTTTTCTAATATCGAACAGATTTAGATGCCCTATACTGAGTCAGACCATTGGTCCATCTAGCTCAGTACTGCTACACTGACTGGCAGTGGCTCTTGAGGAGATCGGGGTCTCTCCTTGCCCTACCTGGAAAGGCTGAGGATTGAACCTGGGACCTTCTGGATGTGGAGCAGATGCTCTAACAGTGAGCTATGACCCTTCAAAGACTTCAAGTCAGGCTCTATACTTGCTATGCAGTTTGGACAGGATGTCTTTAAAGATGGTTTTAAAGGAGATGCTGATGGTTCAGAAAAAGCTGGATTACTACAATGCACTCTATGTGGGGCTGCCCTTGGCCCTGGTTCGGACTCCAGCTGGTGCAAAATGAGGTGGCCGTACTGCTGATGGGAGCACATGGCTGACATGACAGCACTCTTAAAACATCTGCACTGGCTGCCCATCCACTACCAAGCCAGGTTCAAGATCCCATGGGCCAAAGTCTCCCCATCCCTGATCCATAAGCTCAGCAACTTCCTATCTATAGAAAAAGAAAAAGCTACTCCTAAGCCTTTATGGTCTGTGAGATGTAACTTCTAAATTCATGCACCTGCCATGAAGTTACAATAGCTTCAACCTCATTTAAGAAAAGTGATGCTACTGCTGAACAGCCTTAAAGAAATCTACCAAGTCAAAATTAGTTGTATTGAGGAAGAGAACAGAACATCTACTTCAATTGCTGTTGTTCTTATTCTATTACATAAAACCCAGCAGGAAGATGATAAGCATCTGAATAATAACCCCTCAGGGGTCTATCCCTTTTTTAAAAAAATCCCATACAAATACTTTAATTATGTAAAATGTTTTTAGAAATCCCCCCCCACTTGCTAAATGTTATGCACCAACAAATCATGAGACTACAATGGCCTTTGAATTATTTCTGAATACATCTAGATTGCAGACTTCTTCTTGTATTATTTTCAGATACGAGCAGAAAACAGCAATGAAAATACCTGAGTTGGAGCAACTTCCCGATGGGTCTTTGTATTTTTTTTTAGGGGGGGGAAAGCAAATAAGAAGGGGTGGATATGACATAAGTGCATAATATTATGCATGGTATGGAGAAGCAGACAGGGATACTTTTTCTCCCTTTCCTGTAATACTTGAATTCGGGACCATCCAATGAACCTGAATGCTAGAAGGTTTAGGGCAGCCACCGGGAAACACTTCACAGAGCTCACAGTTAACTATGCCATTTGCTCCCACAAGATGTGGTGATGGCCACTAACTTGGATGGGCTTAAGAGAGGACAAATTCACGGAGGATAAGGCTATCAATGGCTACTAACCCTGATGGCTATGTTCTGCCTCTGTGGTCAGAGACAGCGTGCCTCTGAATACCAGCTGCTGCAGAGCACCAGTGGGGTGAATGCTGTTGTGCTCAGGTCCTGCTTGCAGGCTTTCCATGGGCATCTGGTTGGCCACTGTGAGAACAGCATGCTGGACTAGATGGGCCACTGGCCTGATCCAGCAAGGCTCTTCTTATGTTCAGATGAATTGGTTAAGATCAGATCATATTTTGTTAGTTTAAGGTTTCACTAAATCATTAATCAAAGGTTTCAGTTGAAAGGGTTATATATAGTTGCATTGTGTTGCATGTCCAAACCTAGTTTTTCAAGATGTATTTTTTTATTAAATGTATGCTTTGTAAACTAGGCTTAGATGGCTTGAAAAGGGGGACAGACAATTGCATGGAGAATAAGGCCACTAATCATGATGGCTATATGCAACCACCAGATTCAGAGGCACAATGACACTGAATAGAAGGAGATGAGAACAACAGCAGAAGAGGGCTATTTCTTTTAAGCCCTTCCAGTAGGCTTCTCCAAGGCATTTGGCTGGCCAACTGTGGGAAACAAGATGTTGGACTAAACGGATCTTGGGTCTGATCCAGGAGGACTCTGATACTGTTTGCTCAGCTTCCTAGAGTGTAAAGAATACCAGGGACAGTGCTACGGTGCTCCAAACTTCATTTAGATGAGACCACACCAGAGAATTCTGGTGTCCTCCTGTAATATTTCCTTTAGTTACAAATATAGAAACAGAGCTGATTTGGAAGCAAATAGGAAGTAGGTCCCAGAGAGGGGGGGGAGTCAATGCAATGTAGTTCCGCCACCCTCAGAAGTTTGGGATCAGTAGACGGGCTTCTTGGTAGTTCTGCCACCCTCAGAAGTTCAGGAGATGGTGGCCCAGGAGAAAGCTTTCTCCTTGGCAGCCCCTAAGGGGTGTGCCTGGCACCTTCACTGTACAGTTTTCAGTGAATGCTAAAGATGCACCTCTTTACCTTTATGTGACAAATTATGAGTATCACAATTTAGCACAATAAAAGCAGCTCAGTAAAACGAAGTTAAAATATCAATCCCAGTAACCAGGATCACCAGGTCACCTGAAAGAACTTAAGAAGAACCCTGCTGAATAAGGCTCAAGGCCCATCTAGTCCAACACGTTGCTGTCATGGGATGGCCATGGGAAACCCACAAGCAGAACCTAAGTTTGTCAGCACCGTCCCCACTGTCCAAAGGCATAATCCTCCAATAGTGGAGGCAAAACACAGCTGTCGTGGCTAGTAGCCACTGATGTCCTTATCCTCCATGAATTTATCTAATCCAATCCAGTAGTTTCCAAACATTTCCCCCCAAGAACCACGTGAAAATTGCTGAGGGTCTTTGCAAACCACTTAATGATTTTTCTGCCTGTTGTAGCAATTGAAATGTGCTGTGCTAGATGCTGGATGATTTCTAATTATATTTTTACAGACATGCCACAGACCACCTGAATGAAGTTCATGGAACACTGGTGGTTCACTGACCACAGTTTGGGAACCCCTAATCTTATCCTCTTTTAGAGATATGCTCAGATAAAACCAGGAAGGACCGTAGCTCAGCAGCAGAGCATCTGCTTTATATGCAGAAGGTTCCGAGATTAATTCCTGGCACCTACAGGTAGATCATGAAAAACTATGGAATGCTTTAAAAGCAATGGGGGTGCCACAGCATCTGATGGTCCTGGTGCGCATACTCTGCACAAGAGGCTACTGTAAGGACAGAATATGGAGAAACCGACTGGTTCCCCATCGGAAAGGGTGTGAGACAGGGGTGTATTTTATCACCCTATTTGTTTAATCTGTACGCAGAACATATACGGAAAGCGGGATTGGACCAAGATGAAGGAGGTGTGAAAATTGGAGGGAGAAACATCAATAATTTAATAATAAAATAATAATAAAATTTTATGTATGAGTCCCCTATCTGGCTGAATTAACGGCCACTCTAGGCGACGTACATTACACAATAAAATACAATATAAAACCACAATCAATGAGTAATCTAAAAAAACCCCTTCCAGTTAATAGCAGCATAAAAATTAATCCACTCCAGAGATCCTGTAAACCTGCCTGAATAGCCAGGTCTTCAAGGCCTGGCGGAACCCCATCAGGGAGGGGCATGGCGAAGATCAGAAGGCAGGGAATTCCAGAGGGTGGGAGCCACAATTGAAAATGCTCTCTCTCTGGTCCGCACCAGTCTAGCAGTTTTAACTGGCGGGACTGAGAGAAGGTCTTGTGTGGCTGATCTCGTCAGGCGGCATAACTGATGATGCTGGAGGCGCTCCTTCAGATAAACTGGGCTGAAACCGTACAGGGCATTAAAGGTCAACACCAACACCTAGAATTGGGCTCGGTAAGCAACTGGTAGCCAGTGTAGATCTACTAACACCGGAGTGATATGATCACGGCGACGGCTGTTCTTAATCAGATATGCAGACGATACCATACTACTAGCAGAAACCAGTAATGATTTGAAACGAATGCTGATGAAAGTTAAAGAGGAAAGCACAAAAGCGGGACTACAGCTGAACGTCAAAAAGACTAAAGTAATGACAACAGAAGATTTATGTAACTTTACAGTTGACAATGAGGACATTGAACTTGTCAAGGATTATCAATACCTCGGCACAGTCGTTAACCAAAATGGAGACAATAGTCAAGAAATCAGAAGAAGGCTAGGACTGGGGAGGGCAGCTATGAGAGAACTAGAAAAGGTCCTCAAATGCAAAGATATATCACTGAACACCAAAGTCAGGATCATTCAGACCATGGTATTCCCAATCTCTATGTATGGATGTGAAAGTTGGACAGTGAAAAAGGCTGATAAGAGAAAAATCAACACATTTGAAATGTGGTGTTGGAAGAGAGCTTTGTGCATACCATGGACTGCAAAAAAGACAAATAATTGGGTGTTAGAACAAATTAAACCAGAACTATCACTAGAAGCTAAAATGAAGAAACTGAGGTTATCATACTTTGGACACATAATGAGAAGACATGATTCATTAGAAAAGACAATAATGCTGGGAAAAACAGAAGGGAGTAGAAAAACAGGAAGGCCAAACAAGAGATGGATTGATTCCATAAAGGAAGCCATAGACCTGAACTTACAAGATCTGAACAGGGTAGTTCATGACAGATGCTGTTGGTGGTCACTGATTCATAGGGTTGCCATAAGTCGTGGTCGACTTGGAGGCACATAACAACACAGGTAGGGCTGGGAGAGACTCCTGCCTGAAATCCTGAACAGCCGCTGTCAGTCAGCATAGACATGTTCCTATGTATGCTTTGAATTGCCAGTGGGAGCATTCTACAGAGTCTGCCTGACCTCCATGAGGAGATCGTTCCACAAGGCAGGTGCCACCATGGAGAAAGCCCTCCCCCTCACCACTGTAAGATGTGCCTGCAGGTCATAGTTAAGAGGGCCACCTTTGCAGATAGCAGCATCTGGTCCAGACTATATGAGAGGAGGCATCCTGGATGTTCAGTAATTACATCTTGAGAAGAACTTTTTTTTGCTACAGAGCTGTATTACTTAAAATTATCTTGTCCTCCCCTTAATTAAATGGAAACAAAAGAGAAAGCAAATGTCATCTAACTGGAGTCTCAGAGATGCCAGTTGTTTTTGCAGCTCAGGTTGGAATTGGGGAGATCCTCCGTACTAATTGCGAACTTGTTCTCCGAGTGCTAATCTTTCTGGAAGTAAAACAATGCTGTCCGTACATAAGAGGGAGGCGTCAACAGGTTTGGGGAAACTCAAAGGTTTGCATCTAAGTGAGGTGGGAGGGACTCCCCAAAAGAGCTCGGTGAGTATTGAGTGTGTTCACTGGCCATGGAATCCTGACTGACTGTTGGGGAAAATAATGGCCTTTGGCGCAGGAGGGACAGGTGAGAGCAGAATGAAATGGAAGATCCTGACTGTTATGGAGGTGGGCACTGCTGAAAGAACGAGTGGGATGGACAGTAATGGAAGACTGTGTGGCTGCTGACTGGAATCCAGATCTGGAACAGTCCACAATGTCATATTGTTGGAGGCCCTGCTCGTACCTTACAATTGCCAATCTCATACCTCACACTCATGCCATAAACTCTAGAAAGTCTCATGAACAGTGGCTGAAGCACAGTTCAAAATCCTGATCCAGCAAGAGTGACATGTATGTGGAATAAGGCTTCCACATATGGATCCTATTTTTTGATTGGGGCCAAACAAAGCCCCCTTGGCTAATACCTTGGGTTGCTCATACAGTCATTGGTGTTGGACCAGTTTCATTTGTATACTCCCTAGCTAGCAGTTCATACGGTTAGGTCTCTGGCAACACTGATCAGCTGTTTAATGGCTGGAAAACAGGATCCAGGCTTTTCCATTCAGACAGGTAGATTGGCTTGGTGAAGGCTGACTATTTCCTTGATAGGAGCATGTGGAAATCCACATCCCACAGGAATTGACAGCGGTTCAGTGACCATCCTAGATTACGGATACACCTCATCAGATCGCTTGCAAGAACATTTCTTATAATACAAGTGACCTGATGAGATGTCTCCATTTTGCTTTTGGGAAACGAGAATGCTGTCGAAAATGACAGATGAACACAGAAAGCCATTGGCTGATCTAGCTCAGTATTGTCTACACTGACTGGCAGTACCTCTCCAAGGTTTCAGACAAAGCTCTCTTCCAGCTGTTGCTGGAGGTGCCGGGGAGTGAATCTGGGACCTTCCGCATGCAAAACAGATGCTCTGCCACTAAGCAATGACCCTTCCCCCCTTTTTCGAATAGAACATAAAATGAACGATTCCAAGCTCTTCTGAAGTCTGCCAGGTATCTGCATGGAACCTTAAAGAGAAAGGCCTATGTGAGGTGATGCAGAAAGGCTGTCTTAATTAGCACTGCAGTTTGCATTTCAAATGCACTACAGTAAAATTATAACACAGGGCTTTTTCAACAGATGCTCTCAGGCAGGCTCCTGTTTCACTGGGCTAATGACTGTCATACATAATTAGGTCACTGATTTTGGGGGGTTATGGGGTTTACCTTCCTAGCAGGCAAATGTTTACAACCTATAATGAACACTGGGAAAATGTACTTAAGACCCAGTACCCCAGTAAGTGTACTTCCATTGGGGTATTTCCATCGAGACAAAAACTCCAATACACAATACAGTCATTTAAGGAGCATTGTACATAAGAACGTAAGTACACAAATTAAAGGCAGATAAGGCTATCATTGGCTAGTAGTCCAAATGGCAATATGCTACCTCCAGAATGAGAAGCATCATGTCTTCAAATACCAGCCACTAAGGAACAATAGCATGTAAATGCTGTTGCCCTCACATCCTGCTTGCGGGATTCCCAGAAGCATCTGGTTGCCTACTCTGAAAACCAGATACTGGGTTAGGTTGGCCTTTGTTCTGATTGAGAAGGGCTCTTCTTAAGTGTTCACTGCAGTGGTGCTGCTTACCGATCTTTAGACCAGCTTTCCACAACCCAGTGCACTCTAGATCTTTCGGACTACAACTCCCATCAGCCTCAGCTAGCATGGCCACAGGAATTGTAGTCAAAGGCTGCTTTTAAGTAAGAAATTGTGATCTTCAGAATTTTATGTATCAGTCAATCAGATAATTAGTAATCCCTAAATATATAAGGAAATCCAGAGTATTGACGGCTACATCCCCTCATCTGCACTCAGAGATGTACTGTCTTCCACAGTGTAGGAAGAAATAGCCATTGTGGCTAGTAACCATTGATAGCCTTTATCTTCCATGAATTTGTTATCTTTTGAAGCTATCCAAGTTGCTGGTCCTCGCTGCTTCTTGGGGGAGAGAATTCCATCATTTAACCATGCACTGTGTGAAGAAATACATTTTTTGTCAGTCCTGAATCTTCCAACATTCAGTTTCACTGGATGTCCCCAAGTTCTATGTTATAAGAGAAGGAGAAAAACATTTCTCGATCCACTTTCTCCATGCCATGATTGAATGTAGAAAGCCTATGTTGGGTCTGCAGAGTACCACATTTCTTATGAAAACACTCAAGAGAAAAACATCAAAGAGGTTACTCAGCCAAGCAAGCTATTGATGATGCTAGCATTATTTATCTCAAGGCACTGCTGTGCCATTATGGATGAAAGAATGAGATCATTAAAAAGTAAACAATGTGACTTGCCTTGGCCTCTAAGAAAGCAAAGGAAAGATGATGGCATGTAAAAGAATCAGGTGAAAGAGAAAAAAGGAGAGATACTGCTTTTACTAGGCTAAAAAAAAAAAAGCATTCCTTGTCCCTAGTTCATATAATACCTTTCCCATTTAAAAAATAAAAGTGTGGATAAGTATGACAAAAGCATAGGTCTCACCAAGTAAAGGACACTGCATTACATGAAAATGTACCTGCTTAGAACTCTAACAGTACAATTCAAACAGGATGAATAAGTTTGGAATAGGTGGATACTGGGCTCTCCCAGCTGAACCAGGGCTATGCTAGCATAACTGTCCATGCAGCTCAGCTGGGGCTATGCAGACTCAGCTGGTGGAACTTAAATTGGCAGAGATACACCAACATGAGTCGCTAAAAAGGGGTGCTCTGGGGGCTGGACAGGACGAGAGACTTACACCTATTCTAAACCTCTGTCAGCTCAGTCACTTGACCCGGCAGCCCAGCGCAATGTATGCTGGCAAAAAAGAGTGGTGGAAGTCAAACTCTATTTTAAAGGCTTGTTTTTACTCTGCCAGGCTCAGGCTGGCTCAGCTGGCAGCAGCCCCGCTCTTCAAGGGTGTTTGGAGTAGGAGTAACTTACTCAGGCTTAACATATTTGTTGTTGTTGTGTGCCTTCAAGTCGATTACGACTTATGGCAACCCTATGAATCAGTGACCTCCAAGAGCACCTGTCATGAACCACCCTGTTCAGATCTTGTAAGTTCAGGTCTGTGGCTTCCTTTATGGAATCAATCCATCTCTTGTTTGGCCTTCCTCTTTTTCTACCCCCCCTTCTGTTTTTCCCAGCATTATTATCTTTTCCAAGACCCGCTCCATGGCGCAGAGTGGTAAGCGGCGGTAACGCAGCCAAAGCTCTGCTCACGGCCAGAGTTCGATTCCAATGGAAGGAGGAAGTTGAATCTCCGGTAAAAGGGGTCGAGGTCCACTCAGCCTTCCATTCATCCATGATCAGTAAAATGAGTACCCGGCATATGCTGGGGGGTAAAGAAAGGCCGGGGAAGGAACTGGCAATCCCACCCCATATATACGGTCTGCCTAGTAAACGTCGCAAGACATCACCCTAAGAGTCAGAAATGACTCGCACTACAAGTGTGGGGACACCTTTACCTTTTTATTGTCTTTTCTAGTGAATCATGTCTTCTCATGATGTGTCCAGAGTATGATAACCTCAGTTTCATCATTGTAGCTTCTAGTGACAGTTCTGGTTTAATTTGTTCTAACATCCAATTATTTGTCTTTTTCGCAGTCCATGGTATGCACAAAACTCTCCTCCAACACATTTCAAATGAGTTGATTTTTCTCAAATTTCCCCCCCACTTTGCATACATCTTTGCATTTGAGGACCTCTTCTAGTTCTCTCATAGCTGCCCTCCCCAGTCCTAGCCTTCTTCTGATTTCTTGACTATTGTCTCCATTTCTGTTAATGACTGTGCCAAGGTAACATAAGCTGGTGTAAATTCCTCCAGCTTCCTATGCTGAGGATTGCTCTGTAAAATGCTTCTGCATGGCCCTGTTGATTTTTTTCCAAGCCATCTGCCATGGTGCTGCTGTAAACACAGCTCCCTACACAGCTGCAGAGATTCAAAACAGCCAACACAGCGACTGAAAGACGGATAGCTCCTTCCCACACAGAAGCAAGGCCTGCTCCTTTCAATACAGACAGCCACAACAGTTGTTATTTTAACACAAGAACTTGGCTTGTGCATTCTCCAATTAAAATATGGTCAGCAAACACCCACATAGCACAGATGCAACTGACTGAATGATTCAAACTGGTCAAAATGTCAGTTTGTAGAACTAAAATGCCAACCTGTTAGACAGGTGTTGCAAATGGGTTGTGCTTGCTTTCTACAACAGCTTCCAGTCATTCCAGAGTGAGTGGGGTATAGTGGTTAGAGGGACCAGGGAAACCCAGGTTCAAATCCCGCCTCCCCTTGAAGCTCACTGGCTGGCCAGCCATGTTCTCCGAGATGAATCTCTCTCACAGGATTGTCGCAAGAATAAAGCAGGGGGGTAGGTGGGGATAGGAAGAGGAGACCATGCATGCTGTCTTCAGCTCTTGGGGGGGGGAGACCCTCTCATCTCATAAATCCTTAAGTGACTACCTCACTCCGTATATCCCTGCAGGAGAAGTACACACTTCAGAAGGGGTACTGCTGAGAGTATCACATACCCCAGAGGTGTGCTTCATTTGGAACCAGGCCTTGAGTACTACAGTTGCAGCCCTTTGGACTCAATTACCAGCTGAAATTAGGCATTCAGCATCCTGGTGGCTACTGAGGTTTTTGTTTGAGAAGGCTTTCAGAGATGTGATCCAGTCATTTATGGAATATTAAAACCCCTACAGATATAAGGAATATTAAGGTTAGTTGTAGAGTCTGTAAGAACGCTTTTAGAGCTTGTAGGCATGGTTTTAACTGTTTTTAGAATTTGTATTTTTGTTTGGACTTTATCTTAGCTAAAATGATGAAACTGAGGTTATCATACTTTGGACACATAATGAGAAGACATGATTCATTAGAAAAGACAATAACGCTGGGAAAAACAGAAGGGAGTAGAAAAAGAGGAAGGCCAAACAAGAGATGGATTGATTCCATCAAGGAAGCCACAGACCTGAACTTACAAGATCTGAACAGGGTGGTTCACAACAGATGCTCTTGGAGGTCACTGATTCACAGGATCGCCATAAGTCGTGGTTGACTTGGAGGCACATAACAACAACATCCTGTTATCCATCATTTTGATGGCTGCTGGCTGCAAAGTGGTTTATAAATAAGATAGGGTAGAAATGTCATTAATAAATAAAAAGGAGGACATCACTGAGGTGGTGCCACAACCTTACTGCATACCAGTGACCGAAGGGTTAGGCTGGGACACTTTTGCACTTATCCTGCTTGGAATGTCTGGGGAAAAGGCAGCGTTTCCTTTATTCTGAAGTTATGGTTCCCCGCCATTTAATTTGACTGCATGTATTAGCATTCTGCTGTCATCCAACCAGAATCTACCTTTCAGAGTGTTTTCATGACAGCCCAGTCTAGGAGATGTACAAGCTGAAGACTGAAAATCTCCCTATAGCCCAGACACACAGGATTATGTCCAATTAAGTCACATTCAAATTAGACTCACAGAAAATCAATGGACTCAAGTTAGTCATGTCTTGACTTCAGCGGGCCTACTCTGAGCACGACTTATTTGGATACAACACACATGTGCTTACTAATGGATTTCAGGGGTGAAGATGGGCCAGGAGGTTGCACACATAGTGCAGTATGGCACCCAGGGAGTCACCAACACAGTTATTTATATGTATTGATTGATGACATTTCTATCCCACCCTTCCTCCCAAAGCAGCCCTGGGTGGCAAACACCAAAAAGTTAAAGCAATACAATTTAAAATAAAATAAAAACACCTAAAAACAATTAAGAATGTTTAAAAACAACTGCATACCTTCACTGCTAGTAATTTCAAGATTACCACAAACAGTTTCAAATACCTGTGTAAACAGGAGTTTTTAAAAGTTCTTCCTGAATGTTGATAACAAGGGAGATAGACACACCTCTGCAGGAAGGCCTTTTGTAAAGATAGGACCATCCTATGAAAAACAGACCACCACCATCCTTGCCCTGGCCTTTGACACCTGAGATATACATTTTCAGGAGACCAGGGTTCGAATCCCCACATAGCCATGAAGCTCACTGGGTGACCTTGGGCCAGTCACTGCCTCAGAATTGACTTGAAGGCAGTACCTTTACCTTTTACCTATTCCGGGGATTGTGATTTGTGTTAAATTGTTTTTAATATTGAATTTTAAATTATTGTAACCTGCCCTGGAACCTTAAAGTGAAGAGTGAGTAAGAAATCAGATAAATAACATGCCACCATCCATGTAGGGAAAGTTTTCACAGAAAAATTTCCAATGCTTTTCTTTTTCTGCAGAAAAACTTGTTTCATAAGTTCATTAATAACAGTGAATGCATACCAGTTTCAATATTGACAGTTTCAACTTTTTTATTATGGTAATATAGATCCTTCACACTGAGGGCTTGGAAGGACTTTGACTCAGTGGTAGGGCACGTGTTTTTGCATGCAAAAGGTCCCAGATTCAATCTTCCAGGCACCCAACCTGGAGAATGGGCACCAGCCAGTATAGAAAACTCTGAGCTAGATAGATCAATGGCCTGACTTTGTATAGGAGCATTGTTAAAAGGTGGCCAAAAGGGTCTGAGTTTGTGTCAGGAATCAGATCTCCAGCCCATTCCCCCCCCTCTTTTTAAGGCCCTGTTGTGAGTGGTTCCCTAAACTGGATGTATAGGATGTGGTCCACTCTGGATAGGGTTACACTCACTCTGAAGGAGCAGGTTCGTACTTTTGGGGTACTCCTAGATCCATTACTCAGCAATAATGGCTGAAGTGGCCTCTGTGGCGCAGAGTCCCTTCCAACAGCTTCTGCTCATGGCCCAGGTGTGCCCCCCCATCGGGACAGGGACAGCCTAACTTCTGCTGTCTATGCTCTGGTAACCTCTAGGTTACACTACTGCAATGCATTATACATGGGGATGCCTTTGAAGATGGTTCGGAAGCTGCAGGTAGGTGCAGAATTTGGCAGCCATATTGTTGACCAAGATAAATTGGTCTGAACATATCACACCAACTCTGACATGACTGCACTGGCTACCAGTTAAGTTTCCAGGCTTTACATGAAAATGTACCTGCTTAGAACTCTAACAGTGCAATCCAAACCCAAGCTTCCAGGCTTTATAGGTTTTGACCTATAAAGCCTTGTGTGACTCAGGACTCCAATACCTCAAGGACTACCTTTCCCCATATCAACCCATACCCTACAATCATCACTGGAGGCTCTTCTTCATGTGCTTCTCCATGGGCGGCTCAGAGGGTGGCAACACAAGAAAGGATCATTTCAATGGTGACCCGCAGGCTGTTGAATGCTCTCACCAGGGACGCATGTCTGGCACCATCTTTATCTATCTTTAGGTGCCAGGCAAAGACCTTCCTTTTTACCAAGGCATGTCGTCCTTGATGTGTGGGGTCTTGGCTACCAATGACCTCTTCTAGTGGGCAGGACCTGTATACCTGCCCTTCATTTGTATTTATGGTGTTTTTGTTTCTAGGTTTTATTGATTCTGTTGTTTTTAACTTATTTCCAGTATGTCACAAATATTGCCTGAAATTCTATTCTGACCCTCTCTATATAAATATTGAGGGATGTCTCAGTATTATATGGAGTCTCCAAAAAAGCACCTGTCTGCACATGCACACACACACACACATTGCTGCACACAGGGCATTCTCTGTGCAAATCTGAAGGTCTGCAGAGGAAGGCAAGGGGTTTTCAGCAGAAGTTTCAATTGGCTGATTCCTGTCCTTCCATCTCTGCACACCCTTGCCAGGACAGCATGCCATCTGTCTCACCTTAGCCATTAAATCTGTCATTAAAATTTCCAAGTTCAGTGTCCCAGCCATCTGTCAATTTCCAAGGTACATTCAATCTATGGTGTGAAACTTAAAAAGTTGTAAAACGACAAATTTTTTGTTTCTCTTTTTTTGGCAAATCTATTCCACTAATAGGTCATTTCACAGGTGATAGCAATGCTGAAAACATCTGCTTTAGTCACATCCTCACTTGCCTTTTAATGCTCATTATCACTCTAGCAGACCAGGATTTAAACTGGGGTGAGGAGTGGTAACTAAAAGCATAGGTTGAAGCGATTGCACAAACTAAACTTGCAGCACAACCACATATGTGGAGCAGCTCTGCATAGCAAAGTGGGTGTGTGAAAAAATGGCATCACAACTCTAGAAAATGAAGGATTGGGTTGTCATGATTAAAATCTGCCAAACCCATGCACAGGGCTATATGAAGTGGACCTAATAGCTAAATCAGCCATCATGTCCCTGTTGCCTTCCAGATTTTGTTGGGCTCCCAGCTCCCCATCAGCTCCAGCCAGAATGGCCAAAGGTCAGAGATAATGGGCGTTGACGCTCAACAACATCTAGAGGGCCACAGGTTTCCCACCCATGTGGCAGAGCATTCAAGAGGCAAGTCTATTGCATCAACATCCCAAGAAAAACAATGCATGCTATTGCAAGAATGTTGCAGAGCATTCAAGAGGCAAGTCTATTGCATCAACATCCCAAGAAAAACAATGCATGCTATTGCAAGAATGTTGCTATTCTCCTACAAGGGCACAGCTTAGGAAAGTTAGCAATTTAATTTTTTTTGTGGCTCTCCATTTTCTCTTTTTTAAGGTGGAAGGAGAGAAAGTAAGGAATTACACTTGCAATTACATCACCCAAGGGTAAAATGCTTTGTGTAGTCTGGAAATCTCATTGCTCAGTTCCAGGAAGTCCAACTTAGAAAGTCCCAGAGAGCAGAACAGAGGACAGAGGTTCTTCTGATCCTGCCCTCTCTTCCCAACTGCTTCCCAATTGGACAGGGTTCTTTTGGGGTGGGAGGAGGGCAATCAAACAAGCTAGGTTGCCTCACACCAAGGGGTATTTTATTTATTTAT
This sequence comes from Rhineura floridana, assembly GCF_030035675.1. Taxonomy (NCBI): domain Eukaryota; kingdom Metazoa; phylum Chordata; class Lepidosauria; order Squamata; family Rhineuridae; genus Rhineura; species Rhineura floridana. The sequence continues at coordinate 210,328,074 of NC_084481.1, read as the reverse complement.
TTATTGGATTTCTTAGTCGCCCATCTGGCTGGTTAACCCGTCACTCTGGGCGACGAGTGTGTGGTGTACTTTTGCCCTTGCTTCCATCACCCTAGCAGACTCATAAAGAGGGGCTCCCAGTGCAAGCAGGAACCTAGCTTGTAAAATCTGGGAATCATACTCCTATTTCAGGAGGCTGAAAAAGTTCATGACCTGTGAAGAACCCCAAGAAAATGACTAGGAAAGTAGTAGGGTTTCAGACAGGGGTCTTTCCCAGCCCTATCTGGAGATGCCAGAGATTAAACATGAGGTCTTCTGCATGCAAAGAATGTGCTCTGCCACTGAGCTATGGCCCTATCGCATTCTGCATCACTATATTACAGCAGTGCAATTAATACCAATGCAACTACAGTTTAGTCTTGAACATATATAAGAGAGGATACAGCTAATGCTATTCATCCAAGGTTATCTGGCTAGACAGTATATTGCCTCAAAGGATACTCTTTGACAATGCTAAACCTCTCTCCAAAGCACAGGTTGGATAGTGTTATGCCACCAACAGTGCTTCCATCTTTGTGCTATCGTACATCACATTCACCAAGGACCTAATGGATATGACAGCTGGAGGTTTTGATGGATCCAACCTAGCGTTGAAGGACAGTATTCCACATTTTTCAAAGGGGTTTTGTGCCATGAAACATTTCACATGCAAGCCAAGCCTGTGTTAACACATTTTGTCATTGCTGAACTTAGTGGCGAGATGGTTCTAATTTTCCACATCACTGCATTTCACTTCCAAGGATCTGAATAGGGGTTGTCAAATGGCACTATTACTTGAAAATCAACCATCAAGCAGGTAGAAGAGTAGTCCCACTTTAGACTGACTGACTTCTAGAATTATGATTGGGATGTCTTTTTGTAAAAAAAAAAATAGTTGAAACTAATTATCAAGAACTAGACCTTGCTGGATGTAGATAACAAACCTTATCAGCAGGCATGCTTTTTTTTTTTAACAATTTGCAATGGAGTAGCCACTTAAAAACAACGGTCCCATGATGTAACTGAACTGATGTGCATGATATGTGTGTCTGTTCCATTTGACAGAATGCCAATAGCTCCAGACTTTCTTGACTAAATACACAGCAATCTACTGCACCATCCACAGTGGATACATCTTTCTGCCAAAAAGGGGAGGGATGGTATTAAACAGACATAACACTGCCTACTCATGCAGCGGTAGATCATATAAAACCTCTTTGCAGCATGCTGCTTAAAGCAAACCGGGCTATGTCCAGTGGTTCAGTTAGGTAATTTTAGACTCTGGACTTAACTGTCTTACAGGGCCACCTAAGGGGATGATTCAGTCAAAGCATTCTAATAATCCATTGGGGAAATTAGGGCTGTACAGGGGATCCCCCAACAATGGCCCCTGTATGGCAGCAGGGTGGAGGGTTCTGGCATGACACAGAAAGCTATGTCCACTACAGTGGTGCAATTTGGTAATTTTACAATCTCTGGACTAGGGAAGGGCAAATATGTCAATTTCAGTTTCTCATTTTTCTAATCTTAAATACAGTTCTCCACATTCCCACAACCATTTGCGATTTTTTAAAAAAAGTCCTCACCAAAATTCATCAGCATTTTACTGCTATTTTCTCTTAACGCTTTTTTGTATGCAATGTTCCTTATATATTCATTTTTGCACAGCAAGCCCCCCTAAAACAATGCATTTTTGTATGTTATTTTCAGTCCTAGTGTATGCATTTTGTATATGATTTGGCCAACCATCACGTGCCACCACCAACATGGGGAGAATTTCCCAGTGCTTGCCCAGTGAATAAATGACCACTGCCATTATCAGGCAAGCTTGGCAGTTTCAACTTTTTTAGCTGCATAGACTAAATTTGAGAGCCAGTGTGGTGTAGTGGTTAAGGTGCTGGACTACAACCTGGGAGGCCAGGGTTCAAATCCCCACACAGCCATGAAGCTCACTGGGTGACCTTGGGCCAGTCACTGCCTCTCAGCCTCAGAGGAAGGCAATGGTAAACCCCCTCTGAATACCGCTTACATGAAAACCCTATTCATAGGGTCGCCATAAGTCGGGATCGACTTGAAGGCAGCCCATTTCCATTTTGATTATATTTATTTATTAATTTTAGTATTTGCAAGCCACACTCAGTAATATGAGAGCATTGGTCACGGGTCTGAATACTTTTGCAAGGCACTGTATATTCCATGCCACCCATGTTCCTACATTCTTCCAAGCTACACAGCAAGTGGATTGGACTATGAAAGACCAGCCCAAATTGTGTTTGTATTTTCACAAATGTGTAGGGCACTCCAATATCTCAGACGGGAGATCAGGTCTCCTGCTCCCCTGGTGCATTCACTCTAGCTGCCCAATTTCCCTGCTTTTTAAAGTTTGATAGAAATATCTGTGAGCTATAGGTACGTTCTTAAACTGAACGGGTTTTTTGCCTATTAGTGAATTTCTCTGCTTTTTAATCCAGGAGGTAAGAAATGGGATCCTGTGCAAGTTTGCTGAGAATGGATTGATCATTTGCATGTTTATTGAATTCAGTGGGATTTACTCCCCTGCAATCATGCTTAGGATAGGTGAAACTGACCACAGGGGATGGGGAGGGAGGGGGGGAGGAAGGGCAGAGGGGAGGAGGATGGGAGCAGACAGGAAGGGAAGGATGACAGGTTTGATCATTTGCATGTTTATTTACTCCTGTGCAATCATGCTTGGGATAGGAAAAATTGACCGGGGGGGGGAGAGGGAAGGAGGGCTGGAGTGGGCAGGGGAAGAGGAAGGAGGGGAGGAGGGAGAGGGGAAGGAGGGGAAAGGCAGGTCTGATCATTTGCATGCTTATTGAGTTCAATGGGATTTACTCCTATGCAATCATGGTTAGGATAGGTAAAACTGACCTTGGGCCAGTCACTGCCTCTCAGCCTCAGAGGAAGGCAATGGTAAAACCACCTCTGAATACCGTTTACCATGAAAACCCTATTCATAGGGTCGCCATAAGTTGGGGTCGACTTGAAGGCAGTCCATTTCCTTTTTTTAACTTAAAAACTGACCAAGGGGCAGAGGAGGGGGAAGGAGCGGATTGGAGGGGGGCAAAGGAAGGGGGAGGGGAGGGCAGGCTTGATCATTTGCATGCTTAGAGTTCAGTGGTATTTACTCCCATGCAATCATGGTCAGTTACTTAAGATAGGAAAAATTGACAGGGGAGGGAGGGAAGGAGGGCTGGAGTGGGCAGGGGAGGAGGAAGAAGGAAGAGGAGGGGAGGAAGAAGGGAGAGGAGAGGGGAAAGGCAGGCTTGATCATTTTCATGCTTAGAGTTCAGTGGTATTTACCCCATGCAATCATGCTTAAGATAGGTAAAACTGACCATGGGAAGAAGGAGGGAATGAGGGGATTGGAATGGGGAGGGAAGGGGCAAAAGGGAGGGGATAGGAGGAAGGAGAAGGGAGGGTGAGTTTGATCAGCTGCATACTTTTTGAGTTGAATGGGATTTATTTCTGTGCAATCATGTTTGAAAATAGAAATGGACTGACTTCAAGTCGACCCCAACTTATGGCGACCCTATGAATAGGGTTTTCATGGTAAACGGTATTCAGAGGTGGTTTTACCATTGCCTTCCTCTGAGGCTGAGAGGCAGTGACTGGCCCAAGGTCACCCAGTGAGCTTCATGGCTGTGTGGGGATTTGAACCCTGGCCTCCCAGGTTGTAGTCCAACACTGACATGGGGAAGGGGCAGGGAGGGTAGGAGGAGGGGGAGAGGAGGAGATTGGGTGGGTGGGCACTGGGCAGAGGGGAAGCCCCTTTCCTTTCCAAAAGGAAAACAGTGAGAACAGTATCACTGCTTTTCAGCGTTTCCCCCACCTTTTTATTCTACAGCAGGCACATGTAGCCTCCCACCCAAATTTAAACCAAAGCTGTCACTGGCCACATCCACATCAGGCCTTTATTTGACTTTGGACAGTCATGGCTTTTCTCAAAGAATCCTGGGAAGTGTAGTTAGTGAAGGGTGCTGAGAGTTGCTAGGAGATGCCCTGTTCCCCTCACAGACCTTCAATCAGAGTGGCTGACTGTTAAACCAGTCTGGTTGCTGGAGTTCTCTCAGTGGAACAGGAGTCTCCTCTCAGCACACTTCACAAACTACAATTCCCAGGATTCTCTGAGGGAAGCCATGACTGTCTCAAGTGAAATCAAAGTCTGGTGTGGGTGTGGCCCCCTGATTAGCCAAGCAGCTGTGGGTCTGGCTTTTAGAACACTGTCAGTTGGTTCTTACTGAGCATGCCCAAAATTATCACAGTTCCAGCCAAATTTTCTAAAATTAATTAAAAATCAGCCAGGCATTTTTTTAACTTTTAAACTGCAGAAGATGAAGGTCAGAGTATGGGGCAAGGTCAATAATAGGACTCCAGGTACTTTGTGTACATGTCTGATTTGTAATGAATTTCAACAGATTATGAGAACTCTGACAGAAAAAAGTTCAAAAGGGCTCTGGAGTTTTTTTTCTCTCTTCTTAGACTTTGAACTCTCGATTCTCTCTGACTGTTTTGTGTATCGCCATGAAAATTTAGAGGGTTGTTAAGCAAGCGTTTCTGAGTTCAGGACTGTAAGACTTGTAAGGTTCTGTTTTGAAATAAGCTTATGGGAAACATCAGAATAGCATGGGGGTATTTTCAATTTAACATTGCGGAATACAAAAAATCCATGCTGGCTATAGCATACAGCTACTCTTGTGGCTGTATAATCTCAGGCATAGGAAACTTTTGACCCTTCTGGTGTTGCTGAACTACAAGTCCCTTCAGCCTCAGCAAGCATAGCCAATGGCCAGGGATGATGGGAGTTGTAGTTCAGCAACATTTGGAGGGCCAAATGCTCCCCACACCTGCCATATCTGTTCTGATTAGAGATAGCTGAATCTATTTCCAGCCCATGTCACTTGTCATAAATTTTTACCCTTAGTTCTGTTACATCCCCACATTATTATGTGATTTTTAAAAACTACATATGTACTTAACTACATATGTTAATATTTATTTTAATCTCAACATACATACTAAAATGCACATTTTGATATATTTAGACTGCCAAGAATTGTGTCACAGCACGTGGAGAAATCAAAATATCAAGTTCTGATGTTCACATTAGTGTGTACATTTCATATAGCAATTTGTAAACGTCAGCCTCTTCAAAACTTCCTTATCTCTGATTGGCAGTGGCTCCCGAAGGCATCAGGCAGGGATATTTCATAGCTATGGTGATTTAAAAAAAAAGAATGGAGAAGGCAGGGATCGAACCTGGAATCTTCTGCATGCAAAGCATATACTCTACTATTGAGCTGAGAATCCTTCCAGTGTCTTTCTTTCAGGCAATGCTACTATTTCAATTTTAAGACAGAAAAAGACAACCAAAATTATCAAGAGGCTGGGACAACTCCTTGATGAGGAAAGACCTTTGGGGCTTTCTAGTTTGGATGAAAGGCGAGTAAGTGGGCCACAGACCTGAACTTACAAGATCTGAACAGGGTGGTTCGTGACAGATGTTCTTGGAGGTCACTGTTCATAGGGTCGCCATAAGTCGTAATCAACTTGAAGGCACATAACAACAAAGTGGGGGGCATGATAGAGATCTATAAAAGTAAGCATGGTATGGAGAAAACAGATAAAAGAGATACATTTTTCTCCCTCTCATATAATACTGGAACCTGGGGGCACACAAGGAAGCTGAATGTTGAAAGATTCAAGACAGAAAAAAAGGAAGAACTTCTTCACTCGTGCACAGATAAACTATGGTATTTGCTCCCACAAGAAGCAGTGATGGCCATCAATCTCAGTTCTAGTCATGGCCACCAAGTAGGGATGGAAAGACCTGTCAATTTTGGTTCTTTCAGTTTCTCATTTTTCTAATCTTATTTCCACTCCTATGTTCATTTTTATGCATACGTTCCCCTTAATATATGCATTTTTGTAAACATTGGTTGGCAAATTGCTTTGCAAAATTCAAGAAAGTGCAAATTTTGAAGGATGGCTGTGTTTCAGTTCTCATATTGTTCTGGAAAGCAAAAGTTTGATAGATTTGGCTTGAAATGTGAACTGAATCAAATTTCTTGCCCATCCCTCCCACCAACTTGGATGGCTTTAAAAGAGATTAGACAAATTTGTGGAGTATAAGGCTATCAATGGCTACCTGCCATGGTGGCTATATTCTACCCCCATTGTTGGAGGATTCTGAATACGAGTAGCTGGGGAATCACAAGTGGGGAGAGCACTGTTGCTCTCAGGTCCTTCTGGCAGGCTTTCCATAGGCATCTGGGTGACCATTGCGAAAACAGGATGCTGGACTAGATGAGCCACTGGCCTACTCCAGCAGGGCTCTTCTTATGTTCTATCATTTATTTAGTTCAAAGTGCTGCACAACAGAGCTTAACCTGAACCACATCTCAGCCATGGAAATTGTTTTGAAAGTCAATGCTCAAGTCTAGAACATCAAAGATAATCAGTGCCTCTCTGCCTTTTAAGAAGATGGGATTAAAGGGACTTGTGTCAAAGAGTAAGACCTGGCATCTCTCGTTTTTAGAATTATAACCAGCATTATACAAACACTGAAATAGCACGGCCCTTGCCCAGATGGTTCTATTGGTAATCACATCCACGTTCTGCCACTGCTGATCTTTTTGTAGAATGTCACTATTCATGCACAATCAGCAGGAACATCAAGGTTTGAAAAAGTACAACCAATCTTTAGAACAAGATTAAGGGTGGTAGCAGGGTGGGAAAACAGCACAATAAGGATTAAGCATGCTGAGTGGCTATTTAATACTGACAGCTAGGGGAGGGAGAAATAACAAGCAGGGTATGGGGTTGTAATGGAACAAATAATCCTTCAGGAGCAACACTCTGTACTGCAACATTTTGTTGCAGGTCCCGCTGACATTCCTATCAAAGCAATTCAATGCGACAGAAGACTGTATGAAAGCAAGCTATACTGATTCCTGCGTCAGCTACATCAGTTCAGTGCCCTCACGAACTGACCACTGCAACAGTGTAAATGGAAAGCAAATGACTCAGTATTGAAGGACGTTCATGCTTGCATCCAGACTCTGAAGTTCACATCATTCCCTGGTTAGATTAAAAATATTAGAATTATTTTATCATAAATATATACAACGTGTTGGGCAAAACAAATAGCAACTGCATTTTCATAACACTGCAAACACACACTGTTCTTATATGAAGAAACCATCTCAGATTTTTATCAGAGCAGTACACATACAGAACCAAGAGAGGGTCTGATAAGCATACAGTTGAGTACATAAATGGAGTACAATTTAAGGAATATAGGAAGTTGCCTTATACTGAGTTAGACAATTGGTCCATCTAGCTCAATACTGACTGATGGCAAGTTTCCAGGGTTTCAGGCAGGGGTCTCTCTCAGCCCTGCTTAGAGATGCTGAGGATTCAATGTGGGACACGAGAACATCAGAACAGCCTGGTGGATCAGGCCAGTGGTCCATCTAGTCTAGCATCCTGTACACACAGTGGCCAACCAGATGACTGGCCATGATGGCTGTGCTCTGCCACCCTAGTCGGAGGCAGCATGCTTCTGAAAACCAGTTGCCGGGGGCCACAGGAGGGGAGAGTGTTCCTGCACTCGGGTTTTCCCCAGGCTTCCCCCAGGCACCTGGTTGGCCACTGTGAGAACAGGATGCTGGACTAGATGGGCCACTGGCCTGATCCAGCAGGCTCTTCTTATGTTCTTATGACTCTGGGAAGCCCCCACACAGGACCTAAGCATAAGACTACTCTCCCCACTTGTGAGTCCCAGCAACTGGCATTCAGGGGCATGCTGCTTCCAACAGTGGAGGCAGTACATAGCCATTGTGACTAGTGGCTATTGATGGCCATGTCCTCCTTTTGCACATAAAGCAGACACTCTACTGGTGAGCTACAATTCAAAACAATCACATTGTTTCAACTCCCACTGTTACTAAAATACATCATGTAAAGTGTAACTATAAAACTGGGTGGTTATTTCACCACTGGGTTTTTTTATCCATTTCTAAGAGACAAGATGGGCATTGTCAGAAAAAAGTCTGACAGAATTACCACAAGACTAATATTTCCTCTCTCCTTAATGCAAACTAATTAAATTTAACATGAAATCATCTGACATAAGCTCAGAGCTTTGCAAAACGCACAAACTGCCTGACACCTAGATAGCAACCAGCAGGGCATTATTGGTGCTTTCAGCACTAGACCAGAGATCACAGTCCTTTCATGCAAAAATCCATTCTTTGTTTTCCCTGGAGTTCCACCCACCCCCATCTCAACAGCTTAACTTGGGAGGGGAGTTTGATGGATTGTTGCTGTCATTAAACAATTGTGAGTCAGATATCCTTGGTAATTTACTGCTAATCACAGATCTAACTCAGCTTTTCCCAACCTTTGGGTCCCCAGATGTTGCTGGACTACATCTCCCATCATATCTGATCGTTAGCCATGCTGGCTGAGGTTGATGGGAGTTGTAGTCCAACACCTGGAGATCCAAAGATTGGGAAAAGCTGATCTAACAGTAGATCAGCCTTTTGCCAAATGGTGCCCTTGTATTTTGGACTACAACTCTCATCATTTGCAGCCATCATGGCTGCCTGGACAGCTCTGTGGGATGGATCAGGCACAGAGCAATGCGAATCTATGCTGGGACTCACTCCCAGCCGGTAAGTGTTTGTAAAAGACTGTAACTCTATTGTATGCAAATTTACCTAGGAATAAGCCCCACTGAACTCAGTGGGGCTTACTCTAAGCAGACATGCTATTGTGTTGTTATATGTTTTATACACATAAAGGTATTCCCAAGGAGAAGGCTGGAGAATTTTTTGGGGAAAAAACCCTCCAAGAAATGCTACAGCCATGAATCAAATAATTCTACACTTATCAGGCTTCCAAACATACTGAACTACAATTGTGGATTATATTAATTACCAGTGCATCTAAATGACGAACAAGAAAGAGACAGCCCTCTCTCTTTTTCAAGGAATATATTAAGATTTGCTTGTTGCATTTTTTTTAAAAAAAACCATGCACAAGCCGCTCTATCCGCTCCCCCCCCCTTTTTTGGAGATATTTTATTAAGTCGTAAAACCCCAAGGCTAGAAATTCAGAGGAAACCTTCTTACGAAATGAGAGAGATGGGCCTTCCCACTCTCCCTCCTCCTTCGAACCAAATAATAGTGTTTTTTTTAAAAAAAATCAATCCATCTCTCAAAGCATCCACCCGGAACACTGGGCAAACGCAACACTCCCTTCCCCAAGCAAGGCATGGCTTCTAGGTCGTCGTCCCCAAAGCCTTATTTCCTTTTTGTTTTGTTTACTGAACAAGATTTATATACCGCTTAATCATCCAGAATCTCGAAGAGGTCTACACAGAATTTAAACGGTTTACATATGATCAGTAATCATTCACGGCAACAGCAGTTGAAGTCAAGAGGAAGAATGAATGAATGAGCACACACCTGAGGGATCGCTACTTGGGGCTGACCGCGCCTGTCACATTCGGCGTGTGTGTGGGGGAGTGAACAAGTTCGGGGGGGGGGGAGATTTAGCGCCATGGCGAGGAAGTGAGCGCTGAGGCGAGAGGGGGAATCTGGGAGGATCAGCTGACTCACTCAGCAGAGGGGGCTGACTCACTCAGCAGAGGGGGCTGCCTCCACCCACCCACCCACCCACCCGCCCGCTCCCTATTACCTGCGCGGCCATAAAGGAGAGATCCATGGTGCTGCTGGATCTGGAGCTGCTGGTGTTACTACTGATGCTCCTCACCGAGCTGGCGCTGAAGCTGGTGGTGAGAACGCTGTTGCCCCCCGGCGTGGACGCGTCTCTGGGGGGCTGGGGAGGGGCCTCCCCCAGCAGCAGCTTGGGGCGCGTTACCAGTTCCAGCTCGAGCCCGCGCAGCTAACTGCCTGGCTGTTCCCAGCTTCCTCGGAACATGGTCCGTCCAAAATTTCCGATGGTAGCGGCGGCGGCTGCAGCTCCTGTTTCTGCAAGAAACCAGTCCGCGCGGGGAAGCGCCGTCGCCTGGCCACACCCCCTTTCCCCGGCTGCTCGGTCAAAACAGTCAAGAGAAAGCCTCGCTGTCCTCCAATGAGGGCTTTTGCCTCGTGCAAAGGAAATGGCTAAGCCCAACCGGAGCCAACCACCTTCCAACTGGGTTGCACGCATTTTTTTTGGTAACCGCTAACGGGATCCCTGTGCTTTCTTAAATAATAATAATAAAAAACTGGCTGGCATGGGAGGCAGGCAGGCAGACATTCAACAGGTGACTATTGTTTGTCAGTCGACCTGCATCTCCATCACAGGAGAATGCCACTCCTGTTTGGGTTTCTGTTAGGCTAGCAAACACAGCTCTAGAGGAGTGTGCTACAAATCCGCTGCTCTAGTTGTGTGTGTGAGCCTCCGAGCTTCATTAGTAAAGCTGTTAGGTCCTGTCATAAAGAGAGGGAAAAGTCATTACTCAGGTGCTTTTCATAGGAACGGCGCATAAGGGCCAAAAGTGGAGTGCCAAACCGGGGGCAGATCCGCATCATACATTTAAAACACAAGACTTCACCCAAAGAGTCCTGGCAGAAGGCAGATAAAGATCTACTAGTAGATCACTAGATGATTTGCAGTAGATCTGCGGCTCCCAGTTAAAACGGCAGCAACAAACACCTTTTCCACTAGGCTCATAGGTCACTTTTAGACAGCCTGTTTATTAAGCATTCATCCCGATTGATTTGCCCAAAATTTGCAAGGAGGTGATATGATGCCAGCTGTGTATTAAGCATTGTTTGTTTGTGGGCTGGTTATACAACATTAGATCCAGAAATTGTTATCCCACAATTTCCAGTGCATTTTCTGCTCACTTTCCTTATTGCAAAAAGTCCTATATTTGGGGGAAATGAGTTCTTTTCTTCAAGGCCTACCAACTGACTATAAACGTGCAATCTGGTTTTGCCAGTATGTTATTGAATCCCAATGAAAAATAGTGACAGGCTAGAAGCACCCTTAGTGTGGTTTTGTGCTAAGTTGCAAGTGTTTTTTTTTCCTGTCTCCAACTGAAGGGAAGTTTTAAATTGGTATTTTTATTGACTTTTATTACTTTAATTACTGTATTTTTATATTTAAGATTGTGTGCTGTCTGTTTTTGCTTTGTAAGCCACCCAGCAAATGTTATTGATGGACAACCAAATACATTTAATAAATAATTATAACAACAGCTGCATGTTTTTCCAGAGGCAGCAGCAATAAGAAAATAATAGCTGGTATTCAACTAATGTGTTCTGTCAGCCCAAGGATTTCTGCTTGTGCAATAGGATTTTCCCCCCATTCCACCCCACACACACACACCGCACACACCCTCCCTAAATCTGCTCCAGAGGGTTGGGGAAAATGCTGGAATAGATTTCAGGAGTCCACAGAGGGGGGAGAGGGGGACAATGTCCCACTGCACAACCAGAAAGCCTTGTGCTGATGTAACATTTACATAGCGCTACATACGATGCACCCCAATTTTTTTTTAGTCTTTCTGTTCTCGCATGGTTTTGTTTGAAGAAATAGTCAATGATTTGTGTGGACTGAGAGAATTTTTTCCAGGATTCTATTATTTGGACCATATTAGGTAACATCTTGTACAGCCAGCATCTGAAAGGCTCACACCTTAAGGTGTGCACAACTGTCAATTAAGAATGTGTCTTTCATTGTTGGAAAGTATGCTCAGAAAAACTGTGGAAGCCAGAGCTGGCTGATTATGTCTCACAGGTGAAACACTCAGGCATGTAATCATTTCTAAGAGTGCTTCCACATAGGTGTTTATTGTGAGATTGGTGCTTCCCATACATGCAAGGCATTTGTGTTTTTTTTTCAGTGTCCACACAATGTAGTTATCATCAAAATGCCAGCCTGGAACTGAACATACATCTTCATCGTAGTGACGGGTAATGGGAGGTATGGTGTTGTGAGAAGAACATGCCAGATAAGGGGAACTCTGTGATGTTCCTATATATTAGTGTATATATGGTAAGTGCTGGTTGTTTAGAGTATACATGGTAAGTAGTGAAAGAGGAGGGGGAGTGAATGGGCAATAGAATGCTTGATGATTGGCTGAATGTTTAAAATGGCTGACAGTATAAATGAAAGGATGACAGGTAAATCTGGGTGAATGTGAGGTGGTGAATTGTGGAATCTGGGGGGAGAAGAGAAAGAGTGGATTGCTTGGTGGGGTTTAGAGAGTTGTTTACCAGGAGGGAGGTGGAGTTCGGATTAGTATTGAGTAAAACCATATGCTTATGTGCCTTAAGAAGAAATCTTGTTAATCTTGTTAGCTTTGTTATCTGTAATAAATACTTAATTTGGTTTACCAAAGGCCTGATCCTTGGCTGGGGTTTCACAGACCAGAAGGGAGGGTAAGGTAATGACCAAGGCTGAAGGGGAACTGTAACAAATGGTGGCAGCGGTGAAGAGAATAACAATACCAGTATTCAGAGTCTCTGGGAATACTAGTATTGGGACGTTACTGGTGGTTGCCTAGCAGGGGGATCTGTTGAGATCTGTGCTAGAGCGGGGAGAGAAATCATAAGAGAGAGCGGTCCGGACTGGTGGAGTCCCTGGTGGTGCCTAGAGACAGGCAGTAACCACGAGCAGGTAGGAACCTGACAGGGAGAGCCAGGGAAGGATGCGTCACATGTGGTGTCAGTAGCGGTGGGATACGAACAACAGAGAATCCAGATACGAACCAAAGAGAGTCCCAAAGACACGTGGTGACAAAGGAGACTACATCACAGGTGTTGGCTGTAGCAGTGAGATACGAATACTAGACAATCCCTAATAGTTGTGTGGCAAACAGAAATAACAAAACAAGATTTCTTGTGAGAGTGACTGGCAAAGAGTGTGTGGCAAAGAGTGAGTGAACTCAAACACCATGGCTGAATACATAAAAATGAAAAGAGAGGAGCTGGTGGAGAAGTGCATAACATTCAATTTACCTCATGAGGGTAAAGGGGTAGATGAATTGAGGGTAGCACTTACAGGATTTGCAACTGCCCAGCAAAAACAACCTGTCAGAGAAGAGACCCCAGAAGGATATTTAAGCAATCCCGCTTATATAGAGTACTTGAGAGAGAAGTTGAGGATGGAAGGTGCAGAGAAGGAAAAACAGAGAGAGTTGGAAGCTGAGAGATTGAGGATGGAGGCTGAGGAAAAAGACAAGCAGAGAGAGTTGGAAGCTGAGAGATTGAGGATGGAAGGTGCAGAGAAGGAAAAACAGAGGGAGTTGGAAATTGAGAGAATGAGATTGGGGTTTGAGGAGAGGGAGAAGCAACGAGCATTGGATGCTGAATTACAAGTAGAAAAGTTAAAATTTGATAGAGAGAAATTTCACTCTGAGGAGACAAGGAAAGAGAGAGATGGAGCAAAAATAAAAATTACTCCAAAGGACTTTGCTGTCTATGAGCCTGGTCAAGATCCTCAAATTTACCTCAGCACCTTTGAAAAAGCAGCTCAGTTGTGGGGGCTACCTGAAGATAAATACATGCAGTATTTATCAAACCTGATTAAAGGGGAATTGGCTGAGGTATACCAATATTTCCCCTCAGACAAGCCCGTCACCTATGCTGAATTCAAAGAAGCAGTGTTTAAAAGATTCAGACTGGGGCCTGATTATTTTAGAAAGCTTTTCAGAAATTGCCAGATACAGACAGGGAGGTCTTTTGTGGAACTGGGAGCAAAGTTGATGGATATATTTGGAAAGTGGATGAGTAGTGCCAAAGCTCAGTCAGTGGAAGAGGTGAAAAGCCTCATGATACTGGATCAATTATACCATCAGTTACCACCAGAAATAAGGCTCCTGGTCAAAGACCGTTCCCCTACATCTGTGCAGGAGGCCGCAGAGTTGGCGGATCACTTCGCCTCCAATAGAACTGGCTGGGTGGGGAAAACATCAAGAGATTTTAAACCCAGACCATATAGTGCTGGCAGAAGGGATGTGGTACCACAGCGAGTGAGTCCTCCATTAAAATCTGAAGGGCACAGGACACCCCAGAGTGGATCTGTGTACCCTAAAAGTGAGGAGAAATTATGTTACAAATGTGGTAGACCGGGGCACCTACGTTTTCAAAGTGAGGTTACCAACCCCAGTAGTAATCCTGCTCAGACAAGGGCAGTGAAAACAGAGCCCAAGGCTTTAGAAACAGCGAAAAAGGTTCAGTTTTGCCAGATAAACTGGACAGAAGTAACAGACCTTGATTCAAGTCTGAGAGAGGAAGTGAGTGTACAAGGGGCAAATTATTGGGCATTGCTTGACACTGGTGCTGCTCAGACGTTACTGAGGCCAGATTTAATAAAATCTGAAGAAATATTACCTCAGGAAACAGTGACTATCCAAGGAGTGAGGGGTCAACCAGAAAGTTTGCCTGTGGCCCTAGTGAAAATGGAATGGAGAGGCCGAAAGGGCCAATATAAAGTTGGTATTAATGCCCAGCAACAAGAACCAGTAATACTGGGAAGGGATGTAATGGGCGTCCAAGGAAAGATCTATGTAGTGACTAGACAGCAACTTGGCAGAGAAAAAGAAGCCATATTAAGGGGGGCTGAAACAAACAGGGTGGAATCTGTTAGCCAGCCTCAGGTCACCATAGCAACCACTAGCAGGCCTGCTGAAGAAGACAAACTGTATCAAGTGGTCTCTGGGGAAGAAGCAGAGCAATTCAGGGAAGAGCTGCATAAAGATATCAGTTTGAATCAGGTAAAGGAACAAGCCCTGACCCAACAGATTCCTTTCACTGACAAACTGAGGAATCAAGTTGTGTGTGAGAATGGGATTTTATATAGACTGTGGATGCCTGCTGAAAGAAAGGATGAATGTGAACGAGTGAAGCAATTGATAGTACCTAGCAAATACAGAACCAGATTGCTAGAGGTAGCCCACGATGTCCCATGTGCAGGACATCTGGGAATAAAAAAGACCAAGAGGAGATTGGCTGCACATTATTATTGGCCAAATATCTCCAAGGATGTAAAACAACATTGTCTATCTTGTGGAATATGCCAAAAGGTGGGAAAAAGTGGAGTAAAGACCAAGGCACCCTTAAAGCCCCTTCCTATAATTGGACAACCCTTTTATAGAGCAGGAATAGATTTGGTGGGCCCTTTTTCCAAACCCACAAGGCATGGCAAGAAATATCTAGTGGTGGTGGTGGATTTTGCCACCAGGAACCCAGACGCAGAAGCACTGAGATCTGTAGAAGTCCCTGTAGTGGCAGAGGCTTTATTAAAAATCTTTATGAGGCTGGGTTTCCCTCATGAAGTGCTGACGGATCAAGGCAGTGTATTCATGGGAGAAGTGATGCAATGTATGTGGAAATGTTGTGGTCTAAAACATCTAAAGACCACTACTTACCATCCCGCCACTAATGGGCTAACTGAGAGATTCAATGGAGTTTTGAAGGGCATGATAAGAAGCTATGTTCAAGATCACCCACAAGACTGGGATGAACGTTTGGGATGCTTCTTATTTGCATACAGAGAAGTCCCTCAGGAGTCAACAGGCTTCTCACCCTTTGAACTAATGTTTACTAGAAAAGTGAGGGGACCTTTGGAACTGCTAAAAAATTCATGGGAAGGAACTCTGGGAGAGTACAAAACTTCTGTAGTAGATTTTGTATTGGAATTCCACAATAAATTAACATCAATGATGGAAGTAGTGAAAGAGAATTTGAGTCATGCACAGGAGAAGCAAAGTTACTGGTGTGACAGAACAGCCAGAGAACGTGTGTATGATGTGGGAGATATGGTTATGGCGTTCATACCCAGGAAACATGACAAATTACAGGCTAACTGGGAAGGACCATATACCATCAGAGAAAGGCTTGACACAGTGACATATGTAATCACCACAGACCAATTAAACAAACGCAAAGTGGTTCATGTAAATATGTTGAAGCCTTACCATACCAGGGATGCACAGGTGTTGCAAGTTACCTTATTCCCTGAGGGAAGTGGGCCTGAACTTCCAGATTTGGTACAGGAAAGCAAAGACAAAGGAGGGGTAGATCAAGTGGAATGGTCAGAGGAGGTAGAGGAGGAAGTAAAAGAAGAGATTCTGAGAGTTTTGAAAACCTATAGGAATCTCTTTAGCAACAAACCTGGCCGAACCAGTATAGTTATACATTCCATTGATACTGGAGATCATGCCCCAATCAGATCTGTTCCGTACCGTGTGAATGGGAAAGTTTTGAATGAGATCAAAAAGGAGGTGGAAGATATGCTGGAATTAGGAGTGATCAGGGAATCCATCAGTCCCTGGGCCTCAAGTATTGTCCTGGTTCCGAAAAAAGATGGAACGACAAGGTTTTGCATTGATTATCGGCTAATCAATAAAATTACTGTCCCAGATGCATATCCTATGCCTAGGGTAGACGCAATGTTAGAGTTATTGGGGGCAGCAACCATTATCTCTACACTAGATCTCTGTAAAGGATTTTGGCAAATGGAACTAGACGAGCAATCCAGAGCTAAAACTGCCTTCAGTACACCAGATGGGTTATATGAGTTTGTGACCTTACCCATGGGACTAAGGAACTCACCAAGTTCATTTCAGAGGCTAATCAATACTGTGTTGCGAGGCATGTCAGATTTTGCAGTGGCCTATATCGATGACGTGGCCATTTTTAGCAAGTCGGTGCCTGAGCATGTCCAACACCTGACAACAGTATTGGAGGCCTTAAGAAAAGCAGGCCTCACAATAAAAGCTAAGAAATGCCAGTTTGGACTAAAGGAAGTAATCTATTTAGGACATAAGGTGGGGAGTGGGAAAATCACCCCCTTATGGAGCAAGGTGGAGGCAATACAAGCGTGGCCGATCCCCTTAACCAAAAAACAAGTAAGGGCATTTCTGGGTGTGGCTGGTTTTTATAGGAAGTTTGTGAGAAATTTTGGGGAAATAGCAACCCCCTTGCATGAATTGACCAAGAAGAAGTGTTCTGAGCGTGTGGTATGGACGGATGAATGTCAGAAGGCTTTTGATCTGCTGAAGCAAGCCTTGTGCCAAGGACCCATATTAATAGCACCAGACTATGAGCAACCATTCATCGTGGCTACAGATGCGTCAGACCTCGCGCTGGGAGTCGTCTTGCTGCAGGAGAGAGAAGGCACCAGACATCCAGTGGCATATCTGAGTCGCAAGCTGACGCCGAGGGAGAAAAACTATTCGTCGGTCCAGAAGGAGTGCCTAGCGGTTGTGTGGGGACTGAACAAGTTGCGCCCATACGTGTGGGGACGAAGATTCACAGTGACTACGGATCATCGGGCCTTGTTATGGTTGCATACTATGAAAAAACATAACACTATGCTGCAGAGGTGGTCCTGGGCCCTACAGGACTATCAAGTGGACTTCCAGTTCATCAAAGGCAAGGACAATGTACTGGCCGATGGACTTTCCAGGCAAGTGGCTGGGACTGCAGTGACGTGACCAGACAGAAGAACAAAGAAAGACATTTTCCCCATAGAGACTTTTATTTGTTAACGCAACGTATAAATCCTGGAACAGGAATAATACTCTGCCGTTGTTTAAGGGGGGGGAAATGTGATGTTCCTATATATTAGTGTATATATGGTAAGTGCTGGTTGTTTAGAGTATACATGGTAAGTAGTGAAAGAGGAGGGGGAGTGAATGGGCAATAGAATGCTTGATGATTGGCTGAATGTTTAAAATGGCTGACTGTATAAATGAAAGGATGACAGGTAAATCTGGGTGAATGTGAGGTGGTGAATTGTGGAATCTGGGGGGAGAAGAGAAAGAGTGGATTGCTTGGTGGGGTTTAGAGAGTTGTTTACCAGGAGGGAGGTGGAGTTCGGATTAGTATTGAGTAAAACCATATGCTTATGTGCCTTAAGAAGAAATCTTGTTAATCTTGTTAGCTTTGTTATCTGTAATAAATACTTAATTTGGTTTACCAAAGGCCTGATCCTTGGCTGGGGTTTCACAGACCAGAAGGGAGGGTAAGGTAATGACCAAGGCTGAAGGGGAACTGTAACAAATGGTGGCAGCGGTGAAGAGAATAACAATACCAGTATTCAGAGTCTCTGGGAATACTAGTATTGGGACGTTACTGGTGGTTGCCTAGCAGGGGGATCTGTTGAGATCTGTGCTAGAGAGGGGACAGAAATCATAAGAGAGAGCGGTCCGGACTGGTGGAGTCCCTGGTGGTGCCTAGAGACAGGCAGTAACCACGAGCAGGTAGGAACCTGACAGGGAGAGCCAGGGAAGGACGCGTCACAAACTCGTCCCAGACAAGTCGTGTCTGTACCTTGTTCCGGTCCTTCTCACATCCGCAGGACTGTTGGTTGTCCCATCAGCCAGCTCTCGGATCTCCAGGTGCTGCTTTTAAACGCCAGGTCGGTACATAATAAGATCTCCCTCGTCCATGATTTAATTGTCGATGAGGGTGCCGACCTGGCATGCATAACCGAGACCTGGGTGGGTGATCAGGGCGGAGTTACTCTTTCCCAGCTTTGCCCACCTGGGTATACGGTTCAACACTGTGGTAGATCCAAGGGCCGGGGAGGTGGGGTGGCTGTGGCCTATAGGAGCTCTCTCTCGCTCATCAAGCACTCTGTCCAGGTGACGACTGGCTTGGAATGCCTCCACCTTGTGCTGGGTCAAAAAGACAGACTGGGAATTCTGTTGGTGTACCGTCCACCCTGCTGCCCAACAGCTTCCCTAACTGAGCTGTCAGAGGTAGTCTCGGAGGTACTGTTGAAGTCCCCCAGACTATTAGTACTGGGAGACTTCAACATCCATGCCAAGGCTGCTTTATCTGGGGCGGCTCAGGACTTCATGGCCTCCATGGCAACCATGGGGCTGTCTCAATTTGCCACTGGCCCAACGCATGTGTCGGGGCACACTCTTGATTTGATCTTTGCCACTGGACATGGAGATGGTGATCTGGAGGTGGGGAGTTTTTTATCAACCCCATTGTCATGGACAGATCACCGCTTGCTGAAGTTTAGGCTTACAGCCACCCTTTCCCTCCGCAAGGGTGGAGGACCTATTAAGCTGGTCCGACCTCAGAGACTAATGGATCCTTTGGGTTTCCAAAGGGCTCTGGGGGATTTTCCGGCTGATAAGACAGGCGCTCCTGTTGAAGCCCTGGTCAAACTGTGGAATATGGAAATGACCCGGGTCGTGGACACGATCGCTCCTGTGCACCCTATCCCATGCAGAGCTCATGCAGCCCCGTGGTATACCCCGGAGCTGAGAGCGATGAAGCAAGAGAGGAGAAGGCTTGAGTGCAGATGGAGGCGTACTCCTGACGGATGCAATTATGCCTTGGTAAGTGCCTCCACTAAGTTGTATACAGAAGCGGTGAGGGCAGCGAAAAAGCTATACTTTGCTGCCACCATTAAATCATCTCTCAACCGCCCAGCGGAGCTCTTTAAAATGGTCCGAGGGCTTTTACATTCTAGTCCTTAGGATATTATAGAACCTTCAGAAACCCGCTGTAACGAGTTCGCTGGGCACTTCCAAGATAAAATCTCATGCATCCGCCGGGACTTAGACTCCAGTATTATGGCAGTTAAACCTAATGAGGTATCCGGAGCACGGTCTTGTCCTCATTTATTGGATGAGTTTCAGTTGGTACAGCTTGAGGACATTGACAAGGTGCTTGGACTGGTGTGTGCAACCACCTCTGTACTGGATCCTTGCCCCTCTTGGCTAGTGAAAGCTGGCAGGATTGGAACAGCCGGCTGGGCCAGGGAAGTGATAAATGCCTCCTTGAGAGATGGAGTGGTCCCTAGTTGCTTAAAAGAGGCAGTAGTGAGACCACTCCTGAAGAAACCTTCCCTGGACCCAGATAATTTGAACAACTATAGACCGGTAGCGAATGTTCCATTCCTGGGCAAGGTCTTAGAACTGGTGGTCGCCAGCCAGCTCCAGGTGCTCTTGGATGAAACCGATTATCTAGATCCGTTTCAATCCGGTTTTAGGCCCGGTTTTGGCACTGAAACAGCCTTGGTCGCCCTGTACGATGACCTATGTCGGGAGAGGGACAGAGGGAGTGTTACTCTGTTGATTCTCCTTGATCTCTCAGCTGCTTTTGATACCATCGACCATGGTATCCTTCTGGGGAGACTCACTGAGTTGGGAGTTGGAGGTACTGCTTGGCAGTGGCTCCGCTCCTACTTGGTGGACCGTCTCCAGAAGGTAGGGCTTGGGGAGCATTGCTCGACACCCTGGACTCTCCATTGTGGAGTCCCGCAGGGATCGGTCCTGTTCCCTATGCTTTTTAACATCTACATGAAGCCGCTGGGTGCGGTCATCAGGAGCTTTGGAGTGCGTTGTCACCAGTATGCTGATGACACACAACTCTACTTCTCCTTTTCATCTTCTTCAGGTGAGGCTGTTAATGTGCTGAACCGTTGCCTGGCCGCAATAATGGACTGGATGAGAGCTAATAAACTGAGGCTCAATCCTGACAAGACTGAGACGCTGTTGGTGAGCGCCTTCTCTGACCAGATGGTGGATGTTCAACCTGTTCTAGATGGGGTTACACTCCCCCTGAAAGAACAGGTTCGTAGCTTGGGGGATCTTTTCGATCCATTCCTGTCTCTCGAGGCGCAGGTGGCCTCGGTGGCACGGAATGCGTTCTACCACCTTCGGTTGCTAGCCCAGCTACGTCCCTATCTGGAAAGCGACGACCTCGCTTCAGTTGTGCATGCTCTGGTAACCTCTAGATTGGATTACTGCAATGCGCTCTACGTGGGGCTGCCTTTGAAGACAGTTCGGAAACTACAGCTAGTGCAAAACGCAGCAGCTAGACTGTTGACGAGGACTAGGCGGTCCGCACATATAACACCGGTTCAGGCTCGTTTGCACTGGCTACCTATCTGTTTCCGGGCCAAATTCAAAGTGCTAGTTTTGACTTATAAAGCCTTACACGGCGTGGGACCACAATACCTAGCGGAACGCCTCTCCCGATATGAAACTACCCGTTCACTACGTTCAACATCTAAGGCCGTCCTCCGAGTTCTGACTCACAGAGAAGCTCGGAGGGTCGTAACAAGATCTAGGGCCTTTTCGGTGGTTGCCCCCAAATTATGGAACTAGGACTTCAATAAGTAGTACAAACAGGCCATGAACCCACAATAGAACACGGTAGCAGTCAAAGACACCAAAGGGCTATAGGGGAAAAGGCACCCACCAAACATAGTTGGAGATGGGATGGAGAAGGGCTGCAGCGCAGTGGCTGAACATCTATCCCAGGTTCAGTCCCTGGCATCTCCAGGGAGGGCTGAGAGACATCCCTGCCTGAAACCCTAGGGAGTCATTGCTAGTCATTGTCAACAATAGTGATCTAGATGGAGCAATGGTCTGATTCAGCTCCCTATGTTCCCATGTCTGTTTGTATATCCAGCCCTTCCTCCCAGTAGGAGCCCAGTGCGGCGAACAAAAGCACTCAAAACGCTCCAAACATCATAAAAACAGACTTTAAAATATGTTACAACAAAACATTCTTAAAAACAATTTTTTAAAAAAAGTTTTAAAAACATCTTTTTTTTAAAAAAAGCCTTAAAAACATATTTAAAAACTAGTCCAAAACAGACACAGACTGGGATAAGGTCAGAATGATCAAGGGGAAAGATCAGAATGATCAAGGGGATGGAGCGACTCCCTTACAAGGAAAGGTTGCAGCATTTGGGGCTTTTTAGTTTAGAGAAAAATCGGGTCAGAGGAGACATGATAGAAGTGTATAAAACTATGCATGGCATTGAGAAAGTGGATAGAGAAAAGTTTTTCTCCCTCTCTCATAATACTAGAACTCGTGGACATTCAAAGAAGCTGAATGTTGGAAGATTCAGGACGGACAAAAGGAAGTACTTCTTTACTCAGCGCATAGTTAAACTATGGAATTTGCTCCCACAAGATGCAGTAATGGCCACCAGCTTGGATGGCTTTAAAAGAAGGTGAGACAAATTCATGGAGGACAGGGCTATCAATGGCTACTAGCCATGATGGCTGTGCTCTGCCACCCTAGTCAGAGGCAGCATGCTTCTGAAAACCAGTTGCCGGAAGCCTCAGGAGGGGAGAGTGTTCTTGCACTCGAGGCCTGCTTGCGGGCTTCCCCCAGGCACCTGGTTGGCCACTGTGAGAACAGGATGCTGGACTAGATGGGCCACTGGCCTGATCCAGCAGGCTCTTCTTATGTTCTTATGTTCTCTACTTAAAAGGCTTGTTGAAAGAGGAAGGTTTTTGTGCTAATGCTGAAAGCCCTGAGTCAAGATAGGTGAGCTGGAGTGCTAGGTTTTTATGGAGAGCTCGGATACAGTGAGTGTAGCGAAACCCTCGTGGAATGGAGATAACCAGCAGGGAGCAGTTATCTCTGGATACAAACTCTGTAGGAATGCCAGGGAAGAGCACACTGGAGGTGGCTCTGTATGTCAAGGAAGATATAAGAGTCCAACAAACTAGAAATCCCAAAAGCAGCAGACTCCTCTACAGAGTTGCCCTGGGTGGTAGTACTGGGACCCAAGAGTAATTTAGTCCTGGGAACATTCTGTTGTCCCTCTGACTAAAAGGCCCTCAATGATATTGAGATAGAGAATGAAATCAAGAATGTCACAAGGGAGGAATTATTGTAGTAATGGGTGACTTCAATTATGCTCACATAGACTGGGTACATGCTTATTCCAGAGGTGAGCTTAGTGGGCTTGCATTTCACACTGAAAGGTGCCAAAAGCAAGCCCTGCTTGCAGAGGAACCATCAGGAGTGCATTATAACAATCCTTTGCAGCTGTGGCTTTACCTAACTCACCCCTAACATCTGGTGGGCATGTGGCTAGGGAAAAATGCCCTCACCAGCCAAATTAGGATCCTTGGAAGGCCTAAATTGGCCTGCAGGGTGGAGGTTCCCTATGCCTATCCTATATGAAACCAGTTGGAGCAGTCTAGGAGATTTGGAGCACCATGCCATCAAGTATGCTGATTTCACTCAGTGTTCTTTCTTCATAATGTCTGATTCAGGAGAGGTGAGAAAGGAAGCCTTGGGAGTGATAAAGAGGTGGAGAGCTGGTCAGACAGCCAGGTTTTGATGAAAATCTAGTTGGCATGTATGAGGTCTGCTTCACAACAGGATGAATTCTGTTATCACCATACAAGTGCATGGATGATACCTTGGCAGCATCTCTAATTAGAGTTCAACATTTTTTTAACTAAGGAATTAAGACTTTGTTATACAAACTTAATGAAGACTACATCTAGTCAACACAGACTCTTGCCGGGACTCCGTAGCGTTGTCATTGTTATTTATTGTCTGAATGGTGCATTGTTGCAGCTATGAGAATTTAGGCCTGTGTCCAACTAACTCGTTGCACAAGAGGAAACCAGTGCAAGGATTCTGCAACTATGGGCACATCCAAACTCACCCAGATAATCCACATTTCCCCTATTCGCTTTGTGATTTCCACCTCTCCTTTCAGTGTGGTAACACCTTGCTCTGAAACACCCTGTATTAAAATTTGGCAGGCCCCCTTGTTGTGCTGTTTTAGACCCCTGCTACACCTTTTTTTATTTGTTTCAGCAAGCCTATCCAGACATGTAATTGAGTTATGTATGCCTGTTTTTAAATTTTGTTAATTTTTTAAGAATAAATTATTTTAACTTGCTCTGTGTACACTGCTTAGGAATTCCCTGATGAAAGCACTTTGTAAATTCTTCATAATAAATAAATTGATATCCCCATGCCTTGGCACAGCCTTCCTAAACTGGTGCCCTCCAGATGGTTTGGACTACAACTCCCATGACCCCCAGCCAGCATGGGCATCAGGTTAACAAAGCCACCTTAGCACCATGGACAAATTATGCAACAGATCACCATCATCTGGAAAGGCAAATGCTGACTGCAATTCTATACACACTTCCCTGGAAGTAAGCCCCATTAAACCATCTTATAGACATAGGGCTCATCCAGATGACTGCAAAATGTGTGACACGCGCGCTATGTGTGCTTATTATTTTTCGGTCATCCAAATGATGTCGCGTGTTGTCATACATTTTCACGGGTTAAATCCGCTCCTTCCAGTACCAGCAAAAATGTGATTTGCTGTTTGAAATCGGGAATTTCATTGGGGCATTTTTTTTCATTTGGAAACAGCGAACAAAAAGGCGAAAAGTGAGGACTATCAGCTGACAAACCAGATATGGAAACGGTGGATTATCCCGCTCCGTTTGGATAAGCCCATAGATAGACCAATGCACCTTACACTATGGGATCTTAAAGTGCTTTATGAAAATTTGCTTTAAATCTGTATACATTTAAAAAGCCCAGGGTTTTGTGTGTGTCCCCCCCAGTGCAGTGAAACATAAGTCAATTAGTGAATAGTTGAGTTTGTCAGATTTCCTGCAGCACAATAGGAAATCCTTTGTGGTGCTGAATGAGTGCATATGGTCTGCGTTTGCTTCATAAAGTAGATCTAATGAAATTTGACAATTGAGTCTGGCTTCCAAAGAGGATTTTAAAATGTGCTTGCATTTATGTGTGTTTGCATTTACAGTATGTCATGTTTTAGCCCCCAATGCAATTCAAAGTTCTCCTTTCCTGGACCTCATATAAAAAATAATAAAAATATTTGGAATGCAAGCCTTAGTTCGCTGGTCCAGACTCACTGCCCACTTAGTGAAGCTCCCTGTATTGAAATCCAGTCAGGAAGCACACAAGACAGGATGCCCAAGGTAGACAATCCACAATTGTTTGCTCCAACCACAGTCTACCTTGGGCATCCAAAGGTATTCTTCCTTTGGACATGGAAGTTCCATTTTCAACTATTATTTTATTTAGTTATAAAAGTATGTATATACCACCCTCTTACAAAACATAAGGGCAGTGTACAGCAACATAAAAAAAACATTGAGAAGCAATACAGAACAATCATTAAAATGACTGGCTACTCAAGAAATTTTTAGACAGCTACACAGGCCTGATGGCACAAAAAAGTCTTTAAGAGACATCTGCCAAATCTCTGGACCAAATTGGACCAGTGATACTACATGCCCGACTTCAAGGAGACCAGTCAGGCTTCTGTTAACACAAGAGATAACTACTATGATTGAATATTTTTTTTAAAGTATGCTTTTTTAAAAAGTCACCTATACTAGTGGACATCATAACATCTACAGTCCATCCAAGAGTAAAGATGGGGGAGAAATTCAATTTAGTTCACATTTCAAGCCAAATCTGTCAAAGTTCACTTTCTGAAACAATATGAGAAACGAAATACAGCCATCCTTCAAAATTTGCAGTTACCAGAATTTTGTAGTGTGGTTCTCCAATCTATATATCAGGGGGATATATATCAGGGGGAAATCTATATATCAGGGGGAAATGTGCATAAAAATGAATATATGAATGAAAGTAACATACCAAAATGCATTAAATGAGGAGAAATTGCTTGCAAAAATGTGTACATTAGTTAAAACTGCATACAGAATGTGTTTTGTTAGGAGAAATTCACACTAAAATACTGGAAAATTTTCATGAGGATTTTTAAAAAGAAAAATCCGCAAATTGCTGCAGAAATGTGGAGAACCAAATTTAAGGTAGGAAAAATGAGACACTGAGAGAACGGAAATTGACAAGTCTATCCATCCTTAAGAATCAGCATGGTGTACTTTAATCTTTCGGCAGGGTGGACTATCCAGGAAATACTTAATGGTTGAAGGGCAAGATATACATTGATCAAGTAGACAAATAAATAAAATAAATATAGGTTCCAAAGGGAAATCATAGCCTTTAGATGTAGTTATGGTTAATGGCTGCATGAAGACCATACATTTATAGCACACGCCCCTTGTAAAGAATCCTGGGAACTGTAGTTTGCCATACACAGCTACAGTTCCCAGCACCCTTAACAAACTACCATTCCCAAGATTCTTTGGCTGGGGATGTGCTTTAAATGTATGGGGTGTGTGCAGCTTTAAGATTATCCCTACACACACTGTCCCATTTTTATTCTGTTCCGCACTTTGCACTAGGAAGCCATGCTCTATTTAACCAAGAGAAGCAGCAGGTAGTTTGCTGCCTTTAGTAAGTATTATCTGCCTGGAGACAGAGGGCCTAACATCTGCCAAGCCCCCTACCCCCTTACAACATATGCCTTACAACATACAGCAGACTAGGGATACTGCATTTTTAACACAAGAGTCTGATTGGATTGAATTGCCAGAAGAAAATGCACTTAAGAAACTCTTTACATTTTTCATTCATACTTCAGTACACTGAATAAGTAATCAGTAATTGGCCTGATTTCCCCACCCACATAATGTGACAGAAATGCACCCACACAGATATTCTGGGGAAATAATGGGAAATGGGCAGCAGGAAATTGTTGCACGATCTGCCAGTGAAAATACAAAGCAAAGAAGCCGGTGCCATTTGCCCCTCCCCATTTACTTGTTTCTGTATTCATATGTTTAGTTTAGTGTATGTTTTTATGCCACCTGTCTATCAAAAGGCCTTCCAGGTGGATTACAAGATAAGAGCATAATAAACACAACATCTAATCATCATCATACAAGAATAAAAAGGAGAAAACAGCAGGGAGCCAGCCTCCAAAAGCAGTACCAAAATAATAATAATAATAAATAAATAAACCAGAGAAGACAACAAAAATCCTTTCTAAAGACCTGACAGGATAAAGTAGTCTTTTAAAAATGTCAGACTTCCTATAAGGTGGGGTCCTTGTGGATCTTGGTGAGGTAGGGGGAGCACAGTAGGTTTCATTAGGACATGGGTCGCCAACTTTTTTTGGACTACAGGGCACATTTTGAATTTTGAGAGTGTGCTGTGGGCATCAGTCACAAAATGGCTGCCATGAGGGTGTGGGAGAACACAACATGCTGCCATGGCATAACACAAAATTACAGTACAGCCACTGATTCTTCTTCCCCTCCCCCCAGTCTCAACAACCTCATAATTACCATAATTACTCATAATTGAGCCTGATTCAAGGTGCTGGTTTTAACCTATAAAGCTTGGGACCACAATATCTGATGGAACACCTCTTCCTACATGAACCCACCCATACACTATGCTCAACATCAAAGGTCCTCCTCCGTGTGTCTACTCTGACGGAAACTGAGAGGATGGCAACAAGGGAGAGGGCCTTTTCAGTGCTGGCCCCCAAATTATGGAATGGTCTCCGTGACGAGGTGTGCCTGATGCCAGCACTGTTATCTTTTCAGCGCCAGGTCAAGACTTTCCTCTTCTCCCAGGCATTTTTAACAGCATTTGAATAGTATGTTTTTAATTTTCCTATCGGTTTTTATGGGTTTTAATTTGGTATGATTTTAAATTTGTATACTTGTTTTTAATGTTTTTAATTGTTGTAAACCACCCAGAGAGCTTCGGCTATGAGGTGGTATATAAGTGCAACAAACAAACAAACAAACAAACAAACAAACAAACAAACAAACAAACAAACAAACAAACAAATACCATGTAAATTAATTGAAGTCTAGTTCAGTCCTGCCCTGCCCCCCGAATGCCCTGTTTTAGGGCATTCTGTTGGCTGCCACTTGGGATATTCGGCTGGCAGAAGCACAGGTCCATGCCAGTTGAAGTGATGCTGGCGTTACTCCACAGGCAGAGGTCATGATGGCTGGCAGGGTTAGGTGAAGAAGCGTATCTGTCCCATCCAGTCCACCCACCCCCAGTCTGGCACACCCTAAAACTAAAACTAAACAATGGCCCACAGACTGGAAGCATTCAATATATTTCCCAGTTCCAAAGAAAGGGGATCCCAGAGAATGCAGTAATTATTGAACTATTGCCTTAATATCCCATGCAAGTAAAGTAATGCTCAAGATTCTACAACAAAGGCTCTTACCATATATGGAGTGATAAATGCCAGACATCCAAGCTGGATTTAGAAAGGGAAGAGGCACCAGAGATCATATCGCAAACATACGTTGGATAATGGAACGGAGCAAGGAATTTCAGAAGAAAATCACCCTGTGCTTTATAGATTACAGCAAAGCCTTTGACTTTGTAGATCATGAAAAACTATGGAATGCTTTAAAAGCAATGGGGGTGCCACAGCATCTGATTGTCCTGATGCGCAACCTATACTCTGGACAAGAGGCTACTGTACTGGAGAAACCGATTGGTTCCCCATCGGAAAGGGTGTGAGATAGGGGTGTATTTTATCACCCTATTTGTTTAATCTGTATGCAGAACATATATGGAAATTGGGATTGGACCAAGATGAAGGAGGTGTGAAAATTGAAGAGAGAAATATCAATAATTTAAGATATGCAGATGATACCATACTACTAGCAGAAACCAGTAATGATTTAAAACGAATGCTGGTGAAAGTTAAAAAGGAAAGCAAAGGACTACAGCTGAACGTCAAGAAGACGTAAGTAATGACAACAGAAGATTCATGTAACTTTAAAGTTGACAATGAGGACATTGAACTTGTCAAAGATTATCAATACCTTGGCACAGTCATTAACCAAAATGGAGACAATAGTCAAGAAATCAGAAGAAGGCTAGGACTGGGGAGGGCAGCTGTGAGAGAACTAGAAAAGGTCCTCAATTGCAAAGATGTATCACTGAACACTAAATTCAGGATCATTCAGACCATGGTATTTTCAATCTCTATGTATGAATATGAAAGTTGTACAGTGAAAAAAGCAGATAAGAGAAAAATCATTTCGTTTGAAATGTGGTGCTGGAGGAGAGCTTTGCGCATACGATGGGCTGCGAAAAAGACAAATAATTGGGTGTTAGAACAAATTAAACCAGAACTGTCACTAGAAGCTACAATGATGAAACTGAGGTTGTCATACTTTGGACACATCATGAGAAGACATGATTCACTAGAAAAGACAATCATGCTGGGAAAAACCGAAGGGAGTAGCAAAAGAGGAAGGCCAAACAAGAGATGGATTGATTCCATCATGGAAGCCACAGACCTGAATTTACAAGATCTGAACAGGGTGGTTTATAACCAGGGCCGGTTCCATGAATGCAGAGGCCCTTCGGCATTAGCCTGCCCCGGGCCCCTCTGCTTCCCTTCCACGATTCCGCGGATCACAAGACGAGCTTCTGAACCGCCCGCCATCCCCCGCCATCCCCAGCGCTTCACCTACCTTTCTCTGCTGTTTGCGCAGGGTTGCCATCAATAAAGATGGCGGCCAAGGTTTCCGTAAGGGACTGAAGCCTTTGCTGCCATCTTGGTTGATGGCATGCAGCGCGCGCATTGCTGCCATTAACCAAGATGGCGGCCGAGGCTTCAGTCCCTTACGGAAACCTTGGCCGCCATCTTTATTGATGGCAACCCTACGCGAACAGCAGAGAAAGGTAGGTGAAGCGCAGGGGATGGTGGGCGGCTCGGAAGCTCGTGTTGTGATCTGCGGGATCATGGAAGGGGAGCGGAGGGCCCGTCAGGGCCCCCCCAGGGGCTCCTAGAGCTGCGGGGCCCTCGGGCCAGTGCCCCACCTGGCTGCCCTTTGGAACCAGCCCTGTTTATAACAGATGCTCTTGGAGGTCATTGATTCATAGGGTCGCCATAAATCAGAATCGACTTGAAGGCACATAACAACAACAACAAGCAATCAGCAGAAGGCACAAGAAGAGGCCCACAAAGCCCATGTGCTAGCTCCTCTGGGCAGAAGAAAAAATGGCTGAGGAAACCTTCAAGCAAGTATAGCATATAGAACATCAGTTCCTGTTCATGCCAGGAGTACAGTGCCTGAGTGGGGGACACAGTAGCCAGCAAATCACCTTGTCTTCTTTGATAGACAAAAGTGGGATACGCATCAATTTAAAAAATGACCAGTCAGTGTATAAACAAGTTCTGTATCAAGATGCATTGCTTGTCTGAAAAGAAAGGAAGACCTTTTCTTCCTATGGCATTCCATCTTAGGTACTTTTTTCAGCTTCGGGACCTGCTAAGTTTCAGCGTTATTAAAGGCCAAAAAGCAGTTAAGCTTTTATAAGTACATCTATCATATCGGTGAATTCTGACCCCACTTTATGTGCCTTAAATTTTCCCCAGCGCTTTCCAGGATAGGCAATTTGTTTCATTACGACAACAATGTCTCCGGATTTATTAGTTCACGGTGTGCGTGGCTTGACAGGTGCTTTTTATTTTACAGAAAAAGATGGATTTGCTTTGACAGATGACAAGAGCCTTTGGGAGAATGAACCATATCAACACTGCTAAAAGCCAGGCTCACCTCAGTATATACAAGGCATCATATACAGGCAATCTTATATAAAAATATAAGAAGATTTCTGCTGGATCAGGCCAGTGGCCCACCTAGTCCACCATTCTGTTCTCACCGTGGTCAACCAGATGCCTATGGGAAGCCCGCAAGCAGGACCTGAATGCAACCCTTGTGATTCCCAACCACTGGTGTTCAGAGGCATACTGTCTTTGACATTGGAGGTAGAATTTAGACATTGTGGTTAGTAGCCGCCGATAGATCCATGAGTTTGTCCAGTTTTCTTTTGAAGCTGAAGTTGGATTTACCATACCTCTTGCAGGAGTGAATTCCATAGCGTAACTATGCACTGTATGAAGGCGGACTTTCTTTTGTTTGTCCAGAATCTTCCAACCTGGAGCTTCGTTGAATGTCCACGAGTTCTAGTATTATAACAGAGGGAGAAAAACTTCTCCTGATCTACTTTCTTTACACCATGCATCATTTTATACACCTATATCATGTTCCCCACTTATTCACTCTTTTTTTCCAAACAAAAAAAGTCCCAAATGTAACCTTTTTTTTATATATGGGAGTTACTCATAGCCTTGACCATTTTTGGTTGCCTTTTCTGAACCTTTTCCAGCTCAACATTATTGTTTTGGAAGGCTGTTCTTAATGTACACTTAAAGCGAAGCTGAAATTAATTTTCTTCAAAAAGTTGTCTGTCAGATTCTTTGCCAGTTGTGGTGGCAAATGCTCTTCCACTGTCAGAATATCCAGTAAGTAGCAATTGAATATTTGACATTCAGCATCATCAGCTGACAACCAAAGGCAGTGCAACACTATATAGTTCAACATTTTACAGTATTTGACAGCTGGCATGCAGTTGCCATCAATATTTGAAAAACAAAACACCTGGCAACAGCTTTCAACAATATTTAATAACTGGCCCTGATATGTTTGTAGTTAACACAGACCTCACTTATATAGTATTTGATAGTATTTAACCGGTGGTATGTATTTGTAGTCAACAGTAGACAGTATCCAACATGCAGCAGTCAACAGTTGACAATATTTACATCTGACATGCAGCAGCAATCAGCATTTGAGAGCATCTGATGGAGAACCTGTGGCCCTCCAGATATTGTTGGGACTACAACACCCATCATCCATGATCATTGACCATGGTGGTTGAGGCTGATGTGAGTTGGAGTCCGATAACATTTTCCCATCCCTGTGTCAGACACATGTCTTGTATTAGAGTTTAGTGCATTTTATTTATTAAGCCAATCAAAACAGTTGCATCTTGAATTTTTGATGTCAGAATTCACTTTCAAAATTTGGATGCCAAATTCCTGTTAGCACTAGAGTTGGATGCTGGCAGAAAATGAATTGTAACAGGATCCCCATTGAAGGAGCACACTGAGACTCGTTTTCTTAAAGCCAGAGTCTCAGTGTGATTATATTTTAGGGTTGACAGGCCGCTCAAGGCCTGAGACTGATCCTGGATCTTTAGGAGAAGAGAAAGTCAGCCAAGTGCAGGTGTTCTTGCAACCCTGTAATGGGAAAAACCACAAGGTGGAATTCTCCCTTCCCCCTGCACAACTTTTAAAGATATAGAAGACCTCTTGGAGGCCGGCAACAAAAGGTCTTCTGTATCTTTAAAAGTTGTGCAGGGAGAAGGGAGAATTCCACCTTGTGGTTTTTCCCATTACAATGTTGCAAGAACACCTGCACTTGGCTGACTTTCTCTTCTAAAGGTACAGGATCAGTCTCAGGCCCTGAACCTGGCAACCCCAGTAGGAAGCATAGAGGTTCCCTCTCTATCTGCCCTTCCCCACGCAAACCCACCAACAAGCTGACTTGCACCCCAACACTTCCAATGTCAAATTTCAGTACCAATGAATTTACTGAGGGGGGGGGGAGAGAAATAAATGTTGTTTTAGCTCTTACTCAAAGCATTCACTGGATTCACCTGCAGGGTTCCTCCTTGGCAGCAAATGGCAATGCAGAGCATCGTTTTCTACTAGGAATTCTGGGACTTGTAGTCAAGTCCTATGTTCCCAGTGGGAAAACATGCTCTGTGTATTGATGGGAGCTTCCACCATTGCGTCCCCCTTCCTCATGATGACTTTTTTGCCCAAGGGAAGAAGGAGAGGGATCTAGCAAAACTGATGCCATATTCGGAATCAGCGACACAAAGTTACCCTAAAATCGATCAAACATCATTGGCAATAAAATTAGTGTTGACCAGTGTAATCAAGCCCTTTTGGAGTGAGCTGGAGTGCAAGTGCCCATCTGCTACCACTTCAGAGGCACATGTTACCAAATTCTTCCAAGCTACACAGGAAGTGGATTGGACTGTGAAAGACCAACCCAAATTGTGTTTGCATTTTGACAACTTTGTAGGGCAGTCCAATATCTCAGAGAGGAGTTCAGGTCTCCTGCTCCCCTGGTGCATTCACTATAGCTGCCCAATTTCCCTGCTTTTTAAAGTTTGATAGAAATATCTGTGGGCTATAGGTACGTTCTTAAACTGCAAGGTTGTTTTGCCTATTAGTGAATCTATAGATGTAGATTTTATAGATATAATCTCATCTGCTTTTGGATTCATTCATTTTATGAGTTCCCCTTTTATGATTTCCCCACCTTCCTGCATATGTTTGCACTTGTTACTTTTACTTTTCTTGGATTGCTTTATTACCTAAGGCTAACACATCAAATAAAAACAGGATAAGTGTTCATATTTATCTGAGATTTCCAAATGAAACAGATTCAATGCATTAATAACAGTGTGTTAGATGATTCATTTGGGTGATGCATTCAATTTGATATGTGTGCATTTTCTTGTCCATTGTTCATTGTGCAACAGATAACTTTTTGTGTTTTGCAAAAAGAAAACCAAAGAGACCTGCTGAGCACACTCACACAGTTAGCAGCAAGGCATTTTTTAAGTAATTGTTTTGTGCCAAATGGACACCCAATCCTAGCTTTTGGACACCCAATGGACACACAAATGGACACATAGAATTTAATCAATAAACTAAGGATACAAATTGAGATGAGAAGCCACTGAAACACTGAGTAGAGGTATGCAGCTTCAGTGAAATTGAATAGAAACAGTAGAGTGCATTACACAATAATTCTTAGGGTTATTATTACAAACTACCAGTCTTTCTGAAAAATCTTCTTAACAAAATCTCTCTCCTTGTGCACTGTGATGTCTGGTTCTCTGTATCTTCACTCTTTTCCTATAAGAATTCTGCAACAGCAGGGCATGGATCATAAGCAGCAATTTTTAATTTTAAGTTGCTTTTATATTCATGTATTTATTGGTGGGTGGGCAGGCTAGCTAGGCCAGTCACTTGTGCAAATGCATTTGCAAGGCTGTATTCGTTTCTTTTGCTGTTGTTTTGTTTAGTTTGAACCACTTTCGCCTCAGTCCAAATGTCAGGGCTTGTACATGCTGGAGAGGCTTCCACTTGCCAGTCATCTGAATGAAAAAAAATGGACACCCAGTAAGAATTCCTTTAAAAATACCCTGGTTAGAGTCGTACCTATAGTTTGGCCCAAAGGTTACTGAATGCACATAGGGAGGAGGAATGGGATTGTGAAGGTAGCTCACACAGCAGCCTATGCCTATTCAGTTGACTGTGGGAACCATAGTCCCCATTGGAACTGATGGGGCAGAAGGCAGGGAGACCAACAGTAGATGGAGCCACAGCCAATGGCAGGCAACTAATAATAGTTTTGTCCACATCCTCTTCCTCCCTGTTGAGTTCTACAAAGGCAACAAAGGAGAAGGAAGCTGACTGGCAGTACCCCCCCTCTGGACAGTCTGTAGGTAAAAAGGCAGGCAAGTGGGGGCTGGCTGAGCATAGACTGAAGTTGATGGGACAGTGCCCCATTTGCCCTAATAGATCACCCTCCATTGGTAGGAATAAAGTCTGTACATGTGTAGGCTCTGTGTGCATAACCAGCCTGCAAAAAGTGGAGCTTTTGACTGTGCAGACAAGCCTGTGCATGTGGATACATGTATGCTCTATTCCCACAGTTCTACTGAACATCTGGGAAGGGGCATAGCTCAGCAGCAGAGCATCTGCAGAAGGTCCCAGGCTCCATCCCTGGCATCACCAGGCAGGGCTGGGAGAGACCCCTGTCAGAAACCCTGGAGAGCATTGCCTGTCATTGTGGACAATGCTAAGCTAGATGGACCAATGGCCTGACTCAGTACAAGGCAGCTTCCTATATCTAGGTTGGCAGCTTCCTATATCTAGGTTGGTAGTCTCTCTCCGCCCATACCCCCTCCGCCTGTCAGTGCATCCTGTATCTTCAGATTTGGTGTCTGAAAAGTCTGTTTTTCCCAAGCAGAGTAAGCTGTGTACATTCAGAGCCATTATTGCTCCGAGTCATTCACTTTTGCTGAGCCTCTGCTGCCCCCATGTGATGATACAGGGTGTATAAAGGAATGTCCTCTATTCTAGGAATAGATCTGTTTCTAGTAGGAGAGGGTGCTGCAAGCTGTGTATATTCCTGTCCCATCATTCTCATGCCTATGCACCACCCAGGGTGGCTTACAGCAACTTTAAATCACAGTAGAATACAAAGAAATTTAAAAGTGCAAAGGATACAACAAGAACAATGCATCAAATATGCAGCATTAAAATCCTCTTAAAAGCCACAATGACAGAGATCACAAGTAAAAATAGTTGCACCAGTCTCTTTATTTATATGCCACATCTGTGCTCCAAGCGGTTCACCTGAGAAGCAGTCTAAATACAGTTTCACAACAATACAATAAAAATACATCACTATAAAGTAACCCTTAAAAAAAATCAACAATGAGCAGTTCATTTAACATACATCAATGTTTAAGTCAACATGAAGCTCACCAATGTATCCAATAGGACCTTCACAAATAATGCTTAGCAGACAAAAGCCTGCCAGAATAAAAGTGTATTTAAAACTAGTGAAAGGGCCGCCCATACTTCACTGGGCAAGGTATTCCACAATATTGGTGTAACCACTGAAAAGGCCCTGTATCTTGATCCCATCATTTCATGTTATGTGGGTCACAGAGAATCTTAGAAAACAGGCAGGATGGTATGGGAGGAGCCAGCCCCTCAGTTATCCTGAGCCTAAGCCATTTGCAACTTTAAAGGTAATCACCAACACTTTGAACTGTATCCAGAAGGAAATTGGCAGTCAGTATAGATGTTAGTGCCCACTAGCATCCTTGCTGCTGCATTCAGGACCAACTGTAAGCTTTCAAACACTCTTCAAAGGTACCCCTGCCCTTGTAGAGTGCATTGCAGCAATTGAGAGCCAGTGTGGTACAGCTGTTAGAGTGCTGGACTAGGACCTGGGAGAACAGGGTTCAAATCCCCGGTCAGCCATGAAGCTCACTGGGTGACCTTGGGCCAGTCACTCTCTCACAGCCTAACCTACCACACAGGGTTGTTGTGTTGATAAATTGGGAGGGGTGGATGGGCCATGTTTGTATACTACCTTGAACTCCTTGGAGGATGTAATAAAAAAATAAAAAAAATGGGCAATACCAATTTTGGACAACAGTCTTGGACAATGCTCATTTTGAAACTCCTAAGTGAGGGAGTGAGGAATTCTGCTGGCTCCAAACCCATCTCAATGCAATGCAATTCAAGACACTGACAGATAGCAAGAACTCATCTAGACATTTTATTTTAATAATGATATTTGGGGCTCATGCTGAATCTGCTAGCAAACAAAAGAGCCACTGCTTACATCTCATTGAAGTCATTCCGTTGAAGGCAATGCACAGGTCTGTAGCCCAAATCAGAATCTGTCAAGACTCAAGAATCCTTTCCCACTCTGATAAAGATGAGATTGATTTGACTGCCTTTGGGTGAGGTTGGATATGACTGTTATCTGTGTGAATGCAATTAACATATACTTTTTGTTATGTAAATAGCAGCCACAGGAACCCTAGGAACCACAGGGTGCGGAAAGGGAATGTTTTCTCTCTCTCTGTCACAGTCCTGACAAAAGCTGCCTGTCTAAATCTGCTTTATTTGCATTTCAAGGGGAGCTCGCATTGGTGCCAATGAAGCTTCCTTTTGAGATGCAAAGGTTGAATCTGGATGGGGTTGCGGTCCATCTAAAGGAGCAGGTATGTAGCTTGGGGGTGCTCCTGGATACACCTTTGTCATCAGAGGCCCAAGTGACATCTGGAGTAGGAGGGCTGTTTACCAACTTCATTTGGTACGCCAGCTACAGCCATATCTGAATCGGGAACACTTGGAAACTATAGTCCATGCACTGATAACCTCAAGACTGGATTACTGCAATGCACTTTATGTGGGGCTGCCCTTCAGCCTGGTCTAGAAGCTCCAGCTGGTGCAGAATGCTGCGGCTATACCGCTGGTTGGAGCAGAGAGCCAATAGCACATGACACTTCTGCTAAAACATCTGCACTGGCTGCCCATATGCTACCGGGCCAGGTTCAAAGCTCTTGTGTTGATATACAAAGCCCTGAACAACATGGGTCCAGGATTCCTTATGAGTCCTTATATCCCAGCTTGATCCCTGAGATTATCTGAAGGAACACTGTTACTTGTCCCCTTTGTTACAGAGGCCCAACTGGCCTCAACCGAAAGTTGGCCATTTAGTGTCCCCAACCCCATGCTGTGGAACACTCTTCCAGCAGAGATTCACTTTTGACTTTCAGGCATCTCTTGAAGAGAGTTTTATGCTGATGGGCCATTGCAGATGTTTAAATTAATCAGCGAGTCACTTTAATGATCATTTGTATTGTTTTCATGGATGATGATCATCATCTTGATTATGAAATGTATTACCCACCCTTCACCAGTGGGTCCCAGGGCGGATTACAACAGTTTAAAATTCAATATCACAAGCCTTTAAAATATATTACAATCACAGGAATAGGATGGGTCATGAAAGCACACATCTCAGGTATCCAAAGAGGTGCATTTCATAGTTATACACAGGGCCGGCACCAGGCATGCTGGGGCCCTTGGGCACCAGCTGCGGCACCTGCACGCACACATGCAAGCCCCACCAACCTACCTTCCCTTTGATGAATGCTGTCTGCACTGTGCGTGCATGCCTCCCATCAACCAAGATGGCGGCCGAGGCTTCGCTAAGGGGCTGATGCCTCCACGGCCATCTTGGTTGATGGCACACATGCGTCCTATGTGTGCACATCCTGCTATCGACCATGATGGAGGCAGGGTCATCAGCCCCATAGGGAAACCTTGGCTGCCATCTTGGTTGATAGCAGGCTTGCAGATGTAACGCAACCAGCATTTACATCAAGGGAGAGGTAGGTGGGGCATGCAGGTAGGCATCACAGGCCTGTGGGGCAGTAAGGGGGTGCCTGGGAGTTCCCTCTCATGATGATCCGCAGCAATGTTGGGAGCCGATAATGCCGCAGATTGTGGAAGGGAGCGCTACCCACCCACCCTAAGGCAGGGCCCTTCAGGGACCCCTTGGGACCCAGGGGCCCTCAGCCAGGGCCTGACCTGGCTACCCTCTGGTGCCAGCCCTGTTTGTACACCCCCCTGATATTTTATGATATGGTGGTATAGAAATACTATTATGCATTAATAAATAGCAGCTTCCGAGATATGATTTTTGCTGGGGCTATGGCAGGGAGAGAAAGAGTCATATTCTCCCTTTGTACACTCCATGATCCCAAGGCTGATCAGGTTTCCCATCAGTGGCTAGTTACATTGTATTCATGCAATTAACATCACATCTAGTTAGGCCTTTAGACTCAATAGCAACAGCCTCCAATCAGGCCCAACAAAAAGAAGCAGAGAGAGGGTTCTGTGATGTCAGGCTGGTAGTGAACATCTCTGCCCGGCAATTGTGTTTTGCATGATCTTTCCAGAGGATGAAGGGAAGAAGCACTAAAAGTCAAAGCTAATGTGACATGAGGTATGCAATTGCCTATTCTCCACCACACAATTGCTGCAGAGAGAACTATGTGTGTGTGCGTGAGTGCGCACGCTCGCAGGGCTGGTGCCAGAGGGTGGCCAGGTCGGGCCCTGGCTGAGGGCCCCTGAAGGGCTCCTTCTTAGGGTGGAAGGATAGCTCGCCCATTCTGCAATCTACAGCAGCGTCAGGTCCTGACCCTGCCATGGATTGAGGAGAGGGAGCTCCCAGGCATCCCCCCAATACAGACAGCGCAGATTTCAACAACCCTGCTTGCATGCCCCACCTACCGCTCCTGTCCCTGAGAATGCCGTGTGCGCTGTGCACACAAGCCTGCAATCAACTAAGATGGGGGCTTCCCTAAGGGGCTGATGCCCTTGCCAACATCTTGCCTGATGGCAGGCGTGCGCACGCAGAGCACACGGCATTCACATGACACAATGTGAGATGTGGTAGGTGGGACTCATGCCTGGCTCCATCCCTGTCTGTGTGTGTATGTGTTTGTGATGCAATGGCTTTGCAGCCTGCCTTCATATCTTTCAAAACTATGTGCATCTGTTGAAAAGAGGGAGGACACAAGCAAGAAGGAAGAAAACATTGTGAGATTTATTTATTTAGAAAGATTTCTTGACTGCTTAATCACAAAAAAATCTCTGAGCGATGTACACGATAACATTATTAATAAAAGATAGCAAAAATCCACTAAACAGTAAAAAAACACACCCCCAAATAAATACAAATTAATGATCAATAAACCACGAGATACAGTTTGTAAAACTTTTAAAACAAATATAGAAACAAAAATAGCTGTGTGGATAGGCTTGCTGAAATAAAAAAGTTTTCAGCAGGTGTCTAAAACAACAGCGAGGGCATCCACCTCAAGTCAATAGGCAGGGAGTTGCAAAGTATAGGCGCTGCCACCCTAAGTACAATAAGAATAATGAAAACCCATGATATGCAAAAGGTTCTGTATTGAACTCAGTACTAATAATATAAAGATACAAAATATGAAGAAGTCCAAAAGAAATAAAGTCTATAAAGTAGTATGAATTAAGTGGAGAATAAGTCCTTTTCTTGGAAGAGTGTTGGAAAGATACTCTTGCTTAATATTCTTTATCGGCCATAAACCATCTCCTAGAAGCAGCCTTGCACAGTAATTGTTACAGTGATTTAATATTTGCAGAACAAATCACCATATGGAAACAGCTGCATATATCAATCGCAAGACGAATTCTACACTTGCAAAAGAACTTCTTATCCCACCTGCCATGGACAGTAGATTTATAACAAGATCTGAGGAAGACATTTAGTCGAAACGGATTTATACCAGCTAGTGTGCCATTATTCATGATTAATTCATGACTATTTCCGTTGGACTTCTCCACATTTTGTATCTTTATATTATTGTTACAGAGTTCAATACAGAACCTTGTGCATATTGTGGGTCTTTATTACCCTTATTGTACTTCTACTCGGACGTGCACATGTTGTAGGTTTGTTCTTGCTGCCGCAATAAGGCCAATTCCATGCAATTCTGAGAATCGATTTGAGGTGGCTGGTCAATGCTACAAGGAGAGGCAGCCCCTGCTGGAGTTCTCTTTTTTAAAATAAATAAAGCAGGTGCTGCACCAAGCCCCCCCCCCACACCTCCAGCAATCAATGTTGGCAGCAGCAGCAGCAGTCAAAAGAAAAAAAGCCAATGTAGACTGTGGCTGCTTTCACACATGGGGCTAATAGTGCTAGTTTAGCGGATTAAAAAGGTAGAGCTTCTGTCCAGATTTTTAAAATCTCTTTCACACTGCAGTACCTCTTGCGATAAGGAACAGTACTTTTTCAGCTGATATAGCAGCATTTCGCGCAACTGTCTTTCACACAGCTTGTTTTCGTCCCTCACCCATGCACACTGTTCCCCACAGTGTAGGAGGTCTAAGATCTTGTCCCGTCACCATGCAAGCCCTCTCCCTTTAGGATCTGACTTTTAAAATTGTTTTAATTGTTTCAAGACAGGGGTGTGTGTGGGAAATGCTGCTGCTATCTGCGCCAATGCTGGAATATCGCTCCAATGTTCGTCAGGCAAAAAAGCCCCAAAACCTGGGGGACTAAAGGGCGGGAATGCACTGCATGCTGAGATGCCTAACACGTGAGCGGCAGCAGCTAGCGAAAAACTCCCGCGATCTTCTGGGTTCCCAGCCTTGCTAATGGATCATTTCTGGTATCATTTATTCAGAGCTTGGAAAAGTTACTTTTTTGAACTACAACTCCCATCAGCCCAGTCCAGTGGCCATGCTGGCTGGGGCTGATGGGAGTTGTAGTTCAAAAAAGTAACTTTTCCAAGCTCTGCATTTATTGCAGAAATTAGCGCTATACTTGCACTACATTCCACCAGAATTCTGGAGCGACCCGGTATGTTGTGTGAAAGCTCAAATATAATGCGCAAATTACCAGGTAAGAAATCGTCAGAATAACAGGATAAAGTGCAGTGTGAAAGCACCCTGTGACAAAATCACAATGCTTATTTCTGTCAACTCATGTTTAGGTTTGATTTGTTGTTGAGTGTGCTTGTCTGGAGCGTTTGCAAGGGAGGGTGGAGCGAGCGAGTGAAAGGTTTAAAAAGGGGCAAAGTGAGAGGACATGATTCACTAGAAAAGACAATAATGCTGGGAAAAACAGAAGGGAGTAGAAAAAGAGGAAGGCCAAAGAAGAGATGGATTGATTCCATAAAGGAAGCCACAGACCTGAACTTACAGGATCTGATAAGGGTGGTGCATAATAGATGCTCTTGGAGGTCGCTGATTCATAGGGTCGCCATAAGTTGTAATCGACTTGAAGGTACATAACAACAAAAAAGTTTTTTAGATAGATGGGGTTCAGGTCTTACTGTAGGTTGGTTTTAGTGTGGGTAGGTAGGCAGGTTAGTTTAGGACAATATTGTCTCTAACATCATTAACTGATTCTGTAAACATAATAACCTTCCTCTTTCAACAAGCCTTTTAAGTTGTGACCTTATCCTAGTCTGCGTCTGTGTTGGAATTGATTTTTAATATGTTTTTAAACCTTTTTTTTAAACAACAACAACACAATAACAATGTTTTTAACCTTTTTTAAAAAGATGTCTTGAAAGCTTTTTTAAATAAACATTTCTTTTTTGGTGATGTTTTGGAGTGTTTTTGGTGCTTTTGTTTGCTGCCCTGGGCTCCTGCTGGGAGGAAGGGAGGGATATAAACGACATTGGAGGCATTCAAGAGGCAGCTGGACAGCCACCTGTCAGGAATGTTTTGATTTGGATTCCTGGACTGAGCAGGGGGTTGGACTTGATGGCCTTATAGGCCTCTTCCAACTCTACTATTCTCTGAAATAATAAATAAATAAATAAATGTTCATTTTGTTTATTTATTTAAAAAATCCAAGTGCTTGCTTGGTCATTACTTTGCTACCAAACAAGGATCTAAACCTAGTAACTACAGCTAAACCCACAGACAGAAACTATATTTAACCCATTGGCCACTTCCAGGGAGGATGTGGGATTGCTGAGGCCTGTGGTGCAGTAACTGGCCAAGAGTTTGGTAACTGGCCAAAGCAGAGGCAGGTGTCTTTGAGGTCACCTGTCTCAGGCGTGAAGAAGCAGGGAGGGTTGTAGGCCCAGGACCCAGGATGCCACATAGAAACATCCAACTGGGATGGGTAGAGAGATTTAAATCTTTCTGCCCAGCCTAGTGCCCCAAACAGGATGCAAATTGCCCCTCCCAGTCCCTGCTTCATCATTTGATAAGCAGGGAGGGGATGATACCCTCCCCTTCTGCAGCTTATCTGCACAGGGCCTGTATGTGTCCTGTTGTATTTGTGATGTGTGTGTATTAGGGTTGCCAGGTTCAGGGCCTGAGACTGATCCTGTATCTTTAGGAGAAGAGAAAGTCAGCCAAGTGCAGGTGTTCTTGCAACACTGTAATGGGAAAAACCACAAGGTGGAATTCTCCCTTCCCCCTGCACAACTTTTATAGATACAGAAGACCTCTTGGAGGCCTAGTGTGTATGTGTGTGAGAGCATGGGGGGTACACTGCTTTTGGTAACCCTCCTCCACAGAAAAACATGGGAACCTGTCTTTACTGTAACATAGGAAAGCAGCTCTTATATGATGTTTTGACCCTTGGAACAGTGTACAACATCTGCTTGAGATTCTGTGGAGTACACATGTGTTTCAAACATAGCTTTTCCTTTAAAATACAAGAAATTGGAAGCCAAAACGTTTCCTACTTTCTGTC
The DNA here is from genome assembly GCF_030035675.1 of Rhineura floridana. Taxonomy (NCBI): domain Eukaryota; kingdom Metazoa; phylum Chordata; class Lepidosauria; order Squamata; family Rhineuridae; genus Rhineura; species Rhineura floridana. Next base: position 210,285,638 of record NC_084481.1, on the reverse strand, counting down.
ACTGTCCCATATACTTTTAAATGAAAACGTTCCCTTTAAACTTTTATGCATTCTTCCAAATAGATTTTGTACACAAGGTTTGCACTCAGGTATCCATACCCAAATGCAAGGGATGAGGGGGAAATTCAGGTTAAGTCCACATTTGCAGGCAAAGCTACCCAATTCACACTTTCCCAAACAATATATTAACCAAAATACAGCCATTCGTCAAAGATTGCACTTTTCCGAAATTTGAAATGAAATTTTCCAGCCACATAATGTGTCCGAAAGAGCACATACCAGGTGTGCATAACAATACATGCTGTATAATAGCATCCAAAAGGCATGTTATTAGAGAAGGTTTTGCAAAAATGTGCATTAGGAGAAATTAGCATAAAAACGCTGATGAATTTTCATGAGGACTTTTTTTCTTAATTGCAAACTGTTGTGGAAATGTGCAAAACTGAACTTAAGACTGGAAAAATGAGAAACTGAATGAAACCAAAATGGACAGATTCCTTCTCTGCCGAGCTTGGAAAAGTTACTTTTTTGAACTACAACTCCCATCAGCCCCAGCCAGCATGGCGCTGGCTGGGGCTGATAGGAGCTGTAGTTCAAAAAAGTAACTTTTCCAAGCTCTGCAGTACAGTATACCTTATGAGAAGCAGCCCTTAATAAAATGATAAACAGACTCTACCCCTAAAGATTTGCCAGGATTTTCTACCAAAATTTTAGGAAGTGTGCAAAGGAGCTGCACTAAAGCTGCACTACTAGCAGTTGAAGTAGCATCCGCCACCAGGATGATGGTCTCTCTCAGGCTTGCTTAAGGCTTGCATTTCTCTTCTTGTACCAAGAGGTGGCCCTCAGGTATAAGAAATGGTTGCATCTTCAGAATTAACAAGCTCAACTAAATTCGTTTTCCTTACATGGACAGCCCAATATATCAATATATTGATATATTAAGGAAGCAACAGCATCTTTCTCAAGAGGAGTGGTTATTAAAAAATCTGGCAAAGGGCAGATAATGTTGTCTTATCTTATGGAGTCTCTCCAAAGAAGTCCATGCATGGATGTTTTAAACACTAAATTTCTGTTAATACATCCTTCTTATCTGGGAATAAGTCCCACTGAAGCCAATGGAGCTTACTTCTGAGAAGACATGTACTGGATTGCGCTGTAAGGCTGTAATCCTAAACTCACTTACTTCCCTTATTTAGCCTCATTGAATTCAGTAGGACTTACATCTGAGTAGACAAGGTTAGGATTGCACTATAAGTAGTATTTCGAGAAAGCCCCGTGAAACCAGTGGATCTACTGTGAGTATGATTTAGGCTGCCACACCATACATTGAAAGCACTTCAAAAGCACATCCTCTCTCCCAAAGAATCCTGGGAAGTGTAGTTTGTTAAAGAGTCTGGAAATAGAAGCTCTGTGAAGAATAAGCTACAGTTCCCAGATTCTTTTTTGAGGGGGGTGGGTGGATGTGTTTTCGATGTGCTTTAAATGTATGGATACAAGCTTATGTATCTTTGGTTTTGATATAATAAGTGGCGATGCAGCAGTTCTGTTTATGTGTTATTAACTATTTTTTAAAATTTGACCACAATAAAAATATTAAATAAAACCGTTAATGTAATATGTTATTTACAAGGTATTAACATGGTTAATATGTTAATATTCCATATGTTAATAATGGCACATGTAATAGATAATTTTAACTAGTTCTATTGGGAGAGAACCACTTGTAGTTCTGTTATTTTTATTCTGCCCTTCATGGTTAGTATGCAACCAAAGCCAAGATTCTTTGAAAGTGAAACCACACTCTGTAGATGTCAGTGTGGTGTAGTACTTTGAGTGTTGGACTACCATAAAGTAGTGCATTAAGTGCACTGGGTGACTTTGGGCCAGTCACTGTCTCTAAGCCTAACCTACCTCACAGGGTTGTTGCAAGGATAAAATAGGGAGGGAAGAACCATGTGTACCATCTTGAGCTCTGTTGAGGAAAGGTGGTGTATAAATGCAAGAAATAAAATAAATAAAATCCTTCTGCCACATGGGAGGAGGAGGTGCTTTTAATATGAATACTGTATTGTGATGTTAGAAGAAACTGTGATTTATTAAATATTTTAAATAAAAACAAAATAAAATAAGTCCTCATGAAAATTCATTAGCATTTTAGTGTGAATTTCTCCCAACATACACATTTTTGTATGCAATTTTGCCTAATGCAATGCATTTTATGTTATTTTCACCAATGAATACATGTTTATATACACTTTGCCCTAGTATATACATTTTTGTACACATTACTTGGCTGAAGAACGTCACTGCAAAAATCTGGAGAAATGTGAATATCGAACTATGGCTGTATTTTGGTTTGCATATTGTTTTGGAAAGTGTGAATTAAGGAGGTTCATTTTTAAATGCAAACTGAATCAGATGTCTTCTCCCTTCCTGCTTGAGACTCATGCTTTTCTTGGGCTTGTAGAAGCTCATCCCTGTAGAGCAGTGGTTCCCAACCTGCGGGCCGTGATCCCCGGGGGGGGCACAAAGTAATCCAGAGGGGGCCACAAACAGTAAAGCAATACTTTTTAAAAAAATTCTTCAGTCCCTGGATGCCATCTGCTTCTCACTGCTGCTGCAGACAACACCGCCCCCTTGCTACAAACGAGAGGGGAAGACATTTGCTGAAGCGCCAGAGGGTCTTTCAGGCATGCTGAGGGCAGGCATCTGCCTATACAACATGTGGCAGACATCAAAGGAGGCTGAGGGTGGAGCTACCAGGAAGAAGAGGGGATTACTATTGCTGACCCACGTCTCCTCACACTTCCACCCCTGATGACGCCCTTGCTCAGAACGAGAGGAGAGGGCTTTTTGTGAAGCAAAAAGAAGCACGGCCACAAGGAAAAGCTGCTTTCCCCCTTCCTTCATGGCAGCTGTACTGCCTGCCTTTCTTGGCTCCTGCTTTGCTGCCACCTCTTTTAAAAATTATTATTTGTGAGGCTGCCCAGATCTCGCCTTCAGCCCGGACGGTACCAAAGACAGGAAGCTCAGGACTTGCTTGCTCCCCATCTCTGAGGCTAAGTGTGTGTGCCAGCATTCCCCTTTTCTTCCACCTACACTCCAGCCCTGCAAACTCACTCTCCAAGATGTTGCGGCAGTTGAGGGCTTTCCCACTCCCACGTGCCCAAAATGCATGCACACCTACAGATACTTGCAGGAGGGGCAGGTGTGTCTGTGTGTGCGTGTGCACTCATCTGTCTTCCGCTGCACTTTCATTCCCCAAGTGCACGCTAACCAAGTCATCAGCTGTGATGATCACCCCAAGGTCTAAAAGCACTAACCCCCTCAATCTATCCACCCTTTTTGACTTGCCCACCACTGCCACATTGCTGCTTCTTACTATGTTTTTTAAATAAAGCTCAGCAGGTTAGCTGAAGCTGGGGTCCACACACTGCAGCTGAAATGTATTTATTTATTTATTTTGTTGCATTTATACGCCACCTTTCCTCCAAGTTCCCCCCCTTCCCATTTTATCCTTACACGAACACTGAGAAAGGTCAGGCTGAGAGACTCTGTTGGGTCCAAGGTCACATAGTGGGCTTCATGGTTAGGTGGGGATTTGAACCTGGATCTTAGTCCAACACTGTCACCCACTGGTGCTGGGAGACAGGACTGTACATCTTCAGACTGTGTGTGTGGAAAATACCAATTTGATTGGACCTTTGCATTAAGAAAAGAAAGCAACACCTCCCTGTCTGCAGTGAGCAGATATTTGGAGATGTGATTTTGTCACGCACCATGTTTTCAATTAACAGAGACTAACTATAGCACAGTGGGGAGGAGGGCCTTGCTGGGAGTCCAGAGTCTGTGAGTTCAAATCCCCGCTCATGTCTCCTGGGTGTCAAGGGCCAGCTAAAGATCACCCCCACAGTGAGTGGCTAAGGGGTTACGTGCCCTGCCACCTGGGCAGTCGTGGCCAAGCTGCATAGTCCCCAGGAGCCCGTTGCCCCCCAGCTGGCAGTTGCGGACAAGGAAGGGGCTGGCTTGTGCAGCTGTGGCAAGCTGAGCAGGCCCTAGCCAGCTGGGGAGGACTAGCCTCAGAGGGAGGCAATGGTAAACCCCCGCTGAATACCGCTTACCATGAAATCCCTATTCATAGGGTAGCCATAAGTCAGGATCGAGTTGAAGGCAGTCCATTTCCATTTTCAAAATTACAATTAGCATGAGGGGGTGTCACAAATTTTTTTGAGCTTGCAAAGTCCCATACTCATGAAGGTTGGGAACCACTGCTGTAGAGCTTACCTCTTTCCTTGCTTTCCGTGATCTCAAATTATCAGATGCCTCAGCAGGTATTTACATTTTTCAAAAATGAGCACCTCAAATGCAAAGTGTCTAGATTCATCCTCACACAGCACAGCTTGTGCTGCTACTTGGCTGATGCCCTTCTGTGATGTGAAAAATGCTAAACTATGGAGCAGTGTATGGTGGGATTCAGAAATGTATTCACACACTTCTCAACTCATTCAGACTCTTTGTGCAGATGTGCCCTGAAACAGCTTCCATCTCCCTTTCAGAATACCCGTAGATGAAAGTTGCTGGCTTTAGGTGATTTGCCTAATTCTGTTTCCCTCAACATTCATGGGGGAAAAAAATGCTTCTAACCCCTATGATCTATCAGAGCAAGATGTGCCAAAGCACAAAAAGCATATGAATGAACAATCATGCCCTGCTGTGTCCAGGGGTGTAGTCATCCAGGGGCTTGGGGGGGGTCGTCGCTTTACTTTTTTAGGAGCAGGGCCCCAGCAGAGTCCCTATATCTCCAGCATGGTATGAGCCAATCAGCATGAAAGGGGAGTGTGTTAGCCACTGAGAAGGGTATTCTAACATGCTTCTTTATGCTTTCCTACTGATTGGAACCAATCAGAGTGAAAGGGGGTGAGTCAGCCACTGAGAAGACTCTTCTTGGTAGCTAACACTCCCCTTTCATGCTTATTGGCTCCTAGGAGTGTCTGTTGTTGTCGGAAAAGGCATTAATAAGGATCTCATTCTCAACTCCACAGCAAAAAAAGAGGGAAGGGGGCATGGATATGACTAACATGAAGGGACCTTGCACTTCTGAATTTGCCACTGAGCTACTGGCTGTGTCTATGCCATGATGCTTGGATATTTGGGTTGGTTGGCAAAGTTTTAGCAGCTGCTGAATATTTGATCTTGCTGTTTGCAGAGGTCTGGTGTTGCAAATTAGCCAGTGACCACTGCCTTCTCCTAGATGTAGCTATTTGCTCTGCAGATCAGAGGAGCAGGCAGATAGCAATATACAAATAACTGAATGCTAGCAGAGTATCTGTCTTTATTCAGGCAGCTGACTGCAAGGAATCTTTGGGCTGGCCAGGAAAATTGAATTAGATTTGAGTACCCCATGCTGAGAGTGAAAAAAGGGGGTGCATCCAGGCCATTACTCACAGATATCAAGCTTTCAAAAAAGGATAAACTGGCAGATCACAACTTCTGCAAAGGAATTCAAAGAACTGTAGGGAGTTCCCATGGCAGATTCTTCTGCTATGTTGGGCTCCTTGAGATGACTTAATTATCGAACATTCATTCTGATTTGCTAGCACAAAGCTTACACAAAGTTTAGATTATATTCAGTCTTTACTGAGCATTGGTTCTGATTGTTAAAGTGCATTAGTTGCACCAGGCTGGCAGAGCACTTTAATCCACTTTAAACTGGGAAATCTAAATTTCCTGGTATGTGCTTGAATCCTTTTCAAAAAATACTGACAGTCTGGAGGTGTCCAAAGTTGCAAGTTGCAACCTGAGAGGCAAAGGAGGAACTACTGTATCAGATAAAGGAGGTAATGTTTGATTACATGGACTTGCAACTTCCATTTCTTGGTGCCTGTGATGGTTCCTGTCCCCTTCCCCATGGGACTAGCATTGATCAGTGCAAGAGTCAGCTTAAATGATATCTAGCTTGTTGGCATCTAGCATGGTAGAATTCTCAGAGTTACCCGGGAAGAGGGATTGATTGTTAAACCACTTTGAGCATTATAGCTCTGTGAGGGGAATAGGAGTATCCTAACAATTCTCAGCACCCTTAACAAACTGCAGTTCCAAGCTATGACTCTTTAAAGTAGTATAATTCTGCATTAAATGTATAGTACAAATGGGGCCGTTGTGTGTGTGTGAAGGTAGGACTGGAATCATCATGCAAACCCAGCAATGCTGGCTCCAAACCCCTGTGATTAAAGCTACCCCTTTTCCCCCAGGTTGCAACTATGTTGCTGGGGAACCATCCATGTGGAAGCTCCCCACGATTCATTTAATTTAATTTAATTTACACAAATTCATGGAGGATAAGGCTATCGATGGCTACTAACACTGATGGACATATTCTACCTTCACTGTCAAAGACAGTATGACTTTGAATACCAATTCACTAATAGGCAAAAAACCCTTGCAGTTTAAGAACATATCTATAGCCAACAGATATTTCTATCAAACTTTAAAAAGCAGGGAAATTGCGCAGTTAGAGTGAATGCACCAGGGGAGCAAGAGACCTGACCTCCTTTCTGAAATATTGCACTGCCCTATCCATTTGTCAAAATGCAAACACAATTTGGGTTGATCTTTCACAGTCCAATTCACTTCCCGTGTAGCTTGGAAGAATTTGGTAACATGTGCCTCTGAGCATATGGTGAGTGGCGGCAACACCTGCAATCAGCCCAAATAACAGAAACAAGACATGTGCAGTCCTGATCATGTTTTAGCAGGGAGGAAGCAACAATATTAAGGCAGTCGATATAGTTCAGATAGTCACTTTAAATATGTTTGATTTACTTTGCAATTTTAGTGAAGTTTCCTATAGGAAATCATTTTCTTTTTTTCTATTTCTGTGAATATGTGAAGTACAGCCACACTAAAAAAATCTCCAAAAACAATTGTGGAATAATGGCACTGACTTTTCTGCAGAATAGTTTCCAGTGGACATGAGGAGTGTCTCAATTTGCACAAGATAAAACAGTGGGAGGTGAAATATATTCTAGCAAATTTCTCGGTGTGCTCTATGTTTTTAGTTGACCATGCCCACCCTGCCTTAAGTGGAGTGGTTTAAGGATAGCAGGCTGAAAACATGCATCTTAGGCAGGCCAAGTTTGTTTTTTTCCAACAGCTAGGTTCATTAAGTAGTAACATATTGTAATCAGTCTAATTTTATATCAAAGTGCAGTTTCAGATTCAACTGTTAATTTACCCAAAATAGAAATAGAATATAACCTCCAGTTTGAAATACAAAACGCTGTCTTCATCATCACATGACAATGACCAATGAAAAGGCTTTGAAATTTAATAAAAACAAATTTGACACAGATTTCTAGGAGGAATAATGAAATAATGAGAGAAATATAATTTTCTAGGTTACATTATCTGTAGAAACAGTAGTAGCACAGGAAAGAAGCATAGTAAGAAGAACACCAACAAACGTACAGAAATGTAATTCTCCATCTTTGGAGATGCAATCCTGATCGCAGGTTTTGAAACAGAAATAGAATATAGCCTCCAGTTTGAAATACTAAAGGCTGTCTCCCCCATCATATGGCATTGGCCATTTAAAAGGCTTTGAAATTTAATAAAAATAAATTTGACACAGATTTCTAGGATGAATAATGAGAGAAATAAAATTTTCTAGGTTAGATTCTCTGTAGAAACAGTAGTAACAGGAAAGAAGCAAAGTAAGAAGAACACCAACAAACATAACAGAAATGTAATTCTCCATCTTTGGTTTATCAGCACTCACCATATGCTCAGAGGCATATGTTACCAAATTCTTTCAAGCTACACAGGAAGTGGATTGGACTGTGAAAGACCAACCAAAATTGTGTTTGCGTTTTGACAAATTTGTAGGGCAGTACAATATCTCAGAGAGGAGGTCAGGTTTCCTGCTCCCCTGGTGCATTCACTGTCGCTGCCCAGTTACCTACTTTTAAAAGTTTGATAGAAATATCTGTTGGCTATAGATACATTCTTAAACCGCAAGGTGTTTTTTTTTTTTTTACCTATTAGTGAATTTCTCTGCTTTTTAATCTGGGAAGTAAGAAATGGGATCCAGTGCAAATTGGCTGAGAATGGATTAATCATTTGCATGCTTATTGATTTCAGTGGTATTTACTGCTGTGCAATCATGCTGAGGATAGGTGAAACTGACCACAGGGGAGGAGGAGAAAGGGGAGGAGGACAGAGGGAGGGCTGGAGTGGGCAGGGGATGAGGAAGAAGAAGGGGAGGAGAGGAAGAAAGGAGGAGGATGGGAGAGGAGAATGTTAGGGGAGGGGAGGGGAGGTGGAGGGGGAAGGCAAGTATGATCATTTGCATGCTTTCTGAGTTCAGTGGGATTTACTGCTGTGCAATCATAGGATAGATGAAACTGAACACAGGGGAGGAGGCGAAGGGAGAGGGAGGGAGGAGGGGAATGGAAGGGCAGGTGGTGAGGGGGCAGGAGGGGGTAAGGAAGGGGGAGTGGAAGGGATAGGAGGGAAGAGGAAGGTAGGATAGGTTTGATCATTTGCATGCTTATTGAGTTCAATGAAATTTACTCCTGTGCAGTCATGCAGGAGATTGGGTGGGTGGGTACTGAGCAGAGGGAAAGCCCCTTTCCTTTCCAAAAGGAAAATATGGTTAACAGTATCATATGGAAAGAGGAATTGTATGAGTGTTGGGTCTCCTCCAACTATATTATTTTATGGGTTGTATTCAATATAGCACTAAAGCGAATGTTCCATCAGTGGAAGGATTTCTCTTTCCACAATGGAATGTTCTCCCCCACTCCCCCCCACGCACCCCCTAAGCCTGTTTTGAGGTTTTCTGCAACCCTCAGGAGCAGATTTGGGAATGGGGCAGGGCATGCATGGGGGAGGAGGGGGGAAGGTCCCCTTGCACAAGCACAAGTCCCTCCATTTGCGCTTTTAGTTGAGCACCTTTTCTTCTCTGAAGCTCACTGAGAATGACTAGGGAACATAACAGGCACCAGCTGCCAAAGAAGCACCACCACTCCTGCTGACAAGGGGATAGCTGTTCCCTCTCCCATGAAGCAGACAGTGGTAGAAAGGGGGGTTAATTGTTCTCCAGTTCAGTACCAGACTGCATAAGGCAGAAAATGCAAAATCGCCACGAAGGCGAACAATCCTTTTGCAGAAACGTTTGAGCAGGAGTGAAACAAGCCTGCGTTATATCACCTTTCGTGTTTGGGATTGTAGATTGGATAATGAGGAAATGCTCCAAAAAGTGAGCATTGAAAGAGCCCAGATAGATGCCAAATGCATAGGAGATGTTTATTTTTGCCAGGCACACTGCACAGCTGAGACAATTAAGCTTGCAGAAATTGCTTGTCCATTACGACTTGAAATCAATAGGAATAAGACTGGCGTGCTTGAGAATACAGGCATCTTATTAGAAAGTGAGAAATTGAAGGAGGAAAACAATTTCACCTACTTGGGAAAGCTCCATGTTAGCTGGTGGAGGTTTAACAAAAGAAGGCGTTATTAGAATGCAAAGGAGGTGGTGCGTGGAATCTGAATCTGAAGCTTTTCACAAGCTGTACAATATGTGGGAATTAAAGCTATTCAGTCTAGATCAAAGCTGAGAATTCTCAACTCTAGTATAACTCCCACTCTTGTAGATGAAAGTAGGAGGCTATCAAAGGAAATAAATGGGAGGTTTGAAAGCAAATTGTATACAAAAATGTTTTTGGTTAGTAAATAGAACGACCTCCAAAAATGTTGGCAATTATTTAAAGCCAAGGCTTTGTCCTTGGGGGAGGGGGAACTCTCTGAGGGAGAAGGCTGGCAGGTAATGGACTCTGTCATTGACTAAAACACAAATGTGGTGTAGTGAACATAAGAACATTAGAAGAGCCTGCTGGATCAGGCCAGTGGCCCATCTAGTCCAGCATCCTGTTCTCACAGTGGCCAACCAGGTGCCTGGGGGAAGCCCGCAAGCAGGCCCCAAGTGCAAGAACACTCTCCCCTCCTGAGGCTTCCGGCAACTGGTTTTCAGAAGCATGCTGCCTCTGACTAGGGTGGCAGAGAACAGCCATCATGGCTAGTAGCCATTGATAGCCCTGTCCTCCATGAATTTGTCTCACCTTCTTTTAAAGCCATCCAAGCTGGTGGCCATTACTGCATCTTGTGGGAGCAAATTCCATAGTTTAACTATGCGCTGAGTAAAGAAGTACTTCCTTCTGTCTATCCTGAATCTTTCAACATTCAGCTTCTTTGAATGTCCACGAGTTCTAGTATTATGAGAGAGGGAGAAAAACTTTTCTCTATCCACTTTCTCAATGCCATGCATAGTTTTATACACTTCTATCATGTCTCCTCTGACCCGCTTTTTCTCTAAACTAAAAAGCCCCAAATGCTGCAACCTTTCCTCGTAAGGGAGTCGCTCCATCCCCTTGATCATTCTGGTTGCCCTCTTCTGAACCTTTTCCAACTCTATAATATCCTTTTTGAGATGAGGCGACCAGAACTGTACACAGTATTCCAAATGCGGCCGCACCATAGATTTATACAACGGCATTATGATATCGGCTGTTTTATTTTCAATACCTTTCCTAATTATCGCTAGCATGGAATTTGCCTTTTTCACAGCTGCCGCACACTGGGTCAACATTTTCATTGTGCTGTCCACTACAACCCCGAGGTCTCTCTCCTGGTCGGTCACCGCCAGTGCAGACCCCATGAGCGTATATGTGAAATTAAGATTTTTTGCTCCAATATGCATAATTTTACACTTGTTTATGTTGAATTGCATTTGCCATTTTTCCGCCCATTCACTCAGTTTGGAGAGGTCTTTTTGGAGATCTTCACACTCCCTTTTTGTTTTAACAACCCTGAACAATTTAGTATCATCAGCAAACTTGGCCACTTCACTACTCACTCCTAAATCTAGGTCGTTAATGAACAAATTGAAAAGTACAGGTCCCAATACCGATTCTTGAGAGACTCCACTTCCTACAGCCCTCCACTGGGAGAACTGTCCATTTATTCCTACTCTCTGCTTTCTGCTTCTTAACCAATTCCTTATCCACAAGAGGACCTCTCCTCTTATTCCATGACTGCTAAGCTTCCTCAGAAGTCTTTGGTGAGGTACCTCGTCAAATGCTTTTTGAAAGTCTAAGTACACTATGTCCACTGGATCACCTCTATCTATATGCCTGTTGACACTCTCAAAGAATTCTAATAGATTCTGCTGGCTCTGCTTCAGCAAGGCTTGTTCTTCTATGTGCTTAATTAATCTAGCTTTAATAATACTTTCTACCAGTTTTCCAGGGACAGAAGTTAAGCTAACTGGCCTGTAATTTCCGGGATCCCCCCGGATCCCTTTTTGAAGATTGGCGTTACATTTGCCACTTTCCAGTCCTCAGGCATGGAGGAGGACCCAAGGGACAAGTTACATATTTTAGTTAGCAGATCAGCAATTTCACATTTGAGTTCTTTGAGAACTCTTGGGTGGATGCCATCCGGGCCTGGTAATTTGTCAGTTTTTATATTGTCCATTAAGCCTAGAACGTCCTCTCTCGTTACCACTATTTGTCCCAGTTCCTCAGAATCCCTTCCTGCAAATGTTAGTTCAGGTTCAGGGATCTGCCCTATATCTTCCACTGTGAAGACAGATGCAAAGAATTCATTTAGCTTCTCTGTAATCTCCTTATCGTTCTTTAGTACACCTTTGACTCCCTTATCATCCAAGGGTCCAATCGCCTCCCTAGATGGTCTCCTGCTTTGAATGTATTTATAGAATTTTTTGTTGTTGGTTTTTATGTTCTTAGCAATGTGCTCCTCAAATTCCTTTTTGCATCCCTTATTGTCTTCTTGCATTTCTTTTGCCAGAGTTTGTGTTCCTTTTTATTTTCTTCATTTGGACAAGACTTCCATTTTCTGAAGGGAAACTTTTTGCCTCTAAGAGCTTCCTTGACTTTGCTCATTAACCATGCTGGCATCTTCTTGGCCCTGGCGGTACCTTTTCTGATCTGCGGTATGCACTCCAGTTGAGCTTCTAATACAGTGTTTTTAAACAACTTCCAAGCATTTTTGAGTGACCCTCTGGACTTTGTTTTTCAGCTTTCCTTTTACCAATCCCCTCATTTTTGTGAAGTTTCCTCTTTTGAAGTCAAACGTGACCGTGTTGGATTTTCTTGGCAATTGGCCATTTACATGTATGTTTAATTTAATAGTACTATGGTCTCTGCTCCCAATCGGTTCAACAACACTTACATCTCGCACCAGGTCCCAGTCCCCACTGAGGATTAAGTTCAGGGTTGCCATTGCTCTGGTTGGTTCCATGACCAACTGGTCTAGGGCATAGTCATTTAGAATATCTAGAAATTTTGCTTCTTTGTCATGACTGGAACACATATGCGGCCAGTCTATGTCCGGGTAGTTGAAGTCACCCATTACTACCACATTTCCTAGTTTGGATTCTTTCTCAATTTCATATCTCATCTCAAGGTCTCCCTGAGCATTTTGATCAGGGGGACGGTAGATCATTCCCAGTATTAAATCCCTCCTGGGGCATGGTATCACCACCCACAACGATTCTGTGGAGGAGTCCGCCTCTTTTGGGGTTTCGAGCTTGCTGGATTCAATGCCTTCTTTCACGTATAGAGCGACTCCACCACCAATACGTCCTTCCCTGTCCTTCCGATATAGTTTATATCCAGGGATAACCGTATCCCACTGGTTTTCTCCATTCCACCAGGTCTCCGTTATGCTCACTATATCAATGCTCTTCTCTAAGACCAAGCACTCCAGTTCTCCCATCTTGGTTCGGAGGCTCCTAGCATTAGCGTACAGGCACTTGTAAGCAGTGTCTTTCTTCAAGTGTCTTTGGCACTTGTGGTTTGGCCTGTGGTAATTTTGCCCTTCTGAATTTATATCCTGTGCCCCTGCTCTCACAATGCCTACTTCTAGGCCTACCCCTTTTAAAATTTCATCATTTCTTTGGTCTTTATCCCAGGCGGGAGGTTTATTCCGAACAGGACCTTCCTCAGCTCCTGTCGGGTTTCCCCCCTCAGTCAGTTTAAAAGCTGCTCTGCCACCTTTTTAATTTTAAGTGCCAGCAGTCTGGTTCCATGCTGGTTCAAGTGGAGCCCCTCCCTTTTGTACAGGCCCGGCTTGTCCCAAAATGTCCCCCCAGTGCCTAACAAATCCAAACACCTCCTGCCGACACCATTGTCTCATTCACGCTTTGAGACTGCAAAGCTGTGCCTGTCCGGCTGGTCCTGCGCGTGGAACTGGTAGCATTTCAGAGAAAGCCACCTTGGAGGTCCTGGCTTTCAGCATCCTACCTAGCAACCTAAATTTTGCTTCCAGGACTTCACGGCTGCATTTACCCATGTCATTGGTGCCAACGTGCACCACGACCACTGACTTCTCCCCAGCACTATCTACCAAACTTTCTAAATGACAGGCGATATCTGCAACCTTCGCACCAGGCAGGCAAATCACCTTGCAGTCTGCACGCCCATCACACACCCCACTGTCTATGTTCCTAATGATCGAATCGCCCACTACAAGGATCCCTCCACCCCCCAGAGATATATCCTCGGCACGAGAGGATAGCTGCTCATCCCCCAAGGAATGGGCCCCTTCTAAGGGATCGTTTCCCTCTTCCTCAGCTGGATGCTCTCCTTCCCCAAGACCATCATTCTCCATGATAGCAGGAGAGCTATCATCCTTGGAGTGGAACACAGCTATAACGTCCCTGAAGGCCTCCTCACACACCTCTCTGCCTCTCTCAGCTTTTCCAGGTCCGCCACCTTGGCCTCAAGGAATTGAAGTCGTTCCCGGAGAGCCAGGAGCTCATTGCACCAAGAGCACACCCACAACTTCTGTCCAACAGGCAGATAGTCGTACATGCTGCAGGCAGTGCAAAACTCTGGAAAGCCCCCACACCCCTGCTGGCTTCTTACCTGCATAGTTTTGTTTAAGGTTTATTACATTAATGGGTTGGGAACTGCGGTTTAGTTGAGGTCAGGGAACAGACAGGTAGAGTGGGGGCCCCTGGCCTCCTCGCCCTGCTGCCGAACTCACTCTGCTGCTTAACTGGCCTTGACGCTTTGTCAGCTGGGGCCTTGACGCTTCGTCAGCTGGGGGCTCCCTCTAGCTCGTGGAGCGGGGGGGCTGTTTAAGGACTTTGACTAGTGGTACTAAGAAAGGTTAACTAGCTTTTACTCTATTTTTATTTTATTTGCTGACAACAACCACTTTTATCAGTGCAAGTTCCCCTGTAGCTTTAAGTGGTGCCTTGCACTCTGGCCTGGACAAACTAGCCTAGCTTTTGGCTGCTTTTAATCTAAGCAAGGGGGTGTGATTTCCGGGTGAGTCTTTTTTTGTTTTCCCACCTAGAACAGCCTGACCTTTCTTTAACCTAGGGAAACAGAGCTTGTGGTTGTGTTTAAGGAAGGCTAAAGCTGCCCTTCAAAGACTGAGCTGACTCTCTCCCTGTATGTATTGGTGGGGTTTCCTTTTTTCCCTTCTCTCCGACTGGAATTTAGCCTTGTTTACAGTGTCCCCTGAAGCTTTCCTGCTAGGGTGGTGTTAAAAACTAGCTTTCTATAGGCTTCCTACCCCTAGGATCTGTCTCTTAAGATATAGGTTCTTTCAGGATTTGGCTCCAAGCTCAGGGTGACCCTAGGCTGCCCTTATTACTTATTACTCTGAGCTGTTTTAATTCAATTAAATAATAAAATAAATGGGTGCTACTTACCCTCTTCTTGCTCTGCTGCTTAGCTCGCCTTGATGCTTTGTCAGCTGCGGCCTTGACGCTTTGTCAGCTGGGGGCTCCCTCTAGCTCGTGGAGCAGTGGTTAGAGTGTTGGACTGTGACCTGGAAGACCAGGGTTCAAATTCCCACTCAGACATGAATTTCACTGGGTGACCTTGAACCAGTCAGTCTCTCAGCCTAACCTACCTCACAGGCTTGTCATGGTGGAGTAACAATGCAACCCCCTCCCCAAGCCATGTACAAGGAAAGGCATCTTGGAGCAAACTAGGCCCCATCTGCACTATACATCAGCCCTGCAGCGGGGGGGGGGGAATGGGTGCACTACACCCCCTAGAGCTGTGCTGTGTCCTCCCCCTACAATTTTTTTGGGGGGGGAATTGTGTCCTGTTAATTTGTGACATGGTAGATAATGACAAGCTCCATTTAAAGAATGACAGTTTGTTTTAAGAGCAGGAGTAATTTAAGAATAGAACCCTCTGGAAAAATCAATGAATAAGGCAGGTTGAGTACACAACAAAAATCTCATCTAGAAGAGCCCCCCAAAGTCTACTCACTGAAGACTTTCCTTGTCTGAGGGTGGATTTTTCATGATCACAACCAACCCTTAATTACTTCAGTGATCCTGGAAAAAACAGCCTGTACAGTAACGTGACCCTTGAAGAGTTAAATATTATGGGCTAGAGTTAGACTGCACCTCTTAGTCTTCCCTTTGCTCTAATTTTCAGTTTCAGTTTCAGTTGTGTCCTGTACCCAAACAGCAATAAAGAAGCATGTTTGTTTGCCTGTAGTAAGAAGTGTTTATTCTGCAATTATTATGAGTAGAGCAGCTCATTGCTAAAGGTGAAATAAATAGATAATTTAAAGTGTCTGAAAAAATGGCTACCTTAGGTTACCCTTTATTGTTTTGAAGCTCTCACTATACTCACAACCATAGTGGTTATTTTTTTCCTTTTTCTTGAATACTTGATCACAAAGGATGAAAACATCCCTAGAGAAATAGAAATATTGCTGTGTACACTAGAGTTAGCTGGCTGGCAACTAATTACTGATTTTCCCAATATGTGCAGCTCAGCATGAGGCCTTTTCAGGGTTGGACAGAAAAACCAACCCAACAATTGCTTCCCACAATCAGTTTCCAATTGCTTAGTTAGTCCTTTGTGTAGCAGCCAGTTAAGAAGGTTTCCTTTGATTGTCCAACAGAAAGGAAAATGTAAAGGTCAGGAACAAGACTAGAAGGAGGGACTCTCAAGGAGAAATTAACAAACAAACCCTAAAGTATTTTCTCTCTGCCCTTCCCTAAACTTGTAGCATGGACAAGTCTGTTTTTCGGGTGGAATCTAAAACTGAGTTGTCTAATGCAGCATCAATGCCAACCTCAGGAGCTCACTATCATTACCAAGTTTGTTCTTTACCAAATACCCCACCTAGAAATGCGGCTGCCCCACCTAATAAGGAAGGTTGGCTACAGGACTGAGTATCATACCACTTTAAACAGTCACTATTTCCCCTCAAAAGATCCTGGGAACTGTAGTTTGCAAGTTGTTAGGAGACCCCTATTCCCCTCACCTACAATTCCCAGAGCTCCCTGGGAAGAGGGACTGATTACTAAACGAATCTCGGAACTGTAGCTCTGTGGAGGTAATAGAAGTTGCCTAACAACTCTCAGTACCCTTAACAGTTCCCAGGACTCTTTGGGGGAAGCCATGACTGTTTAAAGTGGTATGACAGTGCTTTAAATGTATAGTGCAGATGGGGTCTTAGTAACGATGGGCTCCTGAGTATTTGAGTCTGCAAATGAACTAGAGCCAGGACCAGCTGTACCATTAAGCAGAGCAAGCAGCTATCTCAGACAGCAGTTGCTAGTAGTGGATGGAGAGCAGTGGCAAGGTGTTGGATGCTAGGGTTGTGTCTGTCATGTAGCTGACTCTGCATGCCGTAAAGTAGCCTCTCACCCACGAGTGCAGTGGAGGATGCTGTCCCATTGCCAACACTGAAGTCCATTCAGCTTCTGTACACAGAGTAGATGGGGAAGGTGGGAGGGAGCCATCTTGTTCTTTGCCCCAGGAAGCAAAATTTCTTGGGCTGGTCCCATTCTGTGGGAGGGGGAGGGGGAGGGGAGGGGGAGGGAGAGGGGAGGAGCCGCTCAGAGTTGGGTGTAGACAGAGAAGTGGACGCAGTACAAGATGCAATAAGGGTCCCTATATATCAGTCACAAACAGCAATAAGACCCACAAATATGAAAATCCACTTGTACTGTACTCTAACACACATATAAAAAAGGGCAATGAACAGAAATACTATGGAACAACCAGTGATAGATCCATTTTGACCATTAAGTTTTTTTCAAATATCTCCCAATTAGTCCTAAGTTTTTGTGAAAGGTTCACGTTTTTGTGAAAGTTCTCTAAACAATCTTCTTTGGGGAATGTGCCCAGATGATTCATCTCGTGATTCAGTGGCTGATAATAAATCTTTTAGCTGAGCAATTTTCTTTTTGTTGGGAGGCTGTTGTCTACAAACACAATGTAATGTTATACAGCACATATTCTCCAAAATTCACTATTCCCAAGCGTTCCTTTTTGTTTCTACATATCAGGTGTTAGGCTGGACACCATGTGTGGCCATGATTCTAGACCTGAAGTCTACCTAGGCTTGATGTCACTCCATTGAATGCTCTGAGATCAAGAGACCACATAGGGTTCTGAGGACTCCTGGGACCAGAAGCAAGGATAGAACTTACATTTATTTATTTCAAGTATACGAGGTTTCATTAAAAAAAACCCCAATCATAAAGCTGCCCCCTATCAAAGCAGCATAAATCAAATAATACAGAATTTAAAAACAATAAAATAATAGATATATCATCCTGAAACAGCATACAATCCACAAAATTGGGTAGTACCAGAGCATAAAACCATCATTTAAAGAAAAATGATCAGTATAGTACTAGAATGTACAACTATGGCATGATTCTTTTTTTCGGGGAGGATATCGGTTCAGTTCACTTTAAAATGTATATTTGTATAAGCTCAAATTGTCTGACTATTTATAATAAGGAATGGTGAGTAAGAGTTTGAAGTTGATACTGACAGTGAAGAGAACTAATGAGAGGGGATTTGAGCTCCTAGTGACAGGAGATGATGATTTTAGCAGAGGCGTTTTTGGAATTGACAGGAGGGGTGACAGGCCATCAGGGAGTTGCAAGAGAGGGGTAGGCAGAGGGGAGATAATGAGGGCATAGATGAATGTTTGAATGTTTGATGCACGCTTGAAAGCTCAGGTGCTGCAAATGTTGAAGATGAAAGAATGGAAAGACCTGGCTACAGGTAGATATGCGGCGGCTGGAAGAAATGAGACCTTTTGAAGATAGCCCCTGAGGTTGCATATCAGGTGACAATCTGTCCAACAGTGATAGAAAAGTTGGAGACAGGAGAAGTTTGGGGGAAGAAAATGAGCACTTGCCTCTCCCGCCTGTTCCGTCTGAAACTTGTAAACCGCCCAGCGAGCTTCGGATGTGGGGCGGTATACAAATGCAATAAATAAATAAATAAACTGTGCGAGAAGGTTCAAGCAGAAATACCAGTAAAACAATTGCATGTTCCAAAACTATTTTGCAAATACAGGATATGATAGAAGGTCAGGGATTGAAAATAGAATTGCAGTTATTCCAAAGATTGCCTTTTTTTTTTTTTGCTTTGATACCTTTAGGTTTGTCTTTTATTGCCACATACAAAATGAACATAGGAAGACGCCTTATACTGAGTCAGACCCATGGGTCCATCTAGCTCAGTATTATCTACACAGACTGGCAGCTGCTGTCCAGGGTTTCAGACAGGAGACATTCCCAGCCCTTACTGGAGATGCCAGAGATCGAATCTGGGACCTTTCGCATGCAGGGCAGATGCTTCACCAATGAGATAAAGGCCTTCCCCAGGAATGCCACTACAAGCAGGCAAGAAAATTCTACCACCCCCTTGTAAAAGATTGTAACAACAATCTCTTACTTACCACATACTTCCCTTTTTATGATGTTTGATAGAGGTGTGTGATTGATTGATCGATTGATTGATTGAAGAATGAACGAATGAATGAAATCATACTCCTCCTTTCTGTTCCATACTGGGAGCTCCAGCATGGCTAACTACAAAATAACACTCCACCCCATGCATGCACACACATGCGCCCCCCCACACACACAATCAGTGCTATAAATGAGAAGAGAGAAAAAGGAAGTGCAGTGGGGAGTCTTTGGGGGGAGGGAATAAAATGAAGTGTTGTTTCCAATTAGGCTAGACTCAATTACATCCATTGAAGAGAAGTGGGATAGTTTTAGGTCTGTTAGTAAAGAAAACCCCACACCTCATCAAGCGCTGCTTACAATATGACAATGCACAATGAACAATTGAGCCACGGGGGGGGGGGAAGAACACCAAGAGCAGGAATAGCCAACATGGTGCCCTCTAGATGTTGCTGGATTACAGCTCCCATCATCCTTGACCATTCGCCATGCTGGCTGGAGTTGATGGGAGTCAGAGTCCAACAACAGCTGGCTCCCCTTGATGTACAGCCTAAGCCAGAACAATCATTCTAGGCAAATGCTCATTGGAAAATCAGGGTTAGTTCTGCCATCGGCACCTGGCACACTGAAGCATTTGCTGGGGCCTGTGCATCCTGGCAGGGCCCATGAGGATGCTGGTGCCTTGCCTGGATCCTCCAGAACTAGTGGATGAATCTGTCAATGCTGATTTTTCTCCGTTTCTCTTTTTTCCAGGTCAGTTCTCCACATTTCTGTAGCAATTTGTGTGTGTGTATTTTAACAAAAAAAAACTCATGAGGATTTATCAGCATTTTAGTGTGCCTATCTCCTAATAGACATATGCAGTTCTGATGTTTTTGCAAGCAATTTCCCCTAATATAATGTATTTCTGCATGTTATCTTCACTAAGGTTTGCATTTTATACACACATTCCCCTGATCTATGCATTTTTGTACACATTGGTTGAAGACTCATATCACAAAACTTGGAGAATTTTGAAGGATAATTGTGTTTCAGATCACATATTTGTTCCACAAGTGTGAATTAGGTCATTTTCCACAAAACAAAATCAAATGTCTTCCCCTCCCTACCCAACACCCGCCACCACTTGGACCCCCTTAGCAACAGCCACACTGCTACTGTTGCAGCCGTCAGCCTCCCCTTTGTATCTCTGAGCGACCATGAGCCAAGCCTGCAGTGACTTTGTAATGGGGAGGGAAAGCCTGAACTACAGCTCAGTTCTAATTGGCAACTGGCAGCCATCATATTTTATCTCTCACAATGTTGTATTGGAACCTGTGATTTTTAACTTGTTCATAAATCATCTAGAGCGGACGCAGTGAGCAGTGAGGTGGGCAAGTTTGCTGATGAAACTAAATTGTTCAGATTGGCCAGAACAAAAAGCAGTTGCAAAGAGCTCCAAAAAGGACCTCTCCAAACTGAGTGAACGGGTGATAAAATGGCAAATGGTCTACAGTGATACATGTCAGGGAAAAAAATGTTCACTTCTTCACATATACACTCATGGGATCTGAACTGGCAGTGACTAACCAGGAGTGAGATATTGGGGTTGTAATGTAGAGCTCGATGAAGATGTTGACTCAGTGTGCAGGAAGCAAATTCCATGCTAGGGATCATTAGGGAAAAAGCGGACAAGAGAAAAATAAACTCATTTGAAATGTGGTGCAGGAGGAGAGCTTTTCACATACCATGGACTGCGAAAAGGACAAATGATTAGGTGTTAGAACAAATTAAACCAGAACTGTCACTAGAAGCTAAAATGATGAAACTGAGGTTATCATATTGTGGACACATCATGAGAAGACATGATTCATTAGAAAAGACCATAATGCTGGGAAAAACAGAAGGGAGTAGAAAAAGAGGAAGGCCAAACAAGAGATGGATTGATTCCATAAAGGAAGCCACAGTCCTGAACTTACAAGATCTGAACAGGGTGGTTTATAACAGATGCTATTGGAGGTCATTGATTCATAGGGTCACCATAAGTCGCAGTCGACTTGGAGGCACATAACAACAACAACTGAAAATAAAACTGCCGATATCGCAGTGCTATTGTATAGATCTATGGTGCAGCCACATTTGGAGTACTGTGTACAGTTCTGGTTGCTTCACCTCAAAGAGGATATTGTAGAGGTGAAAAAGGTTCAAAAAAGGGCAACCAAGATGATCAAGGGGATGGAGTGACTCCCCTATGAAGAATGGGGACAATAGCTATGCTCTGAGTCCATAGTTGGATGCAGTATGCTGCTGAATACCAGTTCATCCACTGCATACCATGGGCATCTGGTTGGCCACTGTGAGAACAGGATGCTGCACTAGATGGGTCGCTGGCCTGATCCAGCAGGCTTTTCTTAATGTTCTTAAATATGGCAGCCACCAGGGGCCCATCACAGCCAGGCTTCTGGTCTGTTCCTGGCTTGTTTCTTCTGAATGGCACATGGTTTTACTTACACATATAGACAGGTTGAGCATAGGTTAACTCCAGCAGATGCCCTGAATTCCAGTGTTTCCCATCAGATTTTTAGGAAAATGGTTAGCACCATCAGATTTCTTTCAGAGAGCAACTCAGTTCTCTGTCCCTCTCTGTGACTCTTTCCATTTGCCATCAAAACTGCATTCTCAGTTTGTACAGATGCTGCTGGATGGCCTCATCCCCTGCAAAGAGGGGAATGGTAAGGGAAGAAAGACATACCGTCTTCCAAAAGGGATCTCTGGCCACTTACCCAGTTTCTTACTTATGCAAAGGCTAGTCATTCAGGCACGTCCATGCCAATCCTCCAAACAAAACAGAATCTGCCATGAGAAGGGAGAGCAGGAGAGGCCTTGAAGTTGCCCATCAACAGACAGCACTTATGAGAGCAGACTGAACAGGCAGGCACACAGGACACCCAGTCACACTCTTGTCCCCTACTCTGGTGAGATTTATTGTATTTCTGCTTCAATGACAATACTTATTTCCAAATTTGCATCTATACATAGAAATTAGCATTTGTCAATTTTATGCAAATTCACGCTCTCGTCCTCTTTTTGGTGATGTATGCAGCCACAATCTAGACAACATATCCCATCATCATCACCACATGTGCTGTGAGAAAACTAACTTAGAGCGGTACGACAATGGAACCAATTCCCTAGGGAGGTGATGGGCTCTCCAACACTGGAGGCTTTCAAGAGGCAGGTGGACAGCCACCTGTTGGTGTGCTTTAAGTTGGATTCCTGCATTGAGCAGGGGGTTGGACTCAATGGTCTTATAGGCCCCTTCCAACTCTTACGATTCTATGAAATATTGGCTTGTATCCAAAGACGCTTTTGCATGAGCAGGGCAGGGGAATGTTCATTCATGCAAAGCACTCTGCCTGTTTTCTCCAATCATGTCCTTGGAAAACAGAACCCATGGGCAGCCAGGAATACTGTCACTAGAGTGGGGTGCTGGAGAGAACTCGGATTAGTGTGGTGCACAAAATCCTGGAGGGCAAGAGTAGCAGATGGCTTGGGGAGAGGGAAGAGGCAGAGAACAAAGAAATACTGATTGAGGTTCAAGGTCTGGAGAGTAGGGCTGGCCAGACACAAGGCGGGATCACAGACAGACCAGTAAGAGTTATAAAAATCTATGGTGTGGCTGCATTTGGAATCCTGTGTACAATTCTGGTTGCCTCACCTCAAAAAAAATGTTGTAGAGCTGGAAAAGGTTCAGAAAAGGGCAACCAAAATAATCAAGAGGATGGAGCGATTCCCCTATGAGGAAAGGTTGCAACATTTGGGGCTTCTTAGTTTAGAGAAAAGGCGAGTCAGACTTGACATGATAGAAGTGTAAAAAATTATGCATGGCATGGAGAAAGTGGATAGAGAAAAGTTCTTCTCCCTCACAGATAATACTAGAACTCATAGACATTCAATGAAGCTGAATGCTGGATAGATTCAGGACAGACAAAAGAAAGTACTTCTTCATGCAGCACACAGCTAAACCATGGAGTTCACTCCCACAAGAGGCAGTGGTGGCCACCAACTTGGATGGCTTTAAAAGAGTATTAGATAAATTCATGGAGGATAAAACCATCAGTGGCTACTAGCCATGCTGGCCATGCTGTGTCTCCATAGTCAGAGGCAGTATGCTTCTGAATACCAGTTGCTAAAAACTAGAGGAGAGTGCTCATGTGCTCAGGTCCTGCTTACAGGTTCCTACAGGCATCTGGTTGGCCACTGTGAGAATGGGATGCTGGACTAGATGAGCCATTGACCTGATTCAGCAGGCTCTACTTATATTCTTATGAGAACAAACATCTTGTGCCAACAAAGTTCCAGTGCCAACTGTCTACCGCTCCCAGGCACCACCCGTTTGCTGTAGAATGGAGATCCTTCAATGTGCTTTGTTTATGTATTGTCATTTGATTTAGAGTCTTGTATGTCACTTTATGAAAGCAACCTCTTAAATATGAGTTTATGTTGTTTTAAAAGGAAATAAACAAATAAATAAAGGAGCAGCCTCCAGGTTACGTCCCATTTGCACTATACATTTAAAGCAGTATTATACTACTTTAAACAGTGGTGGCTTCTTCTGCAAGGGAAAGTCCTGTCTCAGTAACCTACTAGAATTCTTTGAGAGTGTCAACAAGCACATAGATAGAGGTGATCCAGTGGACATAGTGTACTTAGACTTTCAAAAAGCGTTGACAAGGTACCTCACCAAAGACTTCTGAGGAAGCTTAGCAGTCATGGAATAAGAGAGGTCCTCTTGTGGATAAGGAATTGGTTAAGAAGCAGAAAGCAGAGAGTAGGAATAAACGGACAGTTCTCCCAATGGAGGGCTGTAGAAAGTGGAGTCCCTCAAGGATGGGTATTGGGGCCTGTACTTTTCAACTTGTTCATTAACGACCTAGAATTAGGAGTGAGCAGTGAAGTGGCCAAGTTTGCTGACGACACTAAATTGTTCAGGGTTGTTAAAACAAAAAGGGATTGCGAAGAGCTCCAAAAAGACCTCTCCAAACTGAGTGAATGGGCGGAAAAATGGCAAATGCAATTCAATATAAACAAGTGTAACATTATGCATATTGGAGCCAAAATCTTAATTTCACATATATGCTCATGGGGTCTGAACTGGCGGTGACCGACCAGGAGAGAGACCTCGGGGTTGTAGTGGACAGCACAATGAAAATGTCGACCCAGTGTGCGGCAGCTGTGAAAAAGGCAAATTCCATGCTAGCGATAATTAGGAAAGGTATTGAAAATAAAACAGCTGATATCATAATGCCGTTGTATATATCTATGGTGCGGCTGCATTTGGAATACTGTGTACAGTTCTGATCACCTCATCTCAAAAAGGATATTATAGAGTTGGAAAAGGTTCAGAAGAGGGCAACCAGAATGATCAAGGGGATGGAGCAACTCCCTTACGAGGAAAGGTTGCAGCATTTGGGGCTTTTTAGTTTAGAGAAAAGGCGGGTCAGAGGAGACATGATAGAAGTGTATAAAATGATGCATGGCATTGAGAAAGTGGATAGAGAAAAGTTCTTCTCCCTCTCTCATAATACTAGAACTCATGGACATGCAAAGAAGCTGAATGATGGAAGATTCAGGACAGACAAAAGGAAGTACTTCTTTACTCAACGCATAGTTAAACTATGGAATTTGCTCCCACAAGATGCAGTAATGGCCACCAGCTTGGATGGCTTTAAAAGAAGATTAGACAAATTCATGGAGGACAGGGCTATCAATGGCTACTAGCCATGATGGCTGTGCTCTGCCACCCTAGTCAGAGGCAGCATGCTTCTGAAAACCAGTTGCCGGAAGCCTCAGGAGGGGAGAGTGTTCTTGCACTCGGGTCCTGCTTGCGGGCTTCCCCCAGGCACCTGGTTGGCCACTGTGAGAGCAGGATGCTGGACTAGATGGGCCACTGGCCTGATCCAGCAGGCTCTTCTTATGTCTTATGTGTTATGTCTTAAAAGAATCCTGGGAAGTGTAGTTTGTTAAGGGTGTTGAGAGTTGTTAGGAGACCCCTATTACCCTCACAGAGCTACAATTCTCAGAATGGTTTAACAATCAATCTTTGTTCTCAAGTGGCATGATACTACTTTAAGAATATAGTGCAGATGGCCTATGTATAGTGCAAATGCGAAGTGCTGGAACCAAGAACTCAATTGCCTCTGTTACTTTTCACTCAGTGCGATCTCTGTGCAGGTGGGTAGCCAATAGGGTGTGACACATCCCTGGCATGGGTGAGCTCACCCCTTGGGGAACATCAGACTCAAAGAAACTTTAGTAGGAAGAGTAAATAAGATTTTAATTGATTGCTCACATAATTGATGATTCAGTTATGATATGTATAACAATGTGATTGCCCATCTCTACTTCCATGAAGGACAGTGTCTAGTCCCTGTGCAACAGCTGCTCATTTACTGTACAGTAAACTGATAATATGAAAGGTCTTCTAGAAATTCAGTGCCAAAACATTTGCTCCAAGGCGGCAGAGGACTGAGCACAACCAATGAAGCAGATGGACTGCTAGTGGGCCGGCTGGGTGGCAATGGCACAGAGAAATTGCCAGGGATGGTGAAGATTAATTAACTGTACAACAGGGTGCCAAGTGCATTTGAAGCAAATAGGTCACCCTGTTTTATTCCTGATGTTGTTAACAGGCACAAAAGAACTATACCGCCAGTGAGTCAGTCATATGGTCTCCAGGAGGGAAACACCATTTGTAAAGTGTCATGCCTGAGAATTTTTCCTCTGCTGTTTTGTATTTGTGTATGCTGAAAGACAGTCGGGCAAAATAAAGCTCCAGTTTCTCACAACGCTCACCCAGAACTTTCTCAGCTGTGCCCAGAAGTACTAAGCTGAATGATGCACTTTGCCCATATGCACTTCTGTGGTTGTTCCATGCTCTCTCTCTCTCTCTCTCTCTCTCTCTCTCTCTCTCTCTCTTCAGACCTAGCCTAGATCTCATCTTCTATGTTTTTAGGGACCCATGGAGATGCTGGCACCTGTGTATTCTCTGACAAAGGAGAGCAACCACAGTCACTAGGTGTAACCTTCGGCTAGTCAGAATTGGGACACCCAACTGGGCTGCCCCTTGTGCTAAAGTGCCTTCTGCCTTGACCTAAGGCACAACTCCCACTTGCTTTCTTCTGTGTTTGTTTATTGTTATTTTTTGAGAGAAGAAAAAAGAGACAGAGAAGGGGAAAGATGGACAGACACTATTAAAAGATACAAGTCAATCTCAGATGGCACGTTGGTGAGTGGGTGGCAGCTGGAAGTCGCAGGGGATGGGCTGCAGGCTTCAGGGGTGCCCATAAATTCCCCTTCACTGAAATGTGTTGCTACCGTTTTCATAGTATGCAAAGGGCCACCAAAGAGCGGTGGCCATTTCTGTCTAGCCTAATTGCCTTACATAGGGCACACACACACACACACACATAGGATTAAATAAATTTGTACCCATTAACCTTCAAAATCCAACTCATGAGTGTATAGGTTTGCAGCATTAACCCCATAATTAGCACAAACTAGAAGAGCAGAGGTATGATCAGACTTTATTAATTTTCTGACTGTTTCAATAAAGTGAATTTAGTAGGCTTCAGCAGATTGGGAGAGGAGTATGGAGGTGGAGGGAGGGGACTTACGGACGTGGATATTGGTCTTTGGAACCTGCTGGTGTTAAAGCTCTGCATTCGGAGCTTTCAAACAGCATGAGAACTGAGTGTTCCAGAGCTTGGTAAATATCTCAGAATGGTATTGGCATAGTGGATTGAGTTTCATAATAGCATATAGATTACAGCCTTACTTTCTAGGCCAAGGAGAGATCATTGAGTTTTGCCAGTGATCTCAATGCCTTTCAGTGCTGTTCTGTGTACTCGGATATATATATATATAATATTATATAACACTTTAAATACTAAAGTATTTAGTACGTTATACTAAACACTTCATACATTATATATATATATATATATATATATATATATATATATATATATATATATATTACATAACGCTTACTTTAAATACTCAGTAAAGGATGGAATGCACACAGACTATCTTTCCAACAGTATCTTTAATAACATTGTGTAGCTGGAGAACTCTGAACAAATATTAACATAATCAACCAATGTCAACATGTCTGTCACATAAAAAGCACTGTGTTCATTTTTTAATTATGCAGGTGCTCCTCTTTCTTCAGGACATGGGAGCACAGTGGAATCCTGCTTCTGTAAAGGTTACCCTTTGATTTCGGGAAGATTTGCCCGTAGTGCAGTTCAAACTCATTCTGATGCCTCCGGTAGGAGTTCCTCTCCCCATTTCAGCTACTGTTGTCAGTGAGTAAAATACTGTCTTGCCATCTCTATGGAGCACTATAAAAATAACCTTTGAATAGCCTCCAGTAACTAGATTGTAATGGACTTTTGTGAGAATACTTATATATGCTAGTAGAACCATTTACATTTGATACCTCTGCAAGCCAATATTTTGCATGCATATCCAAGTTCAACAAGTAAGGTGAGAATTGGCCTCAAGAATGTACTAGTCTAGTAGTACAAACTATGTACAGTGGGGAAATTCAGTTCAGGTCTCATCTGAAGCTGAATTGATCAAATCTGCACTTTCCGAAACAATGTGAGAACCGAAGCACTTTCATCCTTTGAAATTTGCACTTATCTGAATTTTGCAACGCAGTTCACCAACCAAACCATGTTTACAAAAATACATATATTAGGGTGATTGTCCTTTTTAAAAACAACAACAGCAACAAAATTGTTGCAGAAATGTGAAGAACTGAATTTAAGACTGGAAAAATGAGAAATGGAGAAAACCGAAACAAACAGATCTTTCCATCCCTGGTGCAAACAAAGCTGTCCCACTAGCCCCTGAAGCTGGGATTTGTCTGATCCATCAGTCCAACAGCACTGTAGGACAACTCAGCACCATGGTCAGGCTTGAGCCATAGCCTGAGCCCAGCAGATCAGGGGTTCTTGGGGCCATGACTCCCCAGCAGGACTTCTGGAATCCAGCCCCATAGAATGCAGCCCCATGTCTAATACTCTTCTAAATCCATCCAAGTTGGTGGCCATCATCATGTCATGAGAGAGTGAATTCCACAGTGTAACTATGCGCTTTGTGGGAAAGTACTTTCTTTTGTCTGACCTGAATCTACCAGCATCCAGCTTCATTGGATGGCCTCAGGTTCTAGTGCTTCTTAATGTAGCCATGACTGCTATAGCCCAAGTGAGAGTTCAGCCTTAACTATCAAGGAGAGAACCTTTCTTTGGACAATGATAAGTAGGTGGATTGTTTTAAGTTGCCTTATGTATATACTTAGGGTTCAGTAGAAGCAAATCAAATGTCACCCAGTGGATTGCAGTCTCTGCCTGACTGGCATGTTGGGCATAGAGTATAATCCCTTAGTTAGATTTCCTCCGTGTGTTCTAATAAAAGTTTTAAATAAAGAGGTTGCCTCCCATTGGTGCTGCTGCTGCTTTGCTTTCTTCTAATGAAATATTTACTGTGCCATAATTGCAGTCCATCCCTCAGGCAGAGGGAAACTAGCAGGCACTCGACAAATATTCTACCATGCCTCAGCAGGGCATTTGGAAGGGGAGAAAAAGAAAATGGTTCTCATAAGATAACAATTGTTTGATAATGGCCTCTTTTGAGATGAGCTCTAGGGCTTTCTTCACTAACTGGATTAATTATCTTTGGAAGAAAGGCCTTAAATTACAGTTCACCACATCATAGCTTGCTAATTGTTTTCATGTTAGGAAGAATCTTCCACCACAAACCCATTGGAGGGCAAGTATTTGAAGGGAGTTACGTGGGTCAAATTGCCAGATTGCTTCCAAATTATGAAGCAGTTGCTAAAATCACTTTCCAAAGAACACTCAGGACACTATTTCTCCAATTGAAAAAAAAAAAAAAGCAAAAACGAACAAATGAATGGATAGGAAAGGCATTTGATATACCCAAATCACAGGTATTATAACTGAGGCTGAGTTTGCCTGATCAGGTTTTACAAAGAAACGCCATCACAAGGTTATGGGACTGTTTATTTATTTATAAGAATATCATCTGCTGATTAAAAATGTCATGGTGGTCTACAGTAAACCATTCAAACATTCTAAAGTTATAAAATAATAAATTACAGAACAAACAACCAATACTGAATCAAATTTCTAAAAAAAAAAAAACACTTGGCAAAACAAAAATATTTTCAGGAGGTGATGAAATATCAGAATTGTGGATGCCTGCTTGATTTCAGTAGGAACTGGTGCCACTATGCTAAAAGCCTTGGTTTGTGTAGAAACTAAACTAACATGTACTGCAATAACTGTGGGAGAGTCAGGAAGGCTTGTCCAGATGATCACAATGACCTGGCTAGTGGATAAGAGTCAAGATGGTGCTTCAGGTAACCTGGTCTGTCATTTAGGGCTTTCTTCACTGACTTGAATACCTTGAACTTAGTTCAGTAATATATTGGTAGCCAGTCCAGGGCTTTCAGCACCAGTGTAATATCTTGATGTGATGTTGATGTGGAGCCGTTTTGCTCTTTTGACTTATTTATATATTAATTTTTTACACTTACACCTCATGTTCCTTCTGAAGAGTTCAAGGCAGATTGCAAATGGTGCATGGAAATATAAAGTATACCCCTGTGCCATGGCGTAGAAGGTGAAAACAGATTACTTAAGCCCTGAGCATGTTGGAGGCAAGCAAGAGGGTGACTGCCCATCTCCAGTTGTGGCCGGAGCTGCTTCTTAGGCAGGGATGAAACAGAGAGGCTACACCTATTGAAATTCCCACTCCTACGCACACTGTTATCAGCCTGGTTGCACTCAAGTTTCTCTGACTGAGTCCTCTAAGGCAGAGGATGGCAATGTGACAACTATGAACTGAAGGGGCACTGATATCGTGGGCTCATCTTGCAGACATGCTTCTGAGGGTGGCTCTGTATGCAATTCACCTTCTGACTCAGAGTCCTCCATTTCATCTCCTACAGAAGAAGGGGAATCTGATCCCAGGGTTATCACACCCAGTTATGATCCAGGAACCTTGTCCTCCCGACCTTTAGACAGTGCCAAAGCCAGAACCCATCCATTCTGCCTGCAGAATAGGCTACATCATGTCCCAATAAGGGACACTTATCATTAGCAGCAACAGACTGTGTGGACATTCCCTGGAAAGGCCAGGCAGTGACCCAATAAGTACTGTACATCTACAGACCAGTTAATGATCAATGGATACAGTCTGAGCAGGCTTAATAACCTCCCAAGCAGGTGCAAGTGGACTAGTTTTGAATCACCTTGAGAACAGTGCAAGTGGCGCCGCACAGCCAGCAAGTGAAAGCACCTCCTTGGAGGGCAACCCTCGACTTGCTCAAGATGACAAGTAGCCTGGGGAAGAGGGGAAGCTATTATTTACCTTACTCTCAGGGGGGGGGAATGGAAGTTTTTCCAACACACTTCCTCTCTGGGGAAATTGGTGCAAAAGGAGATTTATTGGTTATGAAGCATAAGGCACACTGCAGGGCAAAGATAAAAAAGGAGAGGTAGAAATAATACACACAGGAAAGCAAATCTCATTGTCTGCATTTGCAGAGCTGTAATCAGAGCTTGGAAGATTACTTTTAAAAAGTAATAAATTACAGTTACAATTACTTGGCCCAAAAAAGTAGTAATTACCGTTACAATTACAATTGCTCTGAAAGTAACTGATTACTTTACTTTTTCTCAAAAGTAATCACTACAATTACATTTCAGTTACTTTTTTAAAAAAACTCCTACAAGGTGCTGGTCTTGGCTGCTGCACATCTAAGAAGCCTAAAACAATATTAAAAATAAACACACACACACAGGGGGTAGTAGAATAAAAAAAATTATCCATAAGATTAACATAATGGCATAACAGAATCTCACATCCCCCCAAGCAATGAAGATACCCCAACTCTTGAAATCAAATTTTACACTTGAAATGCTTTTATAATATGTTTCTGTTATGTCTCAAAAGAACAAGATGCTCAAAGAGCATGTCAGACAAGGAATGTCTTTTTACAGTCATTACGTTGCCACCAGTACTGAACAGGCGTTCTACTGCGGCGCTTGAAGGCATGCCTGTGTTGTGCTGCAAAAAACACCGCAGCACACGTGGAAAGCCATGGAGTGATGACACTTCCCTGCTGGAAGACCTCAGGTACCTCACCAGTTCCTCCTCAGCAGTGTCCGCTGCTGACTTCTTGCCCTGGGGCAGAAAGTTAAAGAAGTCATCTTCTAAGTCATCTCCTTCCTGGTCTTTATCTGAAGACTGATCACTGTCCTCATTAAGTACACCCATCTTTATTTCAGCTTTCAACAAGGCTTCCATTGTGTATCTAAGAAAGAGAGAGGATATGTTAACACATATATGTTAGGAAACCATCATCTGCTCTTCATTTCCTGATGGTTGTCATGTCCCCTGGTTCAGGGTCCAGCCTGAGCCTGTGGATGATGACATGGAAGGTAGGAAGGTGACCAAGTCACCACACTCATGGGGCAGCACAGCAGACCCTTAAGGATTACCTGCAGCAACCCAAGGTTGTGATGAGGAGCCCCAGGAAGAAAAGGCCCAGCCCCTGCCTACCACCTTAAGCCCTCTGATGCCTCCCTTGAGACAACATTTCCCTTGGAGTAATCCACCCAAAGGGCTTCCCTAATGTTCTTACTTGTTGGTATGGGTGGTGGCCTGACACGATTCCAGCCAATCTAGTTCGAAGCGAGGGTGTAGGCAGGCTGCCAGAAGAAGCCTCTTGTCCTCCCAGATAGCTGCAAACCGCTTTCTTAGGGCTTCGTGCACACCTCTCAGCAGCTGAAAACAGTATGTGTACCTCTCAGGTTTGTTTTCCAGTCCTTCTAACTTGCGGTCCAGATTGCAGAGCGTTGGTAGCAAATACCCCATGAACATGCCGTTCTCCCGTTGCAGGATATCTAGGGACTGGGCTAGTGGCTCCATAATCTCTGTGTATTCCTGTACCACTTCAATCTCAGCAGCTGTGATCCTGGACAAGGAGCAGCGGTCCATTATGGTGTGCATTTTTAGTGGCACAGTTGACAGGAGCTCATGTAGTTGCTTCAACGCATCAAAGGTGGAATTCCACCTGGTCTTATTCGGTACCTTCAGATACACACCACATTGTGCACGGATATACTCAGCAATCTGGGCTGACTGGTTCTGCTTGGACCACAACTTGCTGCACTTTCCCATCAAGGAACGAAACTGTTTCTTGAAAGGACCAAGAAGACTACTTTTGGAGGAGTCAGAAAGCATGGCCTCTATG
The DNA here is from genome assembly GCF_030035675.1 of Rhineura floridana. Lineage (NCBI taxonomy): Eukaryota > Metazoa > Chordata > Lepidosauria > Squamata > Rhineuridae > Rhineura > Rhineura floridana. Next base: position 210,253,527 of record NC_084481.1, on the reverse strand, counting down.
TCTTGTGTTGCCACAAGGTTGAGGGTGTGGCGGTAAAACAAAATCCTCTCCTGAGTCTGCAGCTTCTTCCTCTGCCTCAGGTCCTGTGTCCAGGATCTCACAGATACGCACAAACTCCACCACAGCCTCCTCCTCCTCCTGGTTATCACCATCATCGTCACTGGTGCCTGCAGCTTCCACTGGTTCTTTGGCCATGAAAACTCTGAACGCTTTCACAAAGTTGGAGCCATTGTCTGTAGTAGTGCACATAACTTTGTTGTGGATCCTGTACTGCACATGTACATCATGCAGTGCTTTTGAAAGGACATTGTATGTATGGCGCCCCTTCAGACGCTTACAAGCCAAGGCCCCGACCTCACGTTTCAGGGTAGTTGGGTTGATCCAGTGGGCTGTTACCCCAAAGTAACTCTTCTTGCCATTGGTCCAACAATCTGCAGTGGTTGCTATATATGCCACAGCACCCATTCGGTTTGCAAGAGTTTCTCTCATGTGGCATGCTCTCTTCTCAATTCTGTCTCTCAGAGTCTTGGCACATATGATGGTGAGATCTTTGGGGAGTCCAATGCGAACCAGATTAATGAATGATGGTTTGTCCACAGTCTGAAGTGGTAATGTCTCCTCTACAATGAAATCAATGATTCTCCTGTCGTGATTGCTCTGGGTGACAGGCTCCCTGCCAGATCCCCACCTCTCAAGGGTTGTCTGCTGCTGCTTCAGCATGTTGGGAGGAGGGGTGTCATGCATTGGTTCAGGAAGGCCACGTCTCCTTGCCTTTATTGCTTCTTCAATTGCTCTCAGCTTCTCAGGGTGTGCCCTCTGAGGAAGAAGAACAAAGCATGAATCCAAGAAAAAATGGAAGAGGAACTTCACAATTTAAACATAAATAGACAATGGACACTCTTTGAGGACCAGCATGACAAAGGCTTACCTCAAAATGTTTCTTCACATTGGATGAGGAGGAAACAGCTGATCTCAGATTTTGGAAGGCAGTAATTGCATCGTACAACAACATTTTTCCCACTCTGGCTCACAAATGTACAAGCTTTCTCAAAGCCAAACCATGGTACTTGCTGTTCTGCAGATGTGGCTGTGGGCAACTGGCACTGCTTCATGCCCTCCTCCTCCTCATGCACAGGGCCTCCTTTCTGAACCTCACTTTCTAGTTTTGCCTCCTCAGGATCAACAAGCTGTGACTCAAGTGGCCGCACTAACTGACTGCTGCTCTCAGCAGCAAAACCTGCAACAGGCGTCTCTGTAATAAACAAGAGATAATGCTCCTATATGGGTGAACTTCAGCTGTGATGTGCCCCCATCTCTTCCCCATGCTGCAAGATGCCCCAGTCAGAGTGGAAGTAAGCAGGTCGATAGCACAATTAAAAGAGATCCTATTTGCATCATTTTTGCTCACTGAATAACCCTGCCTGGGCCAGTCTAACCTACTATCTCGCAGCCTTGTTGTGAGAACAAAATGAGACTAGGGTTCAAATCCCCACATAGCCATGAAGCTCACTGGGTGACCTTGGGCCAGTCACTGCCTCTCAGCCTCATGAAAACCCTATTCATAGGGTCACCATAAGTTGGAATCAACTTGAAGGCGGTACATATATTTTTTATTTTGAATATGATGATTATGATAATAAATATGCAGCATTTCAAATTAATTCTGTATGAGAAGCATTCCATGCCAAGCTTGGAAAACCAAGGATGAGGTATAAAATGGAGACAAAAATACTTTTGACAAAATGCCTTTTATCTTTTATATCTATATCTATAATTAGCAATACAGCTGAATGATGTATGTAAAGTATTTTTTCTTTCCCTTTTCTTTTTTATTAATATTTTAGTACTACTGCTAAAGTTCTGATGAAAGAATAAAGCATTCATTAGCCAAATTCAAATGATTAGAACACATCACATAAATTCCACTGAAGTTGGAGTTTTTGCCATAGAAAATGAAAAAAACATATAACCTATGATAGCCCAATAGACAATCAGAACTAATATAAAACCCTATTGCTTCTCATTTGCAAATCTTGCAAGATCTAAGGTAACTCTAGATCATGTGAGTTCAGGTGATGCATGTTATGTACATTTGTATAGATATTAGCAGAGATTGTCAACAGTCTATCTCTCTCTGGGACTGGGAATCTCTCTCTTTCTCACAGAACATGAGTTTGAGAGCTGGGGGACTGAGAGGAGGAGCTGCAAGGACCCTACTTCTCACCCTATCTCTGCCAAGAACAAAAAAATCAGCCTTAAGCCATTTATTATACGCCTAATGATTTTTTATTTTTATTATTATTATTATTATTACTGAGACAGTTTTTGTCCCACATACAATTCAGTCTTGTGATTAAACAGGACAAAAATACAAATAAAAAGAAAGATGGAGTTCAAATAAATATACAATAAAAAGCTAGCCAGCATTTTAAAAGGCAGGAGTGCTCTGTCTGGATAAATACAGCACACGGGTATACATGGGAACAAGGGGGAGAGTTCAAAAAGGGGGGGAAGGAAGAGAAGTAGGCCAGAGCTTGGAAAAGTTACTTTTTTGAACTACAGCTCCCATCAGCCTAATCCAGTGGCCATGTTGCCTAGGGCTGATGGGAGTTGTAGTTCAAAAAAGTAACTTTTTCAAGCTCTGGCCTACTTCTCTTCCTTCCCCCCCTTTTTGAACTCTCCCCCTTGTTCCCATGCATACCTAGGCAAGGAGAGGCAGTGGGGGGGGCAGAATGGGCCACGGGGGGGCGGGGGGGCAAAATGCCATGGGGGGGCGGAAGGGGCCGCGGGGACACACGCACACACACACACACACACACACAAATCATCGTCACTCACCTCCACAGCTCTTCGCCATTCTGCTGCTGCCTTCTCCTCCGTTGTCCTTGCCCTGGCTTTTTCCTCCGGCGTCCATTTTTTCCTCTCAGACACTAGCAGGCCCTGCCTATTCACCTCTTCCCTTGTGCCTCCTAACACAGATCACGAGGGAAGAGACAGTCTGCGCAGAGGTCCAATCAGTGTGAGGCACATGTCTTGTGTTAACCAATCACAACCAGGAGCTGACTTCCCCTTGTTCCCGCCCCCAAGTAACATCCAACCTAACGTGGAAACATTAAAGTTGCAGCTGAAAAGCAGGGAAATTACTAGTCGTTCCGTTACTTGCCAAATGTAATGGAATTACCCACTCGTTATTTAAAATTGTAACTAATTACAAGTAACTCGTTAAAAATAACGAGTTACTTCCAAGCTCTGGCTGTAATATAGATATTGGAATTAGTGGTGCAGAATTTTATTTATTTTTATTTATTTATTTATTTATTTATTTATTAAATTTATATACCGCCCGACTAGCAATAGCTCTCTGGGCGGTGAACATAAAACAGCATAAAAATACAATAAATAACAAAACAATACTAAAATACAAGCAACAATCCAACACAATAAACATTTTTAAAATTAAATCAGTGTAACTTAAAATGCTTCAGAGAATAGGAAGGTTTTGACCTGGCGCCGGAAGGAGAGCAGAGTCGGCGCCAGGCGTACTTCCTCAGGGAGACTGTTCCATAGTTCGGGGGCCACCACTGAGAAGGCCCTAGATCTTGTCATCACCCTCCGGGCCTCCCTGTGAGTTGGAACCCGGAGGAGGGCCTTCGTAGCAGAACGTAGTGCACGAGCCGGTTCATATCGGAAGAGGCGTTCCGCAAGGTATCGTGGTCCCGCACCGTATAAGGCTTTATAGGTTAATACCAACACTTTGAATCTAGCCCGGAAACATATTGGCAACCAGTGCAAGCTGGCCAGAACAGGTGTTATATGCTCGGACCGCTTGGTCCTTGTCAGCAATCTGGCCGCCGCATTTTGCACTAGTTGTAGCTTCCGAACTGTCTTCAAAGGTAGCCCTACGTAAAGCGCATTACAGTAATCCAAACGTGAGGTTACCAGAGCATGTACCACTGATGTAAGGTCCTCTTTACTCAAATAGGCACGTAGCTGGGCTACCAACCGAAGTTGGTAAAACGCATTCCTAACCACCGAGGCTACTTGAGCCTCAAGTGAGAGGGAAGAGTCTAAAGAGACTCCCAGACTACGAACCCGGTCCTTTAGGGGGAGTGTAACCCCGTCCAGGACAGGGTATATATCCACCATCCGATCAGAGAACCCGTCCACCAACAGCATCTCAGTCTTGTCTGGATTGAGCTTCAGTTTGTTAACTCTCATCCAGTCCATTGTCGAGGCCAGGCAACGGTTCAGCAAATCGACAGCCTCACCTGAAGAAGATGAAAAGGAGAAGTAGAGCTGCGTGTCATCAGCATACTGATGACAACGCACTCCAAAACTCCTGATGACCTCTCCCAATGGCTTCATGTAGATATTAAAAAGCAGGGGGGACAAAACTGACCCCTGCGGGACCCCATATTGGAGAGCCCGCGGTGTCGAGCAATGTTCCCCAAGCACTACCTTCTGGAGACGACCCGCCAAGTAGAAGCGGAACCACTGCCAAGCAGTAGCTCCAACTCCCAACTCCGCGAGCCTCTCCAGAAGGATACCATGGTCGATGGTATCAAAAGCCGCTGAGAGATCAAGGAGAATCAACAGAGTTACACTCCCTCTGTCTTTTTCCCGACATAGGTCATCGTACAGGGTGACCAAGGCTGTCTCAGTGCCAAAACCGGGCCTAAAACCCGATTGAAATGGATCTAGATAATCAGTTTCATCCAATAGCGCCTGGAGCTGGCCAGCAACCACCCGTTCCAAGACCTTGCCCAGGAATGGAACATTCGCCACTGGCCTGTAGCTGTTAAAATTGTCTGGGTCCAAGGAAGGCTTTTTCAGGAGTGGTCTCACCACTGCCTCTTTCAGACAGCCCGGGACCACTCCCTCTCGTAAAGAGGCATTTATCACTTCCTTGGCCCAGCTACCTGTTCCATTCCTACTAGTTCTTATCAGCCAGGAGGGGCAAGGATCCAGTACCGAAGTGGTTGCACGTACCTGTCCAAGCACCTTGTCCACGTCCTCGAGTTGAACCTCGAGTTGGAACCAGCACTCAGGCCAGTTTTCATTTCATTTCAGCTTCCCGCCTCCCCAAGTACAGTAGGGCCCCACTCATACAGCGGGTTATGCTCCAGACCCTCGCCGAAAAGCAAAACCTGCCGAAAAGGGGAACTCCGTCAATAAAATGGTGCCCAACGCCCACAAAATGCCATAAAAGCGAAACGTGCCATATGAGTGGGGCCTCACTCCAATTGAAAACCACCATATTAGCAGAATGCCAAAAAGCGGGGCCCTATTGTACTCCCAGTACTGATCTTCATATGTATTCTGTACATCCATGAAAACGAAAGCCAAGCATGTGCTTAACTTCCTCTTTTCTAGGGATGGGGGAGAACATCATTTAAGAACACCAGAAGACCCTGTTGAATCAGGCCAATGACCCATCTCATCCAGCATCCTGTTCTCACAGTGGCCAACCAGATGCCTATGGAAAGCTCACAAGAAGGATCTCAGCATGAAAGCATTACCCCCTCCTGTGGTTTCCAGCAACTGGCATTCAGAAGCATATTGGCTTTGACTGTGGAGGTCAAAGTATAACAACTGTGGCTAGTAGCATTCAGTTGACCTTTAAATGTGAACTTATCTTTCCAAAACAATACACAAACCAAAACAAAACCATCTTCTCTGAATTTTGCAACGCAGTTCTGCAGCCAGGTAACTTGTACAAAAAAAATCATATACCAGGGTAAAGTGTGCTTATAAATGCAGATATTACAGAAAATAATCTACAAAAACACATTCTGTTGGCAAAATTGCATCCAAAGGTGTATAAAATGTGCTGATGAATTTTCATGAGGATTTCAGTCAATCAATCACAAACTGATGCAGAGAAGTGGACAACTGAACTTAAGACTGGAAAAAAGAAATGAGAAACTGAAATTGGAATATTCAGCCATCACTGGTCTTCACGCATTATAGTTTTTAGATGTCCACTAAAAAATTTTTTTAGTGGACATGTAAAAATGGAAAGTGTGACTGAGATGAAGAAGTGCTTGAAAACATGTATTGTTATGGGATTGAGGTCTGAGACAGATGAGCCCCTTCAAGCCTGTAATTTTGTATCTGAAGTTGGGATATGCAAGCAAGAAATCTACTCTACTGGTCAGGCTAGTCTCCTTTGTTAAACTAGCCTGTCAGTTAATGGATTATTGAATGGTCAGTCTGCCTATCCAAAAGGAGCTACTGGAGTTCCTTCAGTTGTGGGGCCTTCCCCCCCATCTTGGAGCCAAGGAGAGGCTTCTGTTTTTAGTCTAGTCTGGAGAAGCTGGGAACTGGAGATAGAGAGGCTTGCTTGCTCTCTGGACCCCCAAAGCTATGGGCAATGGGGAGCAAGTTCTGATGGACTGTTAATGCCCTCCATCTTAAGCTCAGGTTGGATTGTGTGTAAATAAAAAACATACATCCTATAAGACACTGCAGTCTCTGCTGACCTTCTTTTCAAGGAAACCAAACCCTGGGTAAGCACAGGAACCCTGAGGGTCTCGCACCGCTCAGAGATTGGGATGCTGCACAACAGTATCTATACACAGATTTGCTCCTTGGAGAGCCAAGATTGGCTGTGGTCTCTGCTGAGTATGCACTCAATATCATACCTGCTGTTTGCTATGTAATGTGCAAAGTTGGCCCACTGAGGGTAGGGAGTAACTGGACTGACTTCCCCTAAGTAAAAAAATAAAAGCTGTGCTCTGCACATGCAGCATGCTTCTGAAAACCAGTTGCCGGAAGCCTCAGGAGGGGAGAGTGTTCTTGCACTCGGGTCCTACTTGCGGGCTTCCCCCAGGCACCTGGTTGGCCACTGTGAGAACAGGATGCTGGACTAGATGGGCCACTGGCCTGATCCAGCAGGCTCTTCTTATGTTCTTATGTTCTTATGACTTGCATGTTGAGTGGGGTTACAAAGCACGCCGTGTACCAGACCCAGCCAAGGGCCACTAATCATCATACCAATTTGATCCTGGTTTTCTCCATACTATCCAGTTCACATACTATGGATCCCAGGTCCGAAAGCAGTGCTTGGTTGATATGCTTGCATGGATTCCTGTGGAAATAAAATGTGTACATTTTAGATGCAAAATCTGTCATATGAAAAGTTCAGGGTAGGCAATCTTTTTTTTCTGGGCATGTTCCCTCAGGGGTAATTTGTGTGTGATATTCCAGTGGTGGGTGGGGGCAGAGCCAAAAGGGGGTGAGGCCAACCTACTCTGTCTCTCAGGCCAGAACTAGGATAAATAGCGTCCTGGGCGAGGAGTGCCTTTGGTGCCCCCCAATGGTCAGTTTTCCAGGGCCACCCAGAGGGTTTATGGGGCCTGGTGCAGGTGTGATGTTGGGGCCCTGCTGCTGCCCTCTACAAGGACCTATCCATGTGCATGCAAATCTGGGGACCACACACAAGCATCACTGCATGCACAGAGTATATGTGAGTATTCTCACCTGTAGAGAATTCCTCCTTGCCCTGGGATCAAGCAGAATGATAGATGTGCTTCATTGTTTCTTGCATGGGGATAAGGGAATAGGGATTGGGTTGTGCTTCTCCTGAGGTCCTCCTCCAAATTCCAACCCTCTTCTGGCAGAGCTTCTTTCTGCTTCCTGGGGCTCAATCTCACAGGTCTTCTGGTTCTGGCCTGCTGCTGGCCTTCTCCACTACTCATTCAGGCAGACTTCATCCCTTAAGGCCTGGCCTCACACCACTCCTACACCTTCCCCTGTGGTAACTGCCACAGAAAATGGCACCTTGCCTGGAAATCTTAGGTAGTGTTCACTCACTCACTCACTCACTCCTTGAACCTTTCCCCCAGAGGGCTTGGCGCTCTTTCTGTGACAAGAACAGGCCACCTGCTCTGCCGCAGAATCGCTCCTTCAAGCCTTTCCTGTTCCTTCTCTCCTTACAACACACTGTAGCCCAGGCTACTTGGCCTGGGCCAATCATAAGTCTGACCAATCTCATATCTATTGCCGATATGTGAGAGGCTCTCATCACTTGCTATCCTACCCATCGAGAATGATATTGCTCAAAACCTTGACCTCTCAGCCACCCTGCTACAGCTTGCAGGGTTTCAGACAGGGAAAAGCCACATTCTGAGAAGTGGCAGTGCACTATGCAAATCAGCAGAACAATCACAGGTTTTACTTTTACTATTTTTTTCTTTGTAGCAGTTCCTATCTTTTAGCTAACATGCTTTATTTTAGAATGCCCATTATTTTTATCTTTAAAAATAATAACGAAAATTGTAAATAAAAAAGGTATCCAGCTGACCTCTTAAAGCTACCAGCTTCATTTTATTTTTTTGTTTTTTATTATTTATTTATTTATGAAATCTATATCCTGCCCTTCCTCCCAGTAGGAACCCACTTTTAGTGTATATACCGTAGTATTTAAGCTGCTAAGTGCTTCGTAATGTTGCCTCAAAAGAGAACTGTGCTCCACTGATTTTTACCTAGGGCAAATGACATCAAAGTGAAAATGGAAAAATATACTTTAAAGTTAATTGAAAGATCATTTTTGTACTTACTACCCAAACAGCCTGTAGAACCTTGAAAAAAAAGGTTACAGGCATTTGCTTTTTGCCACCCTAGCTCACTGCAGACAGTACATTATTTATTATTATTATTATTTATTTATTTGTTACATTTACCGTATACCCTGCCTTTCTTTCACCATGGAACCCAAGGTGGCATACATGTGGTTCCCAGGCGGTCTCCCATCCAGGCACTGACCAGACCCAGACCTGCTTAGCTTCAGCAAGGTGGTGGCCTCATGTGCCTTCAGACCATAGCTTGGGACAAATACTCACACACACTGCCAGTGAGCTCAGCTTGGTGTGTCCCCCAGTTTGGCGACCCGGGTGACCAACCAAGTCACCTACCCCTAAGGCTGGTCCTGTTCTCTCTCTCTCCCTTTCCCCTCTCTTTGGGCTGCATTCAACTAAATTGTTGCACTAGCAGAAGCTAGCACAAGGATTCCTGCTAGCACAACAGGACTTTCTCCCCTCTCCTCTCCCTACATGCCACCCTCAAATCTGCTCCAGAGGGTCAGGAGAATCCCCAGAACAGTGCATGGGGGAGGAGGAGGGGGAGAGCATTCCATTGGATAAGTAGAAATGCTTGTGCTGATGCAACAATCTCCTTAGCAGTGCATTGAATACAACCCTCTCTTTGGGCAAGGGGCAGGTCACTTTTGCCAGAGATCTGAACTAAATGCCTGCAGAGGGCTTTTGAAATTAAACCAAGGTCTGCAGGACTTTAGGCTGAGGTCCGCTGGTGACCCTAGGGCCACAGGGAGCCCACTCTGTTCTATCTCATAGAAACATATGGAGCTGCTGAATACTGAGTAAGACCACTGCTCCATCTAGGTCAGTAATGTCTACACTGATTGGAAATGGCACTCCAGGGTTTCAGGCAGGGAACATTCAGCCCGGGGATTAAACCTGGGACCTCCGGTATGCAAATCAGATGCTCTGCAACTGAGCTAGGGTCGGTCCTTCCTTCCTTCCTTCCTTCCTTCCTTCTCATCAGTGTAATGTCTGTAGTTGAAAGGAAAGACCTTTTGACCTGTTTACTCTGTATTTGCATGCCAGGGCTACATTCTGCAAAGCATTAAGAACCTTAGGACCTAAGAAGAGCACTGCAGGATAAGACCAAAAGCCCATCAAGCACAGCACCCTATTTCCTGTAGTGTCCAGACAGATGCTTCCCTGACTTCCACATGCAAGACATAAAGACAACAGTCTTCCCTATGCATGGCCCTTCAGAAAGTGGTGTTCCTTCTGGTGTTTCCTCAACTGGCTGTGGATATCAGCTACTGATAGACTTCCTCTTTCAAAGCCATCTAATCCAGTGGCTATCACCTCATCCTGTGGACACCAAATCTGTTACTTATCTACCATCTGAAGAAGTACTTGTGGTGGTCCATCCTTAATCTACGGCCAATGAATTTGCAGATTTGCGGAAAATGTGCCTATGCCAATTTATATGCATAAATTGCACATTGAGATGCAAATTGAGAGATAATTACTATAATTAAAATAGAAACACATCTCACCATAATGGGGGAAACTGTGACCGGATGTGCCTGCTCAGTCTGCTGTCCAGGTGCTATTGATGGACAACTGCAAGGTCTTTGCTCTCCCTTCCAGAGTTCTTTATCTTTAAACTAGAGTTGGACAGGATACTCTTTCAAGTAAAGGGGAATATACGAACACCCTATCTTGTTCCCTGCTTCCTACACATGCGTATCCAATCATATGGTATTTCAATAGGCAGGGATATAGAAAGCTGCCTTATACTGAGTCAGGCCATGGGTCCATCTACCTCAGTACTGTCTACACTAACTGGCAGCTGCTCTCCAGAGTTTCAGATAGGCTTTTTTCTGAGCCCTCTCTGGAGATGCCAGGGATTGAGACCCTCAGCATGCAAATCAGATGCTCTACGGCTGAGTGACACCTGATCCCCATTTACTGTTCATACTGGGGGTGAAGATCTTAGTTGGGAACATGCAGCAAAATGCATAATTAAAAGAGGAGGGTCCTTTGAAATTGGGGGCAACAGAAGAACCCCTTGGGGGCTCCTGGGCTGTTTGTTGCCTGTCTCTACCTAAGGAGGGGCGGGAGGGGGAAGGTTGTCTAAAGAAGAGTTTTTCTTTTTCGATATTCTGTTGCTCTTGAGGGCAAACAGGAGTAGAATATGCAGGACTGAATTGGTATAAAGCAATGTTGAAGGGGAAAATAACAGCCAACGTCAGGGGCAAGGGTTGGAGGAAGAAGGAAAAGAATTGTACCTCCTGTCCAGGGGAAGAGGGCTATAAATAAATACCCAATCTGAAAAGGAGATTTGAAAAGTGGTGGTTGGTCTCTGTTTCATGATTACTCACATCTCAGTAAATCTCACAGTAAGCCCAGGGCTGAGTGATGGAAGAGCAGCCCACATGTTTATCGATCACTTCTTTATTTAGTTTCCCAGGCAGTGCAATCCCAGCACAAGGGGTTCTCCTCCCCCCTCGTTTCCCAGGGACTTGTAAAACTCTCCGAATGAACAAAAGCATGTGTGAATTTCAGGAAGCAGGGAAGTCGGTGAGTTGGTAGAAGACAGGATGGCAGAAAAGGAGTAGCCAGTGACTGGCCCTGGAGACCTGATCCTATCACACTGTTGAACCTTACTGGGTATACACCTGACCTCTGCCACAGTGAGAGACCACCAGAAACCCCATGCAAGCTGATGTGAGCAATGCTGTGGGTGCATAAAGATGTACTTACCTACCGAAAACAGGTGCATTTTTTTCTGCTCCAGACTGAGTTCCCTTGACTTCCCTATGCAAATGATGCATACAGACCTGGCTCTGCATCCATTGCCATTCCCCTTTCCCCTTTCACTCATTTGTCCCCCTGCCTTCATGCTTCAGGCTTCACAACACATCTCCAGCATGTTAAATGTTCATCTGGGTAAATGTTTATTTGGTGCCTCCCTCTACTGAAGTCAATCTGGCATTTTTCTACTTGAAACACTGTTGTGGGTGGGGAGGGAGGGAGGTATGTGCCTGTCACAAGGTCCAACCAATCAGCCCTCTGCACAGCCAGCTTCTGGTGGAAATGGGAATAAATTGGTTGCACTTGAGCTAAAGTCATATATCTGGCCAACAAGGCGTGAATGCGGTTCCATAGTCTGGTCACTACTCAAGGTATATATTCAGCTGTATGCAGCATAGTTGCACTCACACAAGCCTGGCCTGTCAGTGGATATTAACCCTGATAGATACAAAAGATACACAAAGGCAGATTACCTCTGATTAACAGGTGCTGGTGAGAAATAGGGCATGGCCATCCATCTGATCCTCTCTGTCAGTTTCTTGAGGAGTAACTAACCAGACATTGGTAGAGACAGAATGAGGGATCAGATTAATTTTTGGTCTAATCCAGGAAGGCAATTCTTAAGAATGTTGTCACATGACCACTCACATCAACAGGAAAATCACTTCAAACCACAACCAGTGAACTTGCATGTGAACAGTATGGCTGCTTCCTTTTTATTTTAAACATCTCAGGGTCCTGGGTGGGACAAGAGGCAAGGCCTGGCAGAACCCAGCTAATCAGGGAGCAAAGCATGACTGAATCTGGCAGGCCATGGGTGGAGCCTGGAGGAACCAAATGTGTGAAAGGCAGAGGCAGGGTGGAATCTGGCATCCAAACAAGGTTAATTTCAATGAATGTTGTTCCCCCCAATTTAAAAGTCAGCATGTGCAAGATATGTAGCTCAGCGGCAGTGCCCCATTAAACCTCAGACTGCCCTCAGCCAGCCCCCACCTCCCTGCCTTCACATTTACAATCAGTCCAGGGGGTAACATTGTCAATCAGCTTCCTACTCTTTAGTCTCAGGCCACATCCACACCATCCATTTATTCCACTATTATTCCACTTTAAACAGTCATGGCTTCTCCCAAAGAATCCTGGGCAGTGGAGTTTGTGAAGGGCACTGAGAGTTGCCAGGAGCCGCCCTATTCCCCTCCCAGAGCTACAGTTCTCAGAGTTCTCTGGGAAGAGGGAGGGACTGACCATAGCTCTATGAGGAGAATAAGGGCCTCCTCACAACTCTCAGCACCCTTCACAAACTACACTTCCCAGGATTCTTTGGGGGAAGCCATGACTGTTTAAAGTGGAACAATAGTGGAATAAATGGATGGTGTGAATATGGCCTCTGTCTTGCCCTTATAGAACTCAGCAGAAAGGGGGATAGAATTAGTCGCCCCTGCCTGTCATTGGCTCTGATTCCACCTACTCTTGGTCTCCCTGCCTTCTGCCCTACCAACCCCAATGGGCACCAGGCACCACTGACAGGGCAGTGGTGAGGTCTTGGCCATGCAGATGTATCTATCCTGGCAAGCTGCAGTGAAGCTGGTGTTGAGAGGAGAGCTTCACCCTATCACAGTGGCTGCCGCCGCCGCCTTTCCAATCAGGTTCTGTACATGGAATGATGGGGGCATTATCTTCTCCAGCAAAACGTCTTGGCCTGGCTCTGTTCATATTTACAGTTATATAGAGTTCACACAATTAATCGGAACTCATGTAATCATGTGAAGGGTTTTCCCCCCACTGGGTGATAGCTCTAATTCCTTCTCCAATCCTTACTGGGTATACACCTGACCTCTGCCACAGTGAGAGACCACCAGAAACCCCATGCAAGCTGATGTGAGCAATGCTGTGGGTGCATAAAGATGTACTTACCTACCGAAAACAGGTGCATTTCGGTAGACAGGGTAGACAGAATGACCAGAGGCAGGACAGACAGGAAGAAAAGCTACACAGGCTGATTTGTCATCTGTTCCATTGCTAGTTTTAGCTGCAGAGTGAACTTTGGGCAATTTGCAGCCTAGCAACCCTACCTGATTGGGAGATCTGGGGGTGAATCCATCCTTAACATTGCCATTTCAGGCAACCCTTAGCTGCGTGTCAAGTGAGGGTTGGCTTTTTGTGCTTTGAGAGCAGGGCCAGCCACAGGTTAAAACAAACAAAGTCTCCATTCTTCAGCAGCTGGGGAGAAGGCAGAGAGTATGATTGACTGAAGGGTCTCCCAGGGACCCTCTTTCCACTGAGCCACCACCCAGATTCTCTCAAGAATGTTCCACGTTGATTATAGCTATGGAATGCATTGAACAACTTAAGAACAAAAGAAGCTGCCTTGTACGGAGTGAGAGCATTCATGTATCTAAGAACAGCCTGCTGGATTAGGCCAGTGGCCCATCTAGTCCAATACCCTGTTCTCACAGTGGCCAACCAGTTGCCCATAGGAGGCGTGCAAGCAGGACCTGAGTGCAAGAGCACTCTCCCCTCCTGCAGCTTCTGGCACTGGTTTTCAGAAGCAGACTGCCTCTGACTAAGGTGGCAGAGCACAGCCATCATGGCTAGTAGCCACTGATAGGCTTATCCCCCATGAATTTGTTTAATCCTCTTTTACAGCCATCCAAGTTGATGGCCATCACTGCCTCTTGTGGGAGTGAATTCCATAGTTTAACTTTGTGCTGCATGAGGAAAACTTTCTTTTGTCCGTGTTGAATCTTCCAACATTCAGCTTCATTGGATGTCCATGAGTGTTATGAGAGAGGGAGAGAAACTTTTCTCTATCCACGCTTTTCATACCATGCATAATTTTATACACTTGTATCTTGTAGTCTCTGAGTTGCCTTTTCTTTGAACTAAAAGGCCTCAAATGCTGCAACCTTTCCTCATAGGGGAGTCACTCCCTCTCTTTGATCATCTTGGTTGCCCTTTTTTGAATCTTTTCCACCTCTACAATATCCTTTTGGAGGTGAGGCAACCAGAACTGTACACAATATTCCAAATGTGGCTGCACCATAGATCTATACAATAGCATTGCGATATCTGCAGTTTTATTTTCAATACCTTTCCTAATGATCCCTGGCATGGAATTTGCTTCCTGCACACTGAGTCAACATCTTCATCGAGCTCTGCACTACAACCCCAACATCTCATTCCTGGTCAGTCACTGCCAGTTCAGACTCCATGAGTGTATATGTGAAGTGAAGGTTTTTTGCCCTGACATGTGTCACTTTACACTTGACCATTTGCCATTTTATCACCCGTTCACTCAGTTTGAAGAAGCCCTTTTTGGAGCTCTTTGCAATTGCTTTTTGTTATGGCCGATCTGAACAATTTAATATCATCAGCTAACTTGACCACCTCACTGCTCACCCCTAACTCTAGGTCGTTTATGAACAAGTTAAAAAGCACACGCCCCAGTACTGATCCTTGGGGTACTCCACTTTCTACAGCCCTACACTGACACCACTGTTCATTTATTCCAACTCTCTGCTTCCTGCTATTTAACCAATTCCTGATCCACACGAGGACCTCTCTTATTCCATGACTGCTAAGCTTACTCACAAGTCTTTAGTGAGGTACCTTGTTGAAAGCTTTTTGAAAGTCTAAGTGCACTATATCCACTGGATCATCTCAAGCTATATGCTTGTTGACACTGTCAAAGAACTCTAATAGGATAGTGAGGCAGTGTCCTCTTTTGAAGTCAAATGTGACTGTGTTGGATTTTCTTGGCAATTGGCTATTTACATATTCACTAATAGGCAAAAAACCTTGCGGTTTAAGGACATACCTACAGCCAACAGATATTTCTATCAAACTTTAAAAAGCAGGGAAATTGAGCAGAAGACCTGACCTCCTATCTGAGATATTGTACTGCCCTACAAATTTGTCAAAACGCAAACACAATTTAGGTTGGTTTTGGGTTGGCGGAGGGTGAAGGGGAGGGGAAGGAGGAGGAGGGGGAAGGAGGGGATTGAAAGGGCATGGGGAGGGGAAGTGAGGGGTGAAGGAAGGGGGAGGGAAGGTGCAAGAGGGAGGGGGATAGGAGGGAGGAGGAGGGGATGGCAGGTTTGATCATTTGCATGCTTTTTAAGTTCAGTGAGATTTACTCCTGTACAACAATGCTTGGGATTGGTGAAACTGACCTGGGGGAGGGGCAGGAAAGGGAGGGGTAGGGAGGAAGGGGTAGGGGAGGAGATTGGGTGGGTGGGCACTGGGCAGAGGGGAAGCCCTTTCCTTTCCAAAAGGAAAACATTGTGAACAGTATCATTCTTTTTCAGGGCTTCCCCCTCCTTTATATTCTACAGCAGGCACATGTGGCCTCCCATCCAAATTAAACCAAAGCTGTCTCTGGCCACATCCACACCAGACCTTATTTCCCGTTAGATAGCCATGGCTGTTCCCAAAGAATCCTGGGAAGTGTAGTTAGTGAAGGGTGCTGAGAGTTGCTAGGAGACACCTGTTCCCCTCACAGAGCTTCAATCAGAGTGGCTGACTGTTAAACCACTGTGGCCACTGGAGCTGTGTCAGGGGAATAGGAGTCTGTTGCGTCCCAGGCAAACCAGGAGTTAGCTCAGGGAGAGGGAGAGGAGTCAGATGAGGACGAGGTCCCTGGCAGCGTTGAAGGAAAGGAGAGCACAGTCAGCCCACAGACTCCATCGGCCAGCCCCCCCATTGAGGCAGTTCCTGCTCCGCCTGTGAGCCCCCTGACTGAGCTGTTGGGAAGTGACTCCTCATGGACGCCAACCACACCCACACAGGAATCCCCGCCTGGTACTTCAAAAGCTTCCCAGCCAACCAGCTTCCCACTCCCTGAGGTTGAGCCATCACGTATTGAAGCCCCGCTGTCAGATGGGCCAGCGAAGGCTCGGCCCCCCTCACCCCACATGAGATGGCACAAGAAAAGGGTCCTTGAGAGGGTGGAACTTTGGAGGAGCTGTCAGTTATGGGTGAAGACCTTCCCTACTTAAGCAGGTGCCCGCCCAGGCTCCAGTGCTGATTCAACTCTCCCTACATGCTGCAGAGAGTATCCAGGTAGCTTAGTTAGGGAGGATAGTGAGCTAGAGTAGACAGGTTTGTGAAGCGCACTGCTTTGGATGTAAGCATTACTCTAATAAAAAGATAATTAAATCAAGCCTTGTTTCCATCTCGTGTTTCGGGCTCTGGGCAGGACAGAGTCTCCTCTCAGCACCCTTCACAAACTACACTTCCCAGGATTCTTTGGGGGAAGCCATGACTGTCTCAAGTGAAATAAAGGTCTGGTGTGGGTGTGGCCTGCTGATTAGGTAAGTCCAGCAGCTGTGAGTCTGGGAACACTGACCGTTGGTTCTTACTGAGCATGGGTGACATTATCATTGAGTTCAATTTTAAATTTCTTAAATTAATTAAAAATCAGCCAGGCATTTTTTTAACTTTGAAACTGCAGAAGATGAAGGTCAGAGTATGGGGCAAGGTCAGTAATAGGATTCCAGGTACTCTGTGAACATGGCTGATTTTTAATTAATTTCTACAGATTATGAGAACTCTGACAGAAAAAAGTTCAAAAGGGGTCTGTTTTTTTCCTCTCTTTTTACACTTTGAACTCTCGATTCTCTCTGTTTTGTGTATCGCCATGAAAATTTAGAGGGTTGTTAAGCAAGTGTGTCTGAGTTCAGGACTATATGTTTTGTAAGGTTTTATTTTGAAATGAGCTTATGGGAAGCATCAGAATGGTATGGGGGGTATTTTCAATTTAGCATTGCAGAACGCAAAACATCCATACTGAGTATAGTATACAGCCACTCATGTGGCTGAATAATATTTTTAATTTAATAGCACTATGGTCACTGTTCCCAGTTGGTTTGACAACACTTAACATCTTACACCAGGTCCTGGGTGCCACTTAGGTTTAAGTTCAGGGTTGCTGTTCCTCTGGTTGGTTTCATGACCAGCTATTCTAGAGCACAGTGATTTAGGGTATCTAGAAATTTTGCTTTTTGTCATAACTGGAACACACATATAGCTAGTCTATGTAAGAGTAGTCAAAGTCACCCATTACTACATTTCCTAGTTTGGATGCGTCCTTGATTTCATTTCTCATCTCACGATCTCCCTCAGCATTTTGATCAGGGGGACAATAGAATGTCCCCAATACTAAGTTATTCTTGGGGTATGGTATCACCACCTACAACAATTCTGTGGAGAAGTCTGTCTCTTTTGAGGTTTGTAGCTTGCTGGATTCAATGCCCTCTTTCTTGTATAGAGCAACACCACCTCCAATACATCCTTCCCTAGCTCAGTATTGTCCAAGGGGTGGGGGTGGGGGTCAGTGCCAAAGGCTTAATTAAAAGTTTGGGATTTAAAAGTATTTTGTTTTGCAGGCAGTTGGCTGACAAGCAGCATCCTGCAATGTTGCCTATGTAAAACATCCGTGTTCCATACTGATTTGACAAATGGCCATATAATCAGACTTTCTAATGGCTACATAATAATAATAATAATAATAATAATAATAATAATAATAATAATAATAATAATAATAATAATAATATATTTTTTAAATAGTTATGTCAGAAAAAAAAGAGTCCTATGGCAATTGCGGGTGCAAAATCCCCAAATCAGCAATAAAATGCTAGTGGCCTGAGTATTTAAACATGGATTTTGGAACCTAGCTAAAGGCACCTGTGTCTGGGGGGGGGGAAATCACTGTAGCACAGAGCGTATGGCTAGCTCTCCCACCTGTGCAAGAGTGTTTGTTACCATGCATTTGCAAATGATTTGCCCAACGTTCCGCACTATTTCATGGGAGGTCTTGATTTGATTCCTCATCTACAAGCGTTCATACATTATGTGTGTTTCCAACTCTGCTCCCCCTGACACACACACACACACACACACACACACACACACACACACACACACACACACACAAAGGAACATTTGAGTACACAAGGCACACACATGAAACATGGATGCCTGGTCCTTTATGTAGCACAGGGATGAGGGTTATATCCTGGAAGACAAATTGAGTTTTTAAACGGATCTCTTCAACTTAATACACATGCCCAAATTCAAACAGAGAAGCAAGCTAAAGAAACAAAAAGGACCTGGGATTAGTGTGCTATGTGTGCAGATCTAGAATGATACTCTACTGCCCAGCATATACTCTAGATAGGGGGAAACTATGCATCATATAGTTTCAGCAGTGGTGGCTGAAAGCACCTTGGACAGCTCCTTGAAAGTTTGGACTAAAACCTGGAGCAGATTCCACCACCCCACTGACATTGGAGCCACTAGCCACGATTGATGCAAAGGTGTATAACTGAATTCCAGCGCTGCTTCTTAACATGAAGCACAGTGCTGGGGAGGGGAATCTAGAGTTGAGAAACAGCGAAGCGAAGGGAGTGTTTAATCTTTACTCTGCCCAGCAGGTGCTTCAGATCCCCACCCTCCAGTGGCTTCTTTTCTCCCTCCCTATGTCACAATCCCCCTCCCTCCCCAAAAAACATGGCCAGTATTTTCTGCTCCAAATTGCAGATATGAGACTAAGGCTGAGAGAATATTGGTTTGCTTAAGGCCATGTGTGCAGCACAATCCTATGCTCATTCACTCAACAGGAAGCCCCGCTAAATCCCCTCCAACCATGTCTGTAGCATTACAGAGTTCATGGTCTGAAACATGCCGTTCCATCTCACAGCAGTAACAGGGTAGCCACTTGTGCATTGCCAAAGAGGACACACCTTCAGATAAAATTTGCACTTGCTAATGTTATGAATCGATGCAAATTGAGAGGTAACTGCTATAATTTAAATGCAAAATAAAAGGCAATGCAGTTCATCATAGTGGGGAAGACTGTGGTGAGGTGACTAGCGTGCCTGCTCAGTCTGCTGCCCAGTGATGCTGATGGGCAATTTCAAGGCCCCTTTTCTCCCATGGTGCTTTATCTTTCAACTGGACTTGGACTGGACAGCCTTTCAAATAGAGGACTAGCCATGCTCATTCATAAGCATCAAGCTACATCAGTGCTTGCTGCCTCTTTTCCAGAGGTCTGGAAAAGGAAATCTGCTTGTCCTCAAAAGCATTCTCTTGGAATCTTGTTTATTATGCGCTAGTCATCATGCCTAGCAAATGGAAAGCCACTGGATGGGTAGGGAAGGAGGAAACGTGGCCTGTCAATGCATCAGCTAGGGATCACAGACATTCTTATGCTTTTAGAAAGCCGTTACATGTGTGTAAGAGGTGTGACTAAGACTGAAGTCCTATGAATACTTAGGCCCCATCTGCACTATACATTTAAAGCAGTATTATATCACTTTAAACAGTCATGGCTTCCCCCAAGGAGTCCTTGGAACTGTAGTTTGTGAAGGGTACTGAGAGTTGTTAGGAGACCCCTCTTCACCTGCCAGAGCTACAATTATCAGAGTGGCTTAACAACCAATCCTTATTCCCATGGAACTTTGGGAATTGTAGCTCGGTGAGGAGAAGAGGGGTCTCCTCTCAGCTTTAAATGTCTAGTGCAGATGGGGCCTATGATTCCTTCTCCGGCAGTCTGACATGGTGGTACAGTCCATTCTGTCACTCCTGACCTTTCCCACACCATTCTGCTGCATTTGGAGACCAGGCCTGTCTCATTAGCAAGCAACTGACTTGAGTTGGATTGAAGCCATTGTCTGTAAATTATGGGGATCCACAAGTGCCTGGGCTGGTCCACATGTGCATGTATATAACTTGGCATCTGTATAGTTGTTGACTGGTAGTGGATGTCTTCTTTGCATGCCTACATTGGTACAATCTGATATTGCTTCTGGGGTGTGTGTATGTGTGTGTGAATATTCCAATCATGTTGGCAGGAGGAGCATGGTGGCAAAGTGCTCCCCTGTCTCATTCCCCCCGAGGACATCCAAAAGCTTTGTGCTTGATGTGAAATGAAAATGTTAAGATCTATCTGTAGCATTATATCCAGGGCTTTTTTTGTAACTGGTATGGAGTACTGTCAGCTCTTGGCAACCATTTTATGCTGGCACCCATGGCACTTTCATCAGAGTATGAGTACCAGCATTACATTTTTTAATAAAAAAAGCAGCACTGGTTATATTTGTTACGTCCCCATTGACACATAAAATTCATCAACTGGAGTACTAAATCTGGACAACTAGGATGGCAAGCAGGATGGTGAGGGAGCTGGAAACCAAGCTTACAAGGAGGAATGGCTATGATTAGCCTGGAGAAGACAAGATTAAGGGGAGACAGAATAGCTCTCTTCAAATATCTGAAAGGCTGTCATGTTGAAGATGGAGCAGACTTAATTTCTGTTGCTCTGGAGGGCAGGACTACAGCTCATGGGTGGAAATGACAAGAAAGCAGATCTTAGTGAAATGTCATAATGGTAAGAGTACTCTACTGCCTTGAGGAAATGGTGAGCTCTCTTTTACCAATGTTATTTAAGCAGAAGCTAAACAGGCATCTGCCAAGGATGTTATAGTTGTAAAATGCCTGCACTGGACTAGATGACTTCTAAGATCCCTTTCAGCTCTAACATCCAGGGATTCTATGATTATAACTTAATGTTGTGGTCATCCAGTGATGAATCTGCATAACTAGGCCTTTATGTGAAAAAAGAAAGCAGTAGAAAATGCTGATCCTTTTGTTACCCAATTATGAGCTTGCGAAGAACAGGAATCAGGCCTGGCGACTTGTTCCTCCTCGTTTAGCTTTCTGTTCTGCATCATGGTGTAGGTTGAATTAGCAAAACTTGAAGCAAAGCTACACAGTCATAAGACTTGTGTGCTTTGATAGCTCCCCCATGCTTGGTTTTCAAAGTGCTTTCTCAACATTAAGCCTCTTAGCACCCCACTGAGAAAGATCTTCATTATTATCCAAAGGAAAGAGAGGTTAACTGCCTTTCCCTGGGCACAGTGGAAGCAAGAGGTAAACACAAACCAAATTATAACCCTTTCTCTGGTTTCTCAGTCCTAAACTATAACCAGGAGATTCTACCTGTCATGGGGCTAGGTTCCAAAAGAGCTAATTATCTCCAATTAGAGCTGCATTTTCCAATAAGCTCAGCCTCACATTTGTCCTGTACACAAGACAAGTTCATCTTAACATCCTGCTTTATAGCTAGGAGGTGGAAGAAGTGAACTGGTTCCCTTTTACCCCCACAGGTATTTGCTTGAAAAAAGCAGTATTTTTTAGCTGTGTCAGACTCAGAGATAAATGTTGACTGTGTTGGTTCTGGATGGAAGCTTCTCACGTTTGTTCAAAACTTTAATCCAGGGGATGGGAACCTTTTTTTCTGTCCAGGGCCACATTCCATCAGGGGTAATCTGCTGGGGGCCACGTGCTGGCAGTGGGCAGGTGTGACCAGAGCCAACAGAGGTCTCTCTGTCTCTGTGCCACATTTTTGTCCCCTCTTTCCACCTCTCTCTCTCTCTCTCTCTCTCTGCTACTTGCTTTTCCATCTCTCCTTGGCTAGCAGGCTGCTAGGGAGAGAACAGATAAGCTCTTGCCTGAGATCTGAATGGATGCTTCCAATGAGCTTCTTTTCTCTCTGCCTTCCATTGCGCCATCCATTTTGCCCCCCTCCCTCCAGTTTTCACTTATTTGTTTGCTACACTCTATATAGCTGCCCTATGAGAGGAATTCTCTGTGCCACTTCCAGCATTCCTGTCTCCCTCTGAGCTCACCTCACCCAGTGGAGGCTGCTGGCTCTGATGTCAGTGGGGCATGGACAGCTCCTTGAAAGTTCAGACTAAAACCTGGAGCTAATTCACCGCCCCACCGACATTGGAGCCACCAGTCTCTGCTGCCCTTGCCCTGTATGGTTTAACAGTTAATTTCCTCTTCCCAGAGAACTGTGGGAATTGTAGCTGTGTGAGGGGAATAGGAGTCTCCTAACAACTCTCAGCACTCTTCACAGGATTCATTGGGGGAAGCCATTACTGTTTAAAGTGGAATAGTAATGGAATAAATGGATGGTGTGAATGTGGTCCAAGAAAGAAACAAGGAGTAGCAACAAGTGCTCTGGAACGATCTGGACCCAAATGTTTATGACATTTGATTCCACGTCTCATTCCTTAAATAGGTGGGAAAGCTGAACAAAAGATTGCCCAAATCTGGATTTGAAAAGTTGAATCTTCCAATGCTATGGGCAGGGCCATAGGTCAGTTGTTAGATCACCTGCTTTGCATGCAGAAAGTCCTTGGTTCAATCCCTGGCATCTCCAGGTAGGAGTAGGAAAGATTCTCTGTCTGAAACCCTGGAGGGCCACCGTGCTCCAGTGCAGATAATACTGAGCTAAATGGACAATAATCTGATAAGGCAGTTTCCTATGTTCCTATCTGCTCTTCCTAAAAAACACCACCACCACCACCACCAAATCCACCTGGGAATGTTCTGAAAATAATAGTGAATTAGAGGAATATATCTTCAAAATATGAGTGGAATACTGGCTTGAAAATTTCTCATCTAAATCCATTTCAGATCAATGCAGGGCCAGTCCTGAGGCAAAGTAGCAAACAGTGTGTATTCCACCCCCTCTACCCCTATAGTGAAGGTGGATAGTACCCAAGACCAATCAAGTAATGATGGTACCTGAGGCAAAAGACCCCCATATATGCTTCTCTCCCTCCCTGGCAGTAAAAATACAAGGGTATACAACTAAACAATTTTCTGCCCTTCCGTGACACCTAAAATCAGCTACAGGACGTGGCTGCCTCACTTTGCCTAATGGTAGGGCCAGAGAATGTCATAGCTCGTTCAACAGACGGTTGGATTTTCATTCACAATCTATATCCCATCTTGACATGTAGGGTTCAATGTAGTGTTAAGGAGATCATTTCACCAGCACAAGCATTTCTCCTTGCCCGACAGAACTCTCTCCTTCCCCCATGTGCTGTTCTGGGGGTTCTCCTGATCCTCTGGAGCAGATTTGGGGAGGGTGTGAGGTGTGGGGGGGGGAGAGGGAGGAAAGTCCTCTTGTGCTACTCCAATCCTATAATTTACCTCAAAGGAAGGCCCATTGAACTGAAGGGTATGTCAGAGCAGACATGCATAGGCTTGCAATCCTGGTCAGAAATGGAAACAGGGAATGTTGAAAGAGGAGAGTTCACTTGACTATCTCTGAGAGAAAGTGTGGAGGTGGAGAAACCCTTCTTGCCCCCGTTGCCATGTGTCCACACATACAGCGGTGTCCCTGCAATGAGTCGGCAAAGGTTGCTGTGCAGTGCTGTCGTACCCTCATATGAAAGGCAATTTTTTCAACTGACATTCCAACTTCAAGTCAGGCATGTAAGCATGATGCATGTTTATTCTAGAATGGAGTGCGGCAGTGCTGAAAATAAGGTGCCTATCTAATTTGTGGGTGTCTTTTTTAAAAAAAACCACAACTTGACATATGCTATTTTAGATTGGTGAGTACGGAATACAGGGATATTTCACGGAACAAGTCCAGGCAGAAACAAATCACATCAGTGTCACCCCAAGTTTTGGCTCATGCTAAAAATATAGCACATTTATTAAAAATATATATTTATAAACATCAATGTGAAGAGAGACAGATGCGAAGCAAATAGGTGAGAAAAGAAATGCCATGTAACTTTGCTCAAGGTTTTACCTTTCGGTTGCTCAAACAGCTCAGTGGAATAGTTGTTTCTCCCCCCCCCCACCTTGTGACTGCACCGTATGTTCATTTAAAAATAAAATAATAGCAATGAAAAAAACCCCCAAAAACTTGCTAGCTTCGACGTAAATCAAACCAAAAGGAGAAGAAAGATACAAACTAACGGGCATGAAAGACAGCGACGCAGCTATCTGTGGAACATCTCCTGGCACAGATATGCTATATATTTGTCACTGTTTATAATAGCATCCAGTCTTTGGCTGTATTCAAATGTTTTATCTGTTGTGGGGAGGAGGGGTCCCCTGCACACACACCCCAAGCTGGTACTTACAAATTTACAGTCATTTCTCTAGAACAAATGAAAAGAGGAAGCAGAGAGAGGGGCGAGCTTTGCTTGTAACTGTGTGAAAAAAAGTCTTGTTCAATTAATTGTGCTCCAACCTCCACAACCGGCAGGCAGTGCCTTTTATGATGTCTTAATATACTACAGAGTCAGTTCTCATTAAGCCATGTGTCAGTGGCTGGCAACATTTGTCATCACTTCTTGTCAGCTGTCTTCACCACTTTGTGTTTGCGGCTCACAATGTCGTGTAGATGTATACAAAAATGATTACGACGAGGTTCAAAATAGTCCCAATAATCCCCAGCATTGCCAGGATGGATTCCTCCTTGCTCTCCTTTTCTTGGTTGTTTTTTTCTTCTTCATTTCCACTAGTGATGACCATCTTGGTAGCCAGTTTCTTTATCCCTCTCCTCAGGCTAACCTACAATTTAAAAGGGAGAGAGAGTCAGATGACAATTGCTAGTAGGGATGGAAGGATCTGTCAGTTTTGGTTCTCTCTTTAAATTCTGTCTTTGATGCTTAACGTCTAGGATTTTTTAAATCTATCACTGCAATAGCTTCTCTTCCTTTAATTAGTGTGCAAAACCAAATTGTGTGTGTAGTCCTAATATTTGCATTAAAAATGTTGTGACTAGGGATATCAATTTCAGTTCCCTTATTTTCTCTTTTTTCCAAGCTTAAATTCAGTTATCCAGGTTTCTGCAGCAACTTGCATATTTTTTTTAAAAAAAATTCTCATGAATATTCTTTAGCATTTCAGTGCAAACTTCTCCTAATAAAGAAATTTTTGTATGCAGTTTTGACTAATGTGCACATTGTTGCAAGACGTGTCTCCTAATATAGCACATTTTGTATGTTATTTTTACTAACATATTCATTTTTATACACATTGTCCTCTAATATATGTTTTTTTGTAAACATTGGTTGGTTGGAGAACTGCATTGCAAAATTCGGGTAAGTGTGAACTTTGAAGAATGGCTGTGTTTTGGTTCTCATTGTTTTGGAAAGTGTTAATTTGATAGATTTGGCTTTAAATACAAACTGAATTGCACTTCTTCCTCATCCCTCTGAATTAGGGATGGGCAAATCTGTCTAATTCGGTTTCTCTTGGTTCCTAATTTTTCCACTCTTATGTTCAGTTCTCCAAATTTCTACATTGGTTTGCGATTTTTTTAAAAAGTCCACACGAAAATTCACCAGTATTTTAGTGCAAATTTATCCTAATAGATATTTGTATGATATATCACCTAATATGAGAGCCAGTGTGGTGTAGTGGTTAAGGTGCTGGACTATGGCCTGCGAGACCAGGGTTTGAATCCCCACACAGCCATGAAGCTCACTGGGTGACCTTGGGCCAGTCGCTGCCTCTCAACCTCAGAGGAAGGCAATGGTAAACCACCTCTGAATACTGCTTACCATGAAAACCCCATTCATAGGGTGGCCATAAGTCGGCAGTCCATTTCCATTTTTTTTCATTGCCTAATATAGACATTTTGGCAAAGCAATGTTACCTAACAGAATTCATTTTTGCCTGTTATTTTCACTAATGTATGCATTTCATGCACACTTTAATATATGCATTACTTGGCTGGAGAACTGCATTGCAAATTTCAAATTTCAAAGGATTGCTGTGTTCTGGTTTGTTTGTTTAGGAGAGTGTAAAGAGGTAGGTTAGGTAGGTTCACCTTTAAATGTAAGCAGCATAGAATATCTTCCTGATTCCTATTATGGATCTCACTTGTTAATATTCTACCCAATCATTCTGTCAGGCAGTTCGATGTTTGTTTACTTATGTTGTTTACTTATAAGATTTCTAACCCATTCTTCAGCATAAGTTCCAGGGCAGGTTACAGCAATATAATCATTCAGTTGTAAAAACACGTAAAGCAGTTACAATTACAAAAATAAATAAGACAGTAAAACCTTTCCAACCAAAACAGAACATTATAGAATCAATAAGAGGTGGGTTCTAATAAACAGTAATTGTCAAAACCAGAGTAAAGAGGTGCATCTTCAGCAGATGGAAGAAGCTGTACAATGAAAATGCTCGATGAAGTGGAGGCCTATTGCTCAGCGCAAGTGCAGCAGCCCACGCTAAACTCCCAACTCCACAAAGCTATAATCTAGTCTCTTCACAGTTTCGCACATTTATATTCAATACATTACCTATAGCTCAGTCCCTTTTCTGTACTTTACATTCATATTCATGTTCACATTACCTCATATTTAGAGACATATCTGGACAGCACAGCCAATCACGATCATCCCTATGGTCCCAACTTTGTGTCCAAGGCTAAAAAAAAAGGTTTTAAAATAATAAATTTCAGTAGGAGTGGCTTAGGGAGGACAAGAGAACCCTCTGAATCTCCATTCTGATTTTATTTCCCTTAGAATAAACTTTAGCCAATCAGGAGTCCCTCAGAAATACATTGAACATATCTCAGCATTAGGGCAGGACTCTGAAGAGTCTCCCCAACCAATCAGATGCATGTATTTGCAGGCTGCTTGCTGCTCTTTTCTGATGCTGAGTTACTTTTCCCTCCTTTTGGAAGCATCAGGTTAAAGCAGCAGCAAGCACAATCCTCTTTTCTTTTCTGTCGCCAGCTAGCCTATATCTTTGTGAGTTCACTGTTCTCATTCTGGGTTCATCACACACACACACCCCAATGAGAGGAGCGGTGGCAAACTATCCCCAAAGCATGTTTGGCTGGCATGGGGGGGCAGAATCCATTTTTTTCATGGGCCAGACTGGGCCTTTTCTATTGTTGGGAGGGAAGGAAGGGAAGAGAAGGTGATTCATCGTGGCATAGTGCCCCTCCAATGTTTGGTTGGCAGCAGCAATGCAGCAGTAGGGAGGGCAGGTGAGTGTCGCTACCAAACCATGGAACCGCTGTTGTTGCTTCTATGGATGTAAGGAAGTGAGGCTAAAGGTCAATGAAATGCAAACAGAAAAAGAAAAACAGAAGACAGTGATGATATCTTAAATGCAATACCATACCAACCACAACAAGAGTGAGACCTTGTCCTCACATAATACCTTTGGCTCTGAAATCTGCACTTGTTGCTGATTTGCGACCAGGCCAAGTTCAAGGTGTGCTTCCCATGTTCCAGGTGCCACATACTGCTTGTTCTGCTCTTGCAAAAAATCAGTCCTTTAGTGTGGCAGCACATACATGTTGGAACTCCCTGTCTATTGACATTGGGCAGATGCCTTAACTGAACGCTTTTCAGCACTGCTGAAAACTTGTTTTGTTTAGGCAAGCCTACCCAAGCATGCAGAAGCTATTATGCTTTTTATCTGTTTTTAATTCATTGTTGGTTATATTATTGTGACTGTTTTAAATACCTGTCTAACTGTTTAACTGTTTTTGCTAAAATATTTACTGTTTTAATTCCTTCTGTAAACCACTTTGAGGTTTGTTTGTTTTTACAATAAAGCAGTATATAAATGTTGTAAATAAAATACATAAATAAATTTTGGAGTCACTGTGACCCTTGGGTCTCTTTCTACTTTAAGGAACAATGGAATCTGCCTTATAGCTACTCAGGCCAATTAGTACCTTCTAGCTTAGTACCTTCTAGATGAATTAGTACCTTCTAGATGACATGGACTAGCATTGGCTCTCCAGGATTCCAGGCAACACCAGAGATTGAATTTTGGACCTTGCATGCAAATCATATGCCCTAGCACTGAGCTACAGCCCTTCCTCTGTTTAAAAAAGGATATTTTAAAATTGTTCTTTTCAATTCACTAATGAATACCTAGGACAGATCCTCACCATTCATTTAACGCATATTCAACACACATTGAAGCACATGAATCACACCACAGAATTATGGGGACTGTAGTATGTTGAGGGTGGTGGGAACTATAACTGTGAGGGGGAAACTACGCTTCCCAAGATTCTTTGGGGGAAGTCATGCACTTTAAACGTGAGTTGGATGTGCTTTAAATGTATTGTGTGGATTTACTTTAGAAACTTTGCCAGCATGCAAATCGTTCTAATTATTATGTTTTAAATGGAAATAAGCTATGAGGTTTACTAGGTGACCATGGGCTACTCACCATCTCTCAGCCTAATCTGCTCCTGAGGGAAGGGAATTATGACCATCCCAAGGAAGAACAGCACATTTAAAATGTAGAGGAAAAAATAATGTACAAACATAGTGTGAAATCAGATACTATCGGGACATAGTATGAATAAATATTTATATAAGCATCACTGTCAAAGATGTTTATTATTTACACAACCTGTAAAGATATTTATAGTGCAATCCTATGCATGTTTACTCAGAAGCAAGTCTCAATGTATTCAGTGGGACTTACTCAAACAGGGAGGAGTGCACAGAACTGCAACCTCAAATGATAAGAAACTTCACTCATCCATCCCAAAATTCAGGATTAAAGCTTTATATTGGGGAGGTTTTCAAAACACTTCCCTCTTCAACAGCCCAGGAAAATTTAAACTTGTTTGACTCCTCATAATTAGAAAAGCAGAACACATTGTAATGGCATTTAGATCTCCTGCACACACAGAGAAACTTTTGCTACTGCTGAAAGCTATAAACTTACTCAGTTTATGAGATTTTCAGACAAGCAGCAAAAAGCAACCGTTTTCTAACCTTGCAATGGGTTCTAGCTATTGCCTGGAGGTCAACAAATCCCTTATCTTTCACAACCCTGATTTATTGGCTACAAACCTGAAAGGGAGAGGTTTGAGCTGCCAGCTACAAGCTCATTTAACAAGTTGTGGGTGGGAGCTGGCTGATGTTTTGGTGTATAGCTCTTAAAACAGACCACCTAGAAACTTAATTTTTTTAAAAAATGAAAGCTGAGAGTATGAAGATTGAGGTGACTCACCTAGAGACCTGCAGAGGACCCCAAAAATCTGGAGTTTCTGAGTGAAAACCAGAGAACTGGTAACCCTAATGGCTATGAACAGGAGGTGGGAATATGAAAGGAACTAGAGACTGTGGAGAAATTAGTTCAATTTGCATTTTAGTGCAAGCCTACCTCATTTGGTTTGCCTGAACCAGTACGCAAAAGTCATAGCCCTCCAAATTTTGCAATCTGGCTCTCCAACCCCCCAAAATTGGTTGTCCAGCCACTCCGGGCGACGTACAAAATAAAAACATACAAATACATTAAAACATTAAAAATCTCAACAACAATAATAAAACCTAGCCCACCCCAAAAGCCTGCCTGAAGAGCCAGGTTTTCAAGGCCCAGTGGAAGCTCATCATAGAGGGGGCATGGCAGAGATCATTTGGAAGGGAATTCCACAAAGTGGGGGCCACAATTGAAAAAGCCCTCTCCCTAGTCCTCACCAGTCTAGCTGTTTTAACTGGTGGGATAGAGAGAAGGCCTTTTGAAGCTGATCTTGTTGGGCGGCATCGCTGCTGATGCTGGAGGTGCTCCTTCAGATAGACTGGACCGAAACTGTATAGGGTTTTAAAAGTCAGAACCAACACCTTGAATTGGGCCCAGAAAACAACCAGTAACCAGTGCAACTCCTTTAGCACTGGAGTGATGTGATCTCGCTGGCGGCTGCCTTTGATCAGGCAAGCCGCAGCATTCTGTACCAGTTGCAGCTTCCAGACCGTTTTCAAGGGTAACCCCACGTAGAGCGCATTACAGTAGTCTAGGCAAGAGGAGACCAGGGCATGTACCAACGATGGGAGCAGATGATTGGGAAGGTAGGGGCGCAGCCTCCATATCAGATGGAGTTGATACAGTGCCGCCCGGCTCACAGCTGAGACCTGAGCCTCCATGGAGAGCTGGGAGTCAAGAATGACCCCCAGGCTGCAGACCTGGTCTTTCAGGGGCAATTGTACCCCATTGAGCACCAGGTCAACATCCCCCAACCTTCCCTTGAATGAGAGATAGAGCTGCGTGTCATCGGCATACTGGTGATACTGCAGCCCAAATCCTTTGATGATAGCCCCCAGCGGCTTTACATAGATGTTGAACAGCATCGGGGAGAGGATGGAACCCTGTGGCACCCCACAAGTGAGAGGCCAAGGATCCGAAACCTCATCCCCCAATGCCACTCTCTGGTACCTACCAGAGAGGAAGGAATGGAACCACTGCGATACAGTGCCCCCTATGCCTAACCTCTTCAGGTGGTCCAGAAGGATACCGTGATCAACGGTATCAAAAGTCACTGAGAGATCCAGGAGGACGAGGAAGGTGCCTTCGCTCCTATCCAACGCCCTCCTCATATCATCCACCAAGGCGACCAAGGCCGTTTCAGTCCCATGTCCAGGCCTGAAGCCTGATTGAAATGGATCCAGATAATCCGCTTCCTCCAAATGCACTTGCAACTGCTTCGCCACCACTCACTCAACCGCCTTGCCCAGGAATGGCAGATTTGAGATGGGCAAAAGTTGTTCAGATCTTGGGGATCCAAGGAGGGCTTCTTTAGAATTGGTTTTATTATTGCCTCCTTGAATGCTGATGGCATTACTCCCTCTTCCAGGGACGTATTTACCACCATCTTGATCCCCTTGCCCAGTCTATGCTTGCAGCTCATACTGAGCCACGACAGGCAAGGATCGAGTAAGCAAGTGTTGGCTTTAAGGTTGAAAGCACCTTGTCCACTTCATCAGAAGAAAGAAGCTGGAACCGATCCCACATCACTGGAGCACCACTGGCCGCCTCTGGCTCGCTCACTGTGTCCACAGCGTACGGAATAGCACTCTTAATACGATCAATTTTCTCCGTAAAGTGCTTTGCAAACTCATCACAGGAGGCCTTAGCATGTTCCATCGGTTCCGGGGCAACTGGACCGACCAGGCTCCAGACCACTTAGAACAGCCTCCTGGGACAGCACTCTGCGGATGCAATAAAGGCAGCATAAAAATCCTTTTTTGCTGCCCTTATCGCCACATGGTAGGCTACCGCAGCTGCTCTGACCCATGTCCGATCGGTGTCAGCGCGAGATTTCCGCCACCGGCGTTCTAGCCGTCTCACCTCCTGCCTCAGAGTTCGCAACTGTGGAGTATACCATGGTGCCGTCTGAGCTCTATTCAGGGGGACAGGGTGTTTCAGAGCCATCCGGTCTAGTGCCCTGGTGATTGCAGCATTCTACCCTTCCACCAGGGTCTCAACCAAGTGCCCATGTGCATGCTCCAAAGAATCCCCAAGCGCATTCAGGAATCCATCTGGATCCATCAGACGTCTGGGGCAGACCATCCTAATGGGTCCTCCACTCCCATGGAGTGTTTGTGGCACCAAGAAGTCCACCCTCACCAAGTAGTGATCTGAACATGACAAGGGGATGGTGGATGTACCCCCAATTTTCAGATCACTCCCCTCCTCTCCCAAGACAAACACAAGGTTGAGTGCATGACCAGCTATACGGGTGGGCCCTGTTGGGATAAGGTGCAGCTCCAAGGAAGCCATGGTTTCTATGAAGTCCCAAGGCGTCCCTGTGAGGATGGCCTTCAAGTGTACATTAAAGTCCCCCAGTACCAATAAATTTGGGGACTGTGCACGCACATACGAGACCACCTCCAGTACTTCGGCCAGGGAGTCTGTCATGCAGCAGGGTGGACGGTACAAGAGCAGAATCCCCAGACTGCCCTTTGGGCCCAACCTCCAGTACATGCAGTCAACAACCCTGGTCTCACGGAGAGGAGGCCTGGTGAGTTCCATAGACTTGGGCCCACAACAATAACAAGTCATGCTTCTGGCCCATGGGGGCCAGTAGTAGTGTGCCCCCAGATGATCTCAGTGATCAACCTGGGACATACAAGGTTAAGGTGGTCCTTAAGATATCCTGGGCATAAGTTATTCAGGGCTTTTGTACACTAGTACAAGGAGCTTGAATGGACAATTGAACCCTGCACCACAGTGGCTGGGCCAGCCCTAGCAGAAAGGTTTATATGGGAGCAGACAGTCCCTGAAGTAATTTTGCTATGAGATTCACCATTGCATGACCACCAACTGCTGGGTTGTGCCCGTAGAGCTGTCAAAACCTATTTATTGTTTTTTTTAAAAAAAGCTAAATCATTTTTAGAAACCTTTTTTTAAAAATTTCAGCACGCCTAACCGGACACAATTCATTTATGTATACTTGTTTTTAAATTCTGCTCATTTCTTCCATACATTATTGATAACCAAGCCTCCACCTGCACTATACATTTAAAGCAGTATCATATCACTTTAAACAACAATGGTTCTCCCCAAAGAATCCTGGGAACTGTAGCTTGCAAGTTAGGAGACCTCTCGTCCCTTCACAGAGCCACAATTCCTAGAGCTCCCTGGGAAGAGGGATTTACTGCTAAACTGCTCTGAGAACTGTAGCTCTGTGAGGGGAAGAGGAGTCTCCTAACAACTCTCTGCACCCAAACTACAGCTCCCAGGCCTCTTTGGAGGGAAGCCATGACTGTTTAAATATGATACTGCTATAATGTGTAGTGCAGATGGGGCCTATGTTATTGGTTTATTTACACTGTGTATAGATTATAAAATTTTGATTAAGTGGTCTATAACATTACTTAAATCAAATAAATAAATAACTGCTAGGCTCCCTGTTACGCTTCCCTCCCAGACCATCTGGGCTCCTCACCCCAGAGCCAAAAGGGTACACTTCTTCGCCCTGCTCAGTTATCAGAATTTCTGATTTTGAGATTTTATACTGCAGATGAGGGCATAAGCAGGCTTGGCCAAATCTTATTTCTGTTAATATAATTGGAAACACAATTCCAGGAGGTAAGACGTTTCTTTCTTTCTTTCCCCTACCTAAAAAGGAAACTGCAATGACTTTCTTATAAATAATGCAGAATAAAACCATAGATGGAATCGTTCTTCTCTTTGCTTTTATTTCTTCTCCTTAATGTAAAATGAAATATAGACAGCTGCTGGGGCATGGGGGGGGAGTCCCTCTTTCTGAAGCAGCAAGTTCTTTTGGAGATAGTAAAAACCAGACTTTTGTCAGTTGACTGGTTTTTGGTGTCTGAAAAGCAATCAGATTCTGCCAAGCGACATTCACAACCCACAAGGTTCAATATCCATCATGGCCCTGATTTTGTTGTGGTTTCATCCCTAAGGGCCCATTTCCACCATGCATTTACAGTACTATGATTCCACTAGGGATGGAAGGATCTGTCCATTTGGGGTCTCTCATTTTTTCAGTTTTAAATTCAGAATACAGTCTAATGCAGGGGTAGCCAATGTGGTGTCTTCCAGATATTGTGGACAACTCCCATCATCCAGGCCTGGCTTGGGCTAATGGAAGTTGTAGTCCATAACATTTGGAGAGCCATTGGCTGTAGAAGGCTGTTCTCATGATGCATGATGTATCTGAGTCCACCTCACTGGTTGGATAGGAATGGGAAACCACCTGGAACACTGCCTTGTGCTCCAAGATGCAAATACGATAAACATCACCATTTTTAAAGAGGTTCACACTGGGAAATGGAGCACAATTGGAACTGGTTTTATGTTCTCAGTTTGTGTGTGGTTGAGCAGCTAAGAAATCAATCCTGTTTATACAGGCTTATGCAGAAATAAGATCCACTGAATTCAATTAACCTTACACACAAGTGAGCGTGGCTAGGATAGCTTTGTGTTTCCAAGAAGCCAATAATATGCTCATGCACATCTTGGGACATTTTGATGAAAAGGAACGGGCTGCCCAGAGACTGCCCAGTGCTACAGGTTTAAGCATGCTTGTGGGGACATAAATCAGCAGAAGATGAAAGAGAATAAAATCGAATAGATAAATGCACTCGTAATTAACTAGAATCAAATGGAATGCACAAGAATTTAACATGAGGATCCTGTTGTGAAAGTACTCTGTGCTAGGTGCCAGTGTGGCAACATCAGCTTTATTTATCACAGGCTTGTCACATTCTGTTCTCTTTCACATGCTTCAAAACATCTGACATCCTTTAACACAGGGACATCTAATGAAGCTGAGGTAGTGATGGTCACTCTAAAAAGAGGATTACACAAATTTATGGAAGATAGGCTAGTAATGGCTGCTGGCTACAATGGCTGTGTTCTGCTTCCATTAACAGAAGCACTCTGTCTCTGAATACCAGTTGCTAGGAATCATGAGTGGGAAGAACGCTGTTGCATTCAGGTCCTACTGTTGGGCTTCCCATCGGCATCTGGTTGACCACTGTCAGATGGGTCTTTGGCCTGATTCAGGGCAGCTCTTCTTATGTTCTTATATGCAATGGGTCTTTTTTTTAAAAAAAAAACAACCCTCCTTTTTCAACCTGGCAGGTCAAGAGGAGCATCAGGGCCTGAAGCCCATTTGTTTCGTTTCATCATCAGAGGCAATAACTAGCTTGCCGTTAGGGAAGTTTCACACTGACCAAGTTTGAAAACCTCTTCACTTGAGCTGTATGCTGGCTAGGGATGGAAGGATCTGTCTGTTTCAGTTCTCCCAGTTTCTCCTTTTTTCCAGTCTGAAATTCAGTTCTCTACATTTCTGTAGCAATTTGCAATGAAAAAAAAATCCTCATGAAAATTCGTCAGCATTTTAGTGTGAATTTCTCCTAACACGTGCATGTCTGTATGCAGCTTTGACTAATGTACACATTTTTGCAAGCTATTTCTCCTAATATAGTGCGTTTTCACAACTATTTTTGTTTTTATGCACACCTTCCCCTAATAAATGCATTTTTAAAAAACATGGGTTGGAGACTTGCATTGCAAAATAAGGATAAGTGCAGATTTTGAAGGATGGCTGGTGTTTTAGTTCTCATATTGTTTTGGAAAGTAAGAA
Source organism: Rhineura floridana (assembly GCF_030035675.1). Taxonomy (NCBI): domain Eukaryota; kingdom Metazoa; phylum Chordata; class Lepidosauria; order Squamata; family Rhineuridae; genus Rhineura; species Rhineura floridana. Next base: position 210,218,469 of record NC_084481.1, on the reverse strand, counting down.
TTTGATAAATTTAGCTTTAAATGTGAACTGAATCAAATTTCTCCCCATCCTTAATACTGGCTGATCTCAATGGGAAGAGAGCAACAGCATGTTAAAAAAAAAGAAGTTAAATAACAGAGGGATCTTCCATTCTTTTGTCTAATTCATAAGGCTCGTTTACAAATTCCGTAGAATCTTCTCTTACCTACTTGGTAATTTGATCACTCTCTACTTTAACAGACGAGGGAGACGCTCAAGGAACATAGGAACTCAGGCTCTCCTTCGTGTCTTCTTTCCTAGGGTTGCTTCAGCCAATCAAAGCAGGTTTATTTTGTGTGCCTCTCTCATCTGCAGAGGGATGAAACTATCCTCCGAAAATTAATGCTCTCTTATCTGTTAATGTGTCCTCACAAATAATAGCCTAGGGATAGAAAGCACACTTAAATTTCAGAACAATTTGCTTGGGTGCTTGTCTGTGATTGTGAATTAAAGCATACAGAGCTGGTGGCTGATAGTCAAGTTACAGTGAACAGACGCGGGACTGATCCTCATTTTCAGTTCTTCTTTCTGCTCCATTCAGATCAAGAGGAGGCTGCTCTTGATTTACATCACCAGCAGGTGTGGCCTTTATGAACTTGTTACAAAAAGGCTTGACTTGTTTTGCAAATCATCAGATAATGCTTGCCAGCATAACACTGAGCCTGGTCCAACATGGTGTCAAGCAAACTTTGGCGATGCACTAATTAATTACTTTTGGCACTGTCAAAGCTGTGAGAGTTGAGGCCGTTCAGTGCTCTATGGGATAAGCTTTCCTCGTGCCTCTCTCTTGAGCATCTTATTTTTATTCTATTTATTATTTGATTTATATCCCGCCCTTCCTCCCAGCAGGAGCCCAGGGAGGCACACAAAAGCACTAAAAACACATCGAAACACCATAAAAACAAACCTTAAAAGACACTAAAACGAACAACTTTAATCTTAATAAATGATTGCTTGTAATCTCAAATCACATCACTCCCACAACATTTTCAAGTGCAAGCCAAGGTGCCGGCAACATTCTGAGCCCATCTGAAAAAGGTGAAGCATTTCCATCCAGATTTTCTTTGCCTGGATAGGGAAGGGGTGCCCAAAGGTAGTGCAGCATGTGTTGTTGTTGATCCCACTCATGGGCCACAATCAATTTGCATACTTGGCTTGGCAACTAAAATGTTTTTAAGTGATTTATATAGAATGTGGTCTCTAAAAGTACTCTGCTATGTTTAAGACCATGGTGTTGTCTCCACGACATTAATTTGAGTTTGTTTGAATGTTTTTAGCTCCTGAGGAAGGAAAGTATTTCCGAAACGCGTAGAGCACTACAATAAATTTTACTCGGCACCAGAGCTTGCCTCTCCTTTTTGTCAGCAACTTTTAAACCAGCCACTGTAACACTGCCTTTAACTGCCAACAACAACAACACACACACACAAAATAGCTTCACAAACTGATTTCTTCTACGCATTAAACTGAAGTTAAAGCACAAGAAAGTTGTGTTCTATTTCTCTGGCCACTTGGCAGCCCTATTCCTCAGCTTTTGCGATCACAGATTTATCTTGGACCAGTTGATACTTGTTTATAAGTAAGCCAACTTGTGGCAAGACTCCTTTACTTTTATAACAGCTGTGTGACAAACAGAGATTCGACAGGTAAATCTTCTCCTGCCAGGGAGATTAACTGATAGGATGTCACGTCCACTTCTCATACAGCTGTTCAAGGTATAGGAGGGTCCCTACTAGGGTTGGCAAACCTATTGCGTAGTCACGGGTAACACAGGGTGCTTCCAGACAATTGCTAGTTTTCAATAACATGCTGGCAAATTCAGATTGCACAATCACATTTGATTAGGAGGTCTTGCACGACAAACCCACTTCCCCCAAAGATCAGAATTTTTTGCGATAAGATGACAGGAATATGCACTGAAAAGTGTGGGAGGACAGTAGGGATGCTTAAGAAATGTGATTCAGTTCACATTAAAAGATGAATCTACCTAACTTGCACTTTCCAAAACATTATGTGAACCAAAACAGGCCATCCTTTGAAATTCACACTTCTCCACATTTTGCAATGCAGTTCTACAGCCAAGTAATGTGCACAAAAATGTGTAAACTAGGGTAAAATATGTACATACATATAGCAGTAAAAATAAGAAACAAAAATGCCTTATGTTAGGGGAAGTTGCCTTGCAAAAATGTGTGCATTAGGGAAAATTGCATACCAATGAGGAGAAATTCACCCTAAAATGATGATGAAATTTTCATGATGACTTAACTTTTAAGAATGCCTCTGGGTGATGGTAGGCATGTGCATGCCAGCACGCTGACATGGCAACACAAGAGGTAGATGGGGCGGGCAGGCCTGTTTAAGGCCACATCACCTGAACAGGGGTGTTTCCTGGGAGGGTGGAGCTCCCACTCCGTGCTCTGCAGCACCATCGGGTCATTCGGCCCCACAACCCAGTGCTGGCACAGATTGCGAAATGGGAGCTCCACCCTCCCAGCCTAATGCTCCAGGGGCCTTTGGACAGTGCCCGACTTGGCTGCCCACTCGTGCTGGGCCTACTTGGGCTAGAAGAGGTGTGAGGAACCTTTGGCCCTCTAGATGCTGCTGCTGAACTCCAACTTCCATCAGCCCCAGCAAGCATGGCCAATGGCCAGGAATGATGGGAGGAGTTGTAGTTCAGCAACATTTGCAAGGCCAGAGATTCCCCACACCAGGGCTAGAGTATTGTGCAAAGAAGTAGAACAAAGTCCAGTGATCTTCTCTTGGGCAAGGGGCTGCACAAACAGAAACATGAGAACTGAGGGAGAATCTACCTAGTATAGCATTCAGAGAACTCCTCTGCAAGTTTTCCAGAGCAGCACCAGGGGCTGATTTCCTTCCATCCATGGTTCTTTAGATCAATGGTTCTTTCCACCCAGCTCTTAAAAAATGACCTCCCTCTCCCACTCTAGTGATAGTTCAGTAAATAGGAACATGGCAATTGAGACCACCCATCCACATCCTAGTGCTTTCTAGATGTTTTTGACTACAACTCCTATCAGACCTAGCCAGTATGGTCAATGGTCCAGGATGATGGGAGTTGTAGTCAAAAAATCTAGAGGGCACCAGGTTGAGGAAGTGTGGTCTAGAGCCACTTAACAGCATCTAGCACAACCTAAATCACAAAAGAGGGATTTGGGTAGAAGGAAAGGATGTAATTTAAAAAAATGTAGGGTCAATTAAAGTCTGGCTGCAAAAAACCACTTTGGAGAAATTCAAGGGAGTATAATGGGTCAAGAGAGACACAGTCTGTTGCAATGTAAAGGTCACAAAGTCTTTGTCATATCCTTCAGTATGCAGTTGGGTATGAGGGAGGGAATCTCTGTGGTCAGGAAGGCTGATGAGATTAGAGGCTACTAGAGGACATGTAGTAGAGTTTTGCTGCAAATTAAAAAATCTCCCCTGAGTCAGAGAGGTTCTCGGATCTCATAACTGTGAACATCTTTATGCCAAGAAATGAGCCATTTTTTGCCTCCTCAAGTGCAGCAGCACCTCCACCCACATAGGATAAGCGACCCAACCGATGCTATTCCAGCTGCATCTGCTTCCCCTCTCTTCTTCAGCCTTGGCTCCCCAGATGCTGTTGGACTACAACTTCCATTGTCCTTGGCCATTGGCTAAGCTGGCTGGGGTTTATGGGAGTTGTAGTCCAGCAACATCTGGAGACCCAAGGTTGAAGAACAGTGTACTACCCCAGTTCGCTACCAGTTATTTATCTCAATAAATAATCTCCACCACCCATTTGCTAAGGCAGAGATAGGCAAGCATTTTACACTTGAAGGCCACAAGCAGCGATGAAATGACAGTTTTGGGGAAAGGACATCTTTGTGTGTGGCTGGGTCCAGCAGTGGGGCTGGAGCTAGTGGCAGATGGAAACCCAATCTCTCTCCCCCCCATCTCTCTCTCACACACACACACTCACACACACACTCGTATAGGTTTGACAGACTCTGGGTACATACTAGTGACAGGAGAATGATGCACAAGGAGGGTCATCCCTGTATGCCACTCTCCCCATGTAAATTGTGCTCCTCTCCCCCAGCTTTGGTAGGCAGCAAAATATGATGGTGGGGTGATTTGCACATGTGGAGGGCCACACTGAAGTACTCTGAGGGCCACATGTGGCTTGCAGGTTGAGGGTTGCCCACCAGTGTGGTAAGGGATTAAAACAGTCCTGGTTGCGACAGGCAGGCAGGAGAGATGGATGTCCGAGGGAGCTTTTGAAGGAATGGGTTGGAAGGCTTCTTGAGGATGCTGTGTCATGGGCCACAGGATATTGGAACAGATGACTCTCAGTTCCCTTAGAGAAGAGTTACACAACCCTTGAGCCATCAAGCCAAACACAACCCAGCAGCAGGGATGTAGTTGTCCAGGGTCTCAGGGTATGTGTGACTTAGACCCTTTACTTTTTTGAGTGCAGGATCCCTATGTCCCCAGCATCCTGCAAGCCAATCAACAGTTCGGTTTACTGAATATATGTATCACTTCTCACTAAAAAAGTCCTGACATGATTCATAATCAAAAATACAATCATAAAAGCACAGAGACACATTAAAAACAGATTTAACTATACAGTCAAATCATTGGTGCTGCCCAAATGCCCAGGAAAACAAAAACATCTTTGCCTGTTGTCAAAGTAAAGACAAGGTTGGTGCCAGATGGGCCTCCCTGGGGAGAGCATTCCATAATTGGACTACTACAGAGAAGGCAATGCATGCCATAAGCTGTAGTAACCTCCTGTTCATGTAATGCTGGGTGCTTGGGACACAACACCCATCCCCACATTTGTCTCCAGTCTCAAACAGGCAGCGAAATTTAGGAGTTTTATCCTAAGCTATCCTAGTTACCCTAAGGAGTTTTATCCGCATGGCAGTAGGCTGCATTTGCTTGCTGAGACAAAGGCTATGGAGCTTGATCCAGAGCCAGATTTAGAATTTATTTCACTTTATGCAGATATTGGATTTGGATCCCGCCAACATGGCCCAACCCTCATGGCTGCTCACAATAAAATAAAATTTAACATGCAGCAATAAAGCATTCTAAAGAGTGCTGTGTCTGGTAGGAAGACACACAACCACAGATCATCTGAATTGTTATGTTATTCAATGTACATCTCAATACCCCACAACAATATGCAAAACCACACCATTGTGAAAGCTTTATTGTGACCTTGTGATCACAATAAGCATATATGGTACTTCCAGATTTTGGACCAGTCCCTGCAGCAGGACAGGCTGGATTCCCCCCCCCCATTTATTGTAGTATGGTATTCCCGATCTCTATGTATAGATGTGAAAGTTGACAGTGAAAAAGGCAGATAAGAGAAAAATCAACTCATTTGAAATGTGGTGCTGGACGAGAGCTTTGCACATACCATGGACTGCGAAAAAGACAAATAATTGGGTGTTAGAGCAAATTAAACCAGAACTGTAACTAGAAGCTAAAATGATGAAACTGAGGTTATCATACTTTGGACACATCATGAGAAGACATGATTCACTGAAAAGACAATAATGCTGGAAAAACAGCAGGGAGTAGAAAAAGAGGAAGGCCAAACAAGAGATGGATTGATTCCATCAAGGAAGCCACAGACCTGAACTTACAAGATCTGAACAGGGTGGTTCATGACAGATGCTTTTGGAGGTCACTGATTCATAGGGTCGCCATAAGTCGTAATCGACTTGAAGGCACATAACAACAACAGCAACCTATTCATTACATGCAGTTATTTAATCAATATATACCTTGCGTTTTCGAATGAAAATTCTCACAAGGTGGCTTATAGAGCTTTAAAGAAACAATAAAACATATAACATTTAAATGAAGAAAATTTAGAACCAATTAATGAAATGAAAGGTTCTTAATGAAAATTAAGAACCAAACAGTTAAGAACCCTGTGAGTAACTCGGACAACCTAATCGTTGTTTTTCTCCATCTCTGAGAATGCTAGAATATGGGTCATCCAATGAAATTGATTCAGATCAAATAAAGCCCTATTTTGTAAAATGCAGCTGGGGGGACTGTACCTCTGGCCTGTGAGCCTAATTAGGCTCACCAGGCCTTCTCATTTGGCCTGCAAGGCTGTTTCAGATATGCCACACACCCCTGTCCTTAGGGATTTTGGATAATTCCATCAGAAACAGAAACAGGAGCTGAAATTGCTGCAATTCACATATTCATTTAAGGTCAGGAATGGAAATCATTCAAGCGAATACAAGCGGCATTCACTAATTGTTATTGTTTAGTCTGCAAACATTATGTATAGATTTACATTATTTTCTCCATTCCACTGAAACATTATTAATTACACTAGAGTTTCAGCCATAGTGGATACTGAGGTGAACAATGTAGGTTTTAATGGAGGCTGAACTGTAACAGACTGGAAACAGCACTGATGGAAACAGCACTGATTGCAATGAACACAAGATGGGATGGAAATCACTGCCTCCTTAGATTCCTAGCTGCTCCATATTTATTTATTTAAAATACTTCTAACCTGCCCTTCTGCCTTACAATGGGGCACTTAGGGAAGCTCACACTCAGGATGTAGCCTAGGGAAAATTCTGAGGGCTAGATAGGGAGATCTGGAGGACCGCATTTGGCTCCCGGCCTTGAGATTCCCATCTACACACTTCCCCCACCCCAACAAGAGGGTAAACTGTTTTATTGGAACTCCAGGCCACAAAGTAGGCACATGATCACACAGGGGTGGATGAGATTTTATATTTCATTGCAGGCAGTATCAGAGGGTAGAGGGAGGAAACCAATCTATAGTGATGTGCATTGAAATGATGGCCATGAGTGTGTACAAAACAAAAGTACAGGGAAGAAATTGTTCAACAAGAGCTGAAAAGATTACTCACAGAAGGTTGTCGAGGTCTGTGTCAGACTATGTGCAATTCAGTGCCAGCAACACAAGTTAGAAGTGCCCAGAGGCTCTCTGCTCTCAGGCAGAAGGTCACTAAACACTAACAGTTGATCTATGGCTCGTGAGACATGAAGAAAGAGTCATAACCCAAAATATAACAATGCATAGCGGGTTTTTTCTTGGCTTGTTTTCATGATCCATTGAATGTAGGTTTGTGCTGCTGCCTTTCCTTTGAGCACCATGACAGATTGCTCTAGGGCTGGAGGAAGGGAGGAATGTATTGCTGTTTGTCCAAGTGACTTGGAGTGGGTCGGAGGAACCTTTTTCCAGCCTGAAGGCCACATTCCTTCATGGGCAAACTTCCAGGGGCCGCAACCCAGTGGTGGGTGTGGCCAAAGGCAAAAATGAGTGGGGCAGAGGCAAATTTGGGCAGAACAATGGAGAGGATGCTTTTCTATCTACATTCCAGGAAGGCAAAAGCCTGGGGTTTCTAGACACTAGGCATGGAAGGATCTGTCAGTTTTGATTCTCCCAGTTTCCCACTTTTCCAGTTTTAAAGTTCTGCAGCAATTTGCATTTTTAAAAAAATGCTTATGAAAATTCTTCAGCATTTTAGGGCAAGTTTCTCCTAATAAACACATTTTTATGCCATTTTGACTAATCAGCACCTTTTTGCAAGCAATTTCTTCTAATGCATTTTTGTATATTCTTTTCACTAATATGTTCATGCTTACACACACTTTTCCCTAATATTTTTGTAAACATTGGTTTGATAAGTGCAAATTTCAAAGGAAAGGCTGTTTTGGAAAGGACACATTTCATGGCTGTGTCATGTTTTTTCAGGAAGTGCAAATTTGGTAGATTTGGCTTTAAATGTGAACTGAATCGAATTTCTACCCCTTTCTTACCACTACACACACACAGCTCCCCATTATCCAGCCAGGCAAGCAAGAGACATGATCACAGCTCAAGCACATATTCCAGCCAGGCAAAAGCCCTTGAGGAAGGTATAGAGCAGGCTAGGGTTGCCAGGTTCATGGCCTGAGACTGACCCTGTATCTTTAGGAGGAGAGAAAGTCAGCCAAGTGCAGATGTTCTTGCAACCCTGTAATGGGAAAAACCACAAGGTGGAATTCTCCCTTCCCCCTGCAAATCTTTTAAAGATACAGAAGACCCCTTGGTTGCCAGCCTCCAAGAGGTCTTTTGTATCTTTAAAAGTTGTGCAGGGGGAAGGGAGAATTCCACCTTGTGGTTTTTCTCATTACAGTGTTGCAAGAACACCTGCACTTGGCTGGCTTTCTCTTCTCCTAAAGATACAGGATCCATCTCAGGCCATGAACCTGGCAACCCTAGAGCAGGCCCAGTGAGGGATAAGGCCTAAGGTGAGTCCCAAGGGCTGGGCTGAGAGGCCTGCAGGGCTGTGGCCATCCTCCCGGCTCACACATCCCCACCCCTGGTCTGGAGTGACCTCAAACTAGTTATGTACAGCAAAGCTAAGACTCCCAAGTAAGGGTACACAAGATTGCAACCACCCAGGTTGATTCCATCTAGGTTTACTGGGAAGTAAGCCCCACTAAGTTCAACAGAGTTCACTCCCAAGTATGTGTGTGCCTCATAGGAACATAGGAATGAGTCAGACTCATTTAGTCCATCTAGCTCAGTATTTTCAACACTGACTGGCAGCTACTCTCCAAGGTTTCAGGCAGGGGTCTGTCTCTGCCCTACTTAGAGATACCAGGGCTTGAACTTGGGCTCCTCTGCATGCAAGAGAGATCCTCTACCACTGAGCCAGGGCCCTTCTTCTTTTCATTATCAGAAATGTTGTTGTTGTTGTTATGTGCCTTCAAGTCGATTACGACTTATGGCAACCCTATGAATCAGTGACCTCCAGGAGCATCTGTCATCAACCGCCCTGTTCAGATCTTGTAAGTTCAGGTCTGTGGTTTCCTTTGCGGATTCAATCCATCCCTTGTTTGGTCTTCCTCTTTTTCTATTCCAACTACTGACAGAGGAGCTAAGGAGTTAAACCTCTAGGTTTGCAGAGCAGCTATATTAAAAAGACAAAAAAGCAAAGTAAAAAAAATATTCAGTGCTCCTGACTTTGCTTTTTATATCAAAATTAGAGCAAGGGCCAACAAACTCTAATTTAAAATCACAGCAGGACTGCCATTCAGGTTGAAGCAGAGTGTTCTTTTTAAAAAATATGTATTTGTCCATTGAATTTAGCAATAGAAGCTTTCCTTCCATGGGTTCAAAATTTATATTCCTTCTGCTTTGTGAAAGCATCTCTTGGGAAAGATAAACTCGCCCTGTGGCTGTAATTACACCAAGTTCCTTCTTGTGTATTATGTGCATGCAGTCAAATGGAGGAAGACCTGCAAGTGCATTTGAGCAGAGCTGTGAAGTGGCTGGGGTTGTAACTACATGCCATTTCAGCTATCAGGAACGAGCTTGCAATGCCTTTGCTACTTGTTGCATTTCTACAAAAAAAAGTACACAGTACACGCAACCTGTTGTACACAGGCCTAGATTTTTCCCTAAAAAGCATGGACTTGTAAAGTTTCTGAAGCTCATACATTCTGTGAAAGCCTGACATTCAGCGGTGTGTGGAAAACCAAAATAAATGCTTTTACTGACCTCTACAGGCTCCCTGGAGGGAAACTGCTGTTGGTCTGTACTAGGATGGCCATGCATTCTATTGTACAGAGGACAGACCTCTATTGACAGGTAGTCAGAGAACAGTCCCTTATTTGAAGGCATCTTTGTTTGAAGGGTTGGCCAGTCCACATTCAGTGTAATGATAATGGACCACAAGAAGGGAGAGGAGGAGGGGCCTTGAGGTTGCCCATCAATCATTAGCACCTGGACAGCAGACTGAGCAGCTATGCAAGTCACCTGCTCGCAGTCTTCCCCACTATGGTAAGATGTAATGTATTTTTTCCCTTTAAATTATAGCCATTGTTTCTAAATTTGCTTCTGTAATACAAAGTTGCATGCATCCCACTCTCCAAGTGGTGAGAGACGTCAGTGGTTTGGACGTTTGCCCAGGGTTCGGTTTTCTTAGAATGATTACTGGAGACTGTGTTGTCTTTAGGATATATGCTTTTATTTACACATGTATACAACCTGAGCATAAGATGGGAGGACTCACAGCATTAACATTCCAACAGATATTTGTTTCCCCATTAGGCTTCCAGGGAGCCTTCCCAAAAGGCATAGCTTTGGATTCAGCACAGAGAGCAAGTCAAGCCTCTTTATCTTCCCAGGTCCAAATTAAACTAGCAA